>NC_073720.1:82218417-82588484 GCF_023634085.1 Falco cherrug
TCCTTCTCTCTTTTCTTCTCTTTCCTTTTTCCTTTCCTTTTTCTTTTCCTCTCTTTTCCTTGTCTTGCCTTTCTAATGTCTTTTAGGTTTGTTTTATTTCATTTTGTATCATATATTTCAATCCATAACCTAGCAGATGTGGTCTTCCTTCTGGGGTTGGTCAACCTCAGCAATAAAAAATGTCAAGGAAATCTTGTTCCTGGCATACCTTCTTTTTATATTTAAAGAAATCTTAAACATAATCATATTGAAACATCATGCTCATCTGAATCAAACCCATAACCTTTGGAACAACATGATTTCGAATTTTAAAACTGAAAACCTCTACTAAAACACAATCGGGCTTCAGGAAGGTTAAAAAGAGAGCATGAAGTCCACTTTATTATTTTGTTCTAAAAGTTAGAAGAAAAGCATTCAGGAGAATCTAGAAGGGAAAAAAGCGCACAATATTTTATCAAGAATTTCCATCTGATTCAGAAACACAACTTTTGACTGGAGCTGGCTTCTCTTCTGATTGAAGGTCTCTTTTAAATGTCTCAAATTACCGAATAAAGCATATATATGCTTCCCTTTACTGTTGTATAGCCTTTTCTTCTAGTTGTGAAAGGTCTGTTAAACTTCCTTTTTTACCTTAACTAAGCAAGCCTAGCTTTCAGCCCTCTACTGGTAAAGTCGCTTTTAACTGTAACTGTCCAGGGAAATTGCACGGAGAATTCAAAATCTCCATCTTACCTTTCAGAAACTTTAAAACCAGTAACAGACAGAAGTGTGCAGATGCCCAGTAAACTAACCCTATCATTAGTCAAGAGTGGTACAACGTATGCCCATGCTATGGATGTGTGAAGGATGCGCCTTCTGCAAGGCTGTGATCGATTGCAGTGCATAGACCAGTTGTGTGTTTTGAGGTGTAAGATGCAAGACCTGTTTCCCTTTCCAGGAGAACATGCATCCCGGTAGGCATGGATTTATTTAGAACATACTGCATTGTATGTCTGTGAGTGTTCAGAGTGATGAAGTATTCCCCACAAAAAAAATATTTTGTTAGATTATCCTAATTTCATCTTATTTTTGCTGAATATATGCCATAGTTTTCCCATGATTCATTTCTTCTTAGAGCCAGCAAGCCCTTGAAACAGAATTTTAATTATTATTTTGTTTGTCTACATAACTATTGGTTGCATTATTGGTATATAAAAAAAGAAAAAAAGCACCAAAATATCCTTTACAAATAGCTACCTGATTCAGTAGAATAGACTGTATCATTCATTCACTGTGAGCATATAAAAATTGTTACCTGTTAGCTGTTCAGTTTTTGCAGCCTTTAGAAAGGTTGGAGACATTTGTCTACTATGGAACTCTCTTCCCTGATGAATTATTTCCACTCAGATGGTCTGGAGATTCAAATTTAAATTGATCAGTCTGATTATTGCTTGACTCCAAAGATTAAATGAAAACTTATATGAAATTAAGTTCACCTCTCAGTATTTGAACCTAGTTTCCAATGAAGTGCTGGAAATATCTGTTATTTTTCCACTGGTCTGAAACGCTCGATGGGTGTTGGAAAGTTTGCAGTTCTCTTTTTCCTTATCTCACTCCATAATGCTACACATTTCATTTTGTTGCTGATTATTGGCAGGCATGGTAGATTTGCCCAACAAAATCAATACATAATACTAGATCCAGTTGTATTCACTGAGCAACTCAGAGACTTTCAGGAGTTTTATGTTAAGAATTTGCAGAAGACATGCAGTACCTTGATAACTAGAAACAAATCCCACACCTTAGACTTGTCTCGACTTCAGACAGGAGGACCCAGATGTACACACTAAAAATGCCTACTAAACCATTTGAAATCAGAGAACTGCACATATATTGTTACCATACTTCTAAATTTTCTTCCTCTCTCTGTCTCTAGGCTTGACATAACTATTTTTATTTCTACTTCAGGGGAAAATGCAACTTAAATTGCTGCTGCTTTTGTATTCCAGAGTCCTTAGGTCAATGCTGATGGCTTATTCAGCAGAGTGTTTTACTCTTAGAACTTAAGAACTGCCACAACAATTTTTTAATCCTTTCCACAAATGGAAGCATAGGGTCAAAACATGAAATATTTTAATACTTCTTTTATAGATGAAAAATATCTTTTTTATTCCTGTAGGATAAAAAAACCCCAATGAGATAATTATCATTGTTATTCGTATTTAATTTCTGTAATTACTATAAAATATGCAGTAGCACATAAAGGAATTAACCTTGAGATTGCTATGATTTGCTAAAAATCCTTAAAACGTTCTGAACAGAAATCCTCTGTGTGTGCAAAGAGATGTTTTAAGAGCAACACAGAGCAAACAGTGGGGTAAGCACAGTGGACTTATATTCATTTAGTCATAGCAGCTGTCACAACAGGAGCGGTTAGGTCAGGTCACTTAAAGAACTACCACCAAAGACTTTTAGTGAAATAGATTTGTTATGAATTTGTGGAAATGTGACTGCACAAGATTCAATGGCAAGGCTCACTCTATTACTTATTACATGAAGCAAATGCTCAGAGAAAAATCAAGGTAAAGTCAGAATAGAGTTGGAAACAGTTTATGAAGTTTAAAGGTATAAAAGGGTAAAGGAGATCCTCCCATTGAGTCATGGGGGTTAGACTAGAGCCCGTTGCTTTCTAAACTCTCACAGAGTTTAGGTGCGGCCAGATCCAAACTTAGTCTCAGACTTGGTTAAAGGTTTATGTCTAAAAGGGAAAGATATAGAAAGTGGGGTAAAGAATGAGGAACACCCTTCTGCTGGGTCACGAGGCTCAGAGCAGACCTCCTTGCTGTTTAAATTCTCACAGAGTTTAGGTGTGGCTGGATCTATTCCTAGTCTCAGACTCAGACAACGGATTAGTTCTACAGAAATATAAAAGATAAGGGGAATTCTACCGCTGGGTCACGAGGTCCAGAATAGACCTCATTGCTTTCTAAACTGTCACAGAGTTTAGGTGCAGCTGGATCTATTCCTACTGTCAGACAACAGATTAGATCTGAAGGATAGAGGGAGAAAGAAAGAGAAAGTTTGTTCACAGTTCATAATGTTTTAGCAGCCTATCAATTTGTTTTATATCATAAAATTACATAATTAACATAGCTACCTCAAGCTTTCAATATATGTTATACAGCAAAGGTATAAACCTACTAAAAATCTGCCCTCGAGTTCGGTGAAATACATCTTACACCTTTCCATTTCTCAGCGGGCAAAGTGTTGAGCCTTGAAGAGCAGGGGTATCTGCCCAGGTCCCCTGTCGACTTACTGCAACAGTCACCCTGATGTCACAGGCTTGGTGGTTTGCAAGCTCTGAGTGGGGTCTCACTCTAGGGGGATGATGATCACAGCCTGCTGCCGTCCAGGACAGCTCAAAGGGTCTCACTTTAGGACCGCTGTTTGTAAGGCTGTGAGATGATTTGCTTTAGTCATCAGCAGATTTCCATCCCAACCACAATGTGAGTTAGTAATTTTCTCAAAAATTCCAGGAACAATTCTCATTCCCTGCTTTGACCAGTCAATGTGAGCTCCATCACAGGCAGTGCCATTCTCTGCCTCAGTCGAGTAGGAGTCACTGGTATGGTCAAGGGGTGCTCAGCTGCCCAACTCATTACTCAAGGCACCGAGGCAGCTCCTGAGGTCTTAGAACAGCCTGGAAATGGGGAGGAGTGCACCACCACAGCAGCTAAACATACACCAAAGGTGATGATCTCCCTGCTAGGAGAATCTTATAGGGCACCAAAACACGAATATGCAGGTGACCTCTGATCACAGATGGGTTATTATATAGCTGATTCCCAGATGCTTTGGGTCATTTCAGCTGCCCACACCTCTGAGGGCAAGATGACATTGTGATCAGCCAGCACTGGAGGAGAAGGATGGGCTTTCCTATATGATATTCAGGTAAGGCAAGGGTTGCCAAGGGAAATTCGTTGAGATTCTGGTTTAGAGTCTAACCTTAGTGAAAAATGAATGGTGAAGGGGAAAGTCACAAATCCCTGATTTCAATAAGGAAAATGCTATTAATCTAAACTGTATTATAGAACAGGTAAATTTTTTTTTTCATAGAATCATACAATTATTTAGATTGGAGAAGACCTTTAAGACCATTGAGTCCAACCATTAACCCAGCACTGCCGAGTCCACAACTAAACCATGTCCCTAAGTGCCACATTACATACCTTTTAAATTCCTTCAGGGATGGTGACTCAACCCCTTCCCTAGGCAGCCAGTTCCAGTGTTTGATGACCCTTTCAGTGAAGACATTTTTCCTAATATCCAACCTGAGGCCATTCCCTCTTTCCATGTTGTTGTTCATCACATAATTAGCAAAATTATGGGCACCTTTATCCAACCCCAAGGATTTTAATTTTTTTCTCACTAGGGCTGACTGAATAGAAGTTAATTTCAGTGAAAATAAACTCAGCATCTAAGGATATGGAATTGTCCCTCTGTTTCTTTGTTTCCTCATAAAGAAAAGCAGGTACTCAGCCTGGATACCAACATTTATATTTTCCCTGGTAAACATACTTTGCCCACACACTCCATCACATTATTTTTCTCTGGTGTAGTCACATGAATCCAATATTCATATTACTAATTATTTTTTAAACTATCTGCAAAAGACAGTAGGCTCCTCAGTGCTATTTGAATGCATCTCCAAACTTTTCAGCAAGGCTGCAAGTTTGTGTTGTGCTTTGTCTGCAGCTGCTCCTCGCTGCTCATCTGCATGTTCAGGCTTCCTCTTGAGTATTGTGTTTAAGTTCTAACTATACCTAACTAACAATTCAAATAAAGTTAACTATGTCGGTTCTTGAACTTTTTGCACTGAAGAGATGCACTTTGGCCAGAAAGTCCCACGGAGTCACTTGCAGCGAGCAGCCTGGGTGGGTTAACTTCCTCCACCAGTCAGTGTAAAGCACTTGGGTTGGCAATTTCAAAATTTGACTGATATTGATGATCACATCAAATGTATTTGGCATGTAAAAAAAAATTAAAAAAAAAAAATCTGCAAACCAGATTTTAAACACAGACAATGCACAAAGGTTTTATGAGCAGACTTTGTGAAAATGAGTTTCCAAAACCTCTTAGGAGAAACTTGCAGATGTTAAGCAGTGTCTCATTTTGTGGCATTTTTATAGCAAAAGAAGCCCATCCTTCGTTAAAATTGACTTCTGGCAAATGTCAAGTTTTTGATTCAGTATTTGAGAATGCAAAGAAAACTAAAACTGACAAAATTACTCAGATTATGGTAACTTCTTTCAAGTAAGGTCTGAACCTTCATTGAATCAGACTTTTTAAATATTTGCCAAAATTCTGAGACCAAAAGAACCCACAAACAAACCAACACACACACACCAACAACAACACCAAAAAGAAAAAGAAAAAAAAAAGTTCACCATAGAATATTTTTAATCAGCTGAAAAGAAAAACTTTGTAGTGAAAAATGGTAACCATCCTTAACTATGGATAGTCGGTCAAATTAATGTATTTTGCTTTTATACTGTTGTTTGGGGTTTTTTTTTGATAAAATGTATAACAGAAACAAATTAATCTATTCCAGTTTCAGGTTTATAGTCAAAAGTTTTATTGCTGTAATTTTACAATGTCTTTTTAACATTTACAGTTGAAATACAGGACCCTTTATTTTCCAGACACCACAGTTGTTGGTTTGTTGTTTGTTTGTTTGTTTGTTTTTAATAAGAGGTTAATTGGTTATGAGCTAAAGGGGAAAGACAGATTCCTACTATTTTACTGTAAATCTGATGAGGTGTTCTGACAGCACATATTCCATATATCACAGTTTTTATAGTGAAGAGATAAAATATTTCCAAAATAACAAACTGCTGCATTTCCAAAATAATAAACTGCAAAACAATGACAAATTAAGAAACAAAGATTCTGAACTGATGAAATGTGATGGTTTCAAGAAAGCTGGAATAAGCAATGGCATTTTCTGTTTGTCTGGGACAGCAGGGGCCGTATATGACAGTACAAGTAATTGTTGAAGGATTGCTTTACAGTTCTATGGTGTTGATTTAAAACTAGAGGTTTGCTGACAGAGTGTTAACGGGAGGGGCCTCTGACTCGGGAAATCATTTTGTTTCAGCCTGATTGCTTGGCTTTAATGATTGCTAAACCTGTCTTCTATTCTTCTGTGTGCAACCCTTCAAAATTACAAAGACAGAGTAGGACTTGGGGCTTTTCTTATTTTCCTGATGTGCTCGTAATTTTGCAGTTTTGCACTTGAGACTCAAATGTGAATACACATTTGTATGTCTGCTGACCTCTAGTTTTAAAATATCTACTTTTCACACAGAAATATAAATAGGGGGGGGGGGACGGGGGACGGGGGAACGGAGGGATGGACCAAAACCAAAACCCCAAAGCTGTATTACTTATGACATTCCCTAAGGTCCAAATTTTGATTTTTCCCTTGCACAGAGAGCCTGAAGTGACGAGCTCTGTACAGGAGTTGTAAGCTTTATTCTGTGGGCCAATCATTCTAAAATTTTATATATAGCAGCCAGACAGCTGTAAGTTAATGCTGCTATTCAATGGGAAGTGACTACCTTCTGAAAACCATATATATGCCTTTATTCATGGGAGTTTACTGGCAAAATACAATAGAAAAAAAGAACACATAGCATAAATCAATTTCCTTAAAAGGATGAACTAAATGATGTCATTTTTGGCATGTGTTTATTGGATTCATTTTTTTTCCCCTCCAAGGAAACCTGTTTTTGTAATATTAAGCAATTTAATTAACTCTATGGCGTACTTCTATTGTGTTCAGATGGAGTTGATGCAGGGGTCTTCACTGTCTTCAAGATGCTTCAAGATGTCAATCACTTCAGGATGCCAGGGGGATGTGCAGAAGGTACAAAACCAAGCAAATGAGAAACTTCAGGCCTCTGTGCTCCCTAGGCTCAAAATCAATGGAGCCTCTTCTACAATTAAATAGAATCTCCAACAAAAAATTTACAAAAGATTGTGAAGCTTTGTTAACAAGCTGGCCCCTGAATCTGAACCTGTTTCCTCATGGCGACCTATTTATTGAAACTTGGTATAGGGACCAGAATTTATCCTTGGGTAAATCATTTAACTACTGCTGGCCACGTATCATAATACTATTTTCTATTATGAAGAGGCCAGTAGAATAATGTGAAAAATAATAATTTCTTGAGAAAATACACACTTTATTTTTAAAAGAATTCTTGAAATAACTGGGATTGTCACAACTTATTTTCTTTTGCTATGATCTACCTAATGATCTGAAATAAAATGATACAAATAATGAAAGTAATTTTGAAGTGAAAAAGAGAGACTCAGTCCATCAGAAGCTGAAAGTGAATGTTTAATTGGAAAAGATGATGTGAAGAAAAAGTGCTTAAGCAATTTCCATTTTTAGATGGTTGAAACTGTCCTCAAAAAATCTTAGCCAGCTTTGAGAATGTATGCTGCTTTCATTTCCAAACCTGAAAAATCACTTTGCTGAAGGAATCCAGTACTACGAAGGCTCATCTTGATTGTCAAGTTATACCTGGTCTTTCCAGGGCTAGAAAAATTTGTGTAGCAACATGCTCCACTTACTGGTTGTGCAAAAGAAGGAAGGAGTGGCAGCATCTGGGTAAGGATCTAAAAACTGTAAAGAGAGAAGCTCAGTTTTGCTACAGAAAAAAGGCACAAGGTATCGGCCAAACCTCCATTAGATGCTGGGTGCTGTTTATTTATGCAGTTATTTACAAAATTTCACATCCGTCCCTTGGGAGGTGGTTTTATAATTGCTGAATGTTCTTGAATGATTTTTTTTTCATTTCCTTCTTAAACTCCTAATAAGCAATTGCTTCATCTGCCATGTGTTTTATGAACATTGAAGAGATTTGCTCCCAAATGTTACACCTCATTGAAGTAAGGAATGTATACAGGTCCTTTACTCTGGGTTCATGTAATTTTAATTTTTTCTCTGTAATTACTTTGGAAACTCAACAATTCTGTATAACTACTTCAAAATGAAAAAATGCTTTTATGTTTTTTATCACTAAGACTTAGCCAACTTGAGAGATCAAGTGAGTCATAATCTGGAATTCAGTAAAGGCTTTTCTTTTCTTTCTTTTTTTACCATAACTAGTAATGGAAATTTGTGTCTGTTTAGCGAATGAAAAATAAATTTGAAAAGACTAAATATTCATTGAAGTGATATGATTAAATGCATATAATAATTTAAAACTAGTCATGCTGATTGAGGTCTAACATTACAAAGCACTGCTTCCCAGCTTTCTAAACATCTTTCTTTGAAGTTAATTCTTGTGTCAGTATAAACCTCCATTAATTTTGATCAGCGTAACTTCTGTAGCCTTGCAGACAATTTTTCTTATTGCAAAATATTGCATTTTATGCATTCTTAAGTTACATTCCATGTTATTTAACTATTACATTTCCTGGTTTGGGTTGTTTTCATTAAAAAAAAAACAACCCCCCCCCAAAAAAAAAACCCAACAACCAACAGCTTTGTGTTTTGCTTAACAGTGCAGCCAGATGCTATTTCATGGAGACATTGCAAAGTCCACTTCTGTATTGGCTTTCTGCTTAAGTACTGAGGCAAAGTAATTTCCCAGTAGCTCAGTTCAGCTGACAGGGTCTGTACCATTTGATATGAGGGACTTTGTTAGAAAAAGATGTGTCCATTGCACTTCTGCACTGTTTCAAAGCTGTAGATGGGCTTGACGGTTGTTGTTGGTAGAGGCACATAGGTCATTCTCAGTGTGGGCTGAATTTCCTTAAAGCCACTTGCTGGATCAGCCTCGCAATGCCAGAATGAAAGCTTCCAAGCCAGGCATATTGTGCCAATGTTTGTCTTTTTTATATTTATATATTTATATTTTTATATTTGTGTGTGTGTGTATGTATATATTTATGTAACCTGCACAATAATGCCACCTCCTGTCATTGAAATATTCTGCTGTTTTATTTGTATGAATTGAGAAGAGTGAAATGGCGGTTGAGAGATCTCAGCCTCAAAGTTTTAGCAAGTATACTCTGAGAACAGTCTGCTTCTAATGTTTCCAACCTATGGAAGAGCTTACATTCCTGAGCAATTTCTCTGCCTCTTCCCAGTGTTACCAGTTGATCTAAGAAAAGATATTACCTTGTCTTGTTCTCTTGTTTTAAATCATTGTGGCTATACTGGTGCAGGTGGTTATACACAGCATTCTGAAGTGGGAATCACAAACAGCATTTCCAGAGCCTTTTTCAGTTTCCCACCATTTGATGAGATAATCACCTGCAGTTACTTCTACTATAAACAATATTGTCAATGAAACAGTGACTCTAAAACAACATGTAAAATATAGCTTCCCGTGAAGACAAAATACTTTACAAACAACTATTTATTATTTAAAGGTGTAGATGTATAGCAGATAAACTCAGCCTTTCTGCATCATATGTGCACAACAGCCTGCTGGAAATACTACAGTAAAATGTCTACAGCCAAGTCAGACGAGTGAAGGATGAAACAGGCTTGTTCCTACCCTTCTGGCTTGTGCCTAGCCTGTAGTCATAAGGAACAGCAACACAATGACAGCAACTTCCAAGTGAAAACAGAATCCCATCAAGACTTACTAACAGCCTGTAACTTGAATTAGCTCTGAAACGGTACAGATATTGCAGGCTATCATGTGAAACTTATTATGCCTAAGCATTTTCCATTGTTCATCAATTTCTTTTAAGTGTCCACTAAATATTTTGCAAATTTTCTGTGGTCTTTACAGTTGTTGGTAGGGTCATAACAGCAATTGGTCCCAGCTTTAACAAAATGTTCAAACTCTTAAGAAACCTTTTATTTTTCTTTTTGCTATCTTATTAATGTCTGTGTTTCCTTATGTGTTTGCTTGCACATATTTGCTCATTTAAAAAAAAAATAATAATACTACAAGTAGCTTATCAGAAATAAGGTTTCCTGAAGACAATAACACTGCGGTTCACCATCCTTGTGGAAGACTATTCTAAGCTTTGCAGCTGATTGTATTTATACTTATGATGATGACCCTAAAACAAAGAAGCACTTAAGCACAGGTATACTGCTGTGTTACTGGTTTATTTACAGAGTAACAGCTTACAGCTGAGGTGGGCATTTTGGTGTATTATTTGAATGGAATGTTGTGTAAGAACAGCTTCTTGTATCAGTGGGGCTGTAACAGACTGGAAGAATTTTGGACCTATTCATTAATGAGTTGATAATAAAAAAGTAAAATTAGAATAAATTCTGAACATTTCTTTATTAGGTGATAACAGGTAAAAGACTTCTGCTTTCTACATGCATTCTTTAGCAAGTATCAGAAATGGTTTGCTACAATGTCATATGACTAAGAAATTGGCTGTTCCTTCAGATTCAATTTTCAAAAAGTGTTGATATATCAAAAATATGGTGAGCTGACAACTTACCTGTTAACATTAAGCAACAACAATCAGCTCACTTATGCATATCTTTTTATATTACTATGATATCTACTTTATTTTCTAGTTACTGATTATTAAGGAAGTTTTGTCTGAAGGGCAGCTATTCCTATCACAAGCTTTCCTTAAGCCCTTGGAATAACAAGTACTCATTCTTCTTTTTCCTATTTGTAGAGGATAAACTGGTATGATCATGACCTTGAGCCATGGAAAGGTACACAACAGGTGCACAAGGAGCAAAAAAAGTATCATAGGAAACTTTGTACTTATAGACACTGATGCATGTGTTACTTGACACTAGAGAATTTAAGAGAATAATAAGGTGCCTGCTTTTACTTTTTAAAGACAGTGACATACATAAAATGATGGATTACAATAGAGAGAATTGCATGATACAATGTCATCCTGACTAGATAGATGTATTAAAAATGTGGGAGAGACCAGTGGGTGATATATAGCAAAATAAATAGGAGTTCACAGTGCAGGAACACTGGAAAGAAAGCAGAAGCCTCTTCTATTTTCAGACAGGCATAAAGGAAAAAAATCAGTTAGGAAATGGGGGGCAACAAAGTTGTTTTGCATGGGACTGGTTATAATTTCACCTCAAGATCATCGCAATTTGCATTGTAGTGCAAATTTTCAGTCCCCAAATAGAAGGCTAGATCCTAGTCCCAAAATAGGAGGACGTGAGGCACTGTAGAAAACATTTTGTGAATGGTAACAGAAGAGGAGCTTAGACGCAACAAGGCAACACTGGCTGCTTTGATGATAGGTAGTAATTGCAATAGCAGGATTCCACAACAGTTCTGTGGGAATTATGGCAAAGACCATTTTTCTTCCCCTTCTCCTGTGTTTCTTGGGAGTAATTCCAAGTGTCATGCACGAAAATATTGTAAGGATATTTGACTGGCATTAGCTATTTGAAGGAACTTCTTGGTGTACTTGTAGTGACTCAGTTTATGAGATGGGCTGTTTGAAAATAGGAAAAGGTAGCAAGTGTCAGTAAAATATTGCTGCAGAACTCATCCCTTTATCCTGCTCTTTATAGCAAACAATGAATTATAGAGCAATATTTTGAACTGGCATGTACTATGTCCCGGTTTCATCTGGGATAGTTATATTTGTTAATTTCATTTCTAGTGGCTGGTACAATGCTTTGTTTTGGATTCAGGATAAGGATAATGTTGATACCTCAGGGATGTCTTAGTTGTTGTGCAGTGCTTACAGTAAGTCAAAGACTTTTCAGCTTCTCATGCTGCCCTGCCAGCGAGGAGGCTGGGGGCACAAGAAGCTGGGAAGGGACACAGCTGGGCAAAGGGATATTCCATGCCATGGGTTGTCATGCTGAAAAATAAATCCAGTGCATGACTTGCTTTGTATATTTTGTTATCATTATTTCTTTACCTCAAACTGTGATTTTTACCTTTTTTCCAAATCCCTCCCCCGTTCCACTGTGGGGGAGTGAGCAAACAGCTGCATGGTGTTTATCTTCCTGCCAAATTAAACCACAGAACTGGTCAACTTTGATACATGCTTCCCAGTGAATAATAAAAAAGGACAAAGGTAAGGGAAAATATGGAAATTCTGCAGCAAGAGGTAGTTATTCATCCAAACAAAAAGAAGTGACAAAGAGAGGATCACCACTTTGTTTCAGCCACAAGGAAAGAGGTCTGCATCAAGTAGAGAGATATTTTTTAATCAGCATGAAGAGGATAGCTGAACTCAGTGGTAAATTAGGTTCCCAGTGATAACGAGCAGAAGTGAAAGGGATAATAAATCAAGCAGAGTGCAAGTAACACTCTCTAGATCAGATCACAACTTGGGGAGGATAAAAACAAACTGAATTTTGATGTGGGACGTCTTGGTAGAGTGCAAGAAGCCATACTGGAAAGCTTCTAAGATGCCACTGCATTCTACCTTCATTAGTAACTGAGAGAAAGAAATCCAGACAGTCATTTGTAGGTAACACCTTTAATGAGACATGAAGAGAAGATAAGATGGTAGTATATATTGGGAGATTTATATAGTCTGTCTATCCTTTTTGATTACTCATGCACATTCTAAGTATGAAGGGGAAACTTTCATTGCCTCTATAAATTATCACCTCTTACAAGTATATACCCTGCCATTTATACATTCTGAGCAACCCTGAACTCTTGGAGCAATTCCCTTCATCTCCTTGAAACTTTTTATGGAGTTAAGTTTGACTTTGTGTCACTGGCAGACTCAAGATGAGGAGCATAATCCTGAGCGAACCTCACTAATGCTCAGCCCTCAATCTGCAGCCTCAAATCTTCCACACCAGTAAGAGCACAAGCACCTGAGGATCCAAGTTTCCAAACGTTGCAGAGACCTGTTTATCAACCTTCTGTAAAGTTTGTAATGAAGGTTCATTACTCAGAAGTGGAATACCCATTTATTTAGAAAAGTATTTAAGTATTCAGTTATTTCAGAACATATTTGGCCCAGGAAAAATCTGTTTCTTTCCAAATTGCCTATGAGCGAATAAAATATTGGACGATTAGGAAGATTATCTATGAGGTCTTTTTTGAAGATGAAATCTCAGTTTAAAAGGTTTACCCTTTTGCAAAAGACTGTAAAAAATTGCTGTAGTTCGGGATGCAAGTAGTTCAGAAGTAATTCTGCATAAGTAACCAAGCTTGCTAGAGCTTTCACTGTAATTTCAGCAGATTTCTTGCTCTTCCATCATCGCACAGAATTTAACTAAATCAACATGGTTTTATATTACTTTTTTATCATTACACAACTGAAGCAAATTTAGAGCAATGGTTTATGATTTGACAGAAAATCGAGATGCAAATAGGTCCTTACATGAAGATGTTTACCAGCCACTCCGCAGAATCAGACTGCATTTCTTATTTACGAGTGGTAACTCATCTCAGCTGTTTGCCACTTCTCCTGAAACCTCAGAGCCATACCGGCTGTGACCACCCAGCACTTCAGGTGTCTGACCTTAACAAAAAGTCATGAATTACTATTATCCTTAACTGCTACAGAGAAGAAATACTGCACATCCAGCTATTTAATTTCCTCCAAGTTGCCAAGGAAAGTTTTCAGGCTTCAGGAAACAGCCCAGCAGCAGACTTCAAGAAAAGAAACTCCTGTTCTCAGTGTATAACTTTTCTCTACCCCTTCCAACACCACTCTGAAATCTTGGTGCTTATTCTTCTGACGTTGTATTGAGGCTGGAAAAGGGAGAATAGAAGGGAACTGAAAGTTCATTTTTAGTTCCCCATCTGAGCATTGCACTCTGGAAACACTAAATTCTCTCTTTGCTGGTCAAGAAGTGACTGAGCCTTTAAAAATACCTGTGCACATTCAGTCTGTGACACCAGTTATGACAGAGGAAAAGACATTGAAGTGTATGCGTGATCCACATTGGCAATGGCATCAAGCCATGAAATGGGGAAAAGGTTTCTTTTTTTTCCCCTTTTTGTTGTGCTCATGTCTCAATAATAAACTTCACACAGAATTTTCAGAAATGGAGGGAAGGATCAGCAATCAGGAGCCAGTAAAGACTGAGGACTCTCTTTTAAGGTTTATAAATTCTGCAACCCTTTTCTTGGGGGGAAGAAAGCACAGGAACATTGTATACGGTTCATCTAGCTATTACAATGTGAATCAGAAATCCTTTTTTTTTTCTTCCCTCTTTGCTTCTTTCTGCCTGGTTTAAGTTCCTGACCCTTCTTCCCTGCTTCAGTAAGGAAGGCTGAGACTCAAGCTAGAACTAGCAATTCAAAATATGTACACTTGGCAGAAAGCACCTAAGAATATCAGGAAAGAATTTGTGTTTTTGTGAAGAGTAGTTCAGTAAGGGAGTTCATCAATTGCTTAAATAAGAGAATTAATGGGATAAAATTAGGAAGAAGCATAGACTGTATATTAGGGGAAAACAGCAAAGCTTTTTATTTTGTTTTAGTTTTGTTTTTATTTTTATTCTGCCCCCTAAATTTAGTGCTTTTGGTCAAGTTGTTGTAGTCTATTGACCCAGTATTAGCAGATAAAAAATATTTAGTAAAGCAGTGGCTGCTAATCTTCTAAATATCCGGGCTCTTTATTCTGGCATTCTTCCTTAGAGTTATATGCAGGCTTTCCAGTAGTCTCCATAAAAAAAACATGAGAAAGAAATTGAAATCATAGACCACTGAAACAACTCATGTTTTTCCACGCTTGTAATATTTTACTCCATCTAATGCATGTGCTTCCAAATACCATTGACCCACAGACCCGTATTATTGAAGTCTCAACTTTTTAATGAATCTCTGAGCTGTTCTTTTCTTATCTCTCTGATGGTTCTTCATTCCTCCAAAAACATTTGTTTTCCTGATTTTTCTGTATTGAACTACTTCTTTTAGCTTTTTCCTCAGGCTCATGCCTGTTAAGGAAGGGAACTTGGAGCTCACAGAGTGGTTTAACTTATTTACAGAGGAATTCAAGGATAGATTAACTCAGGGATGTCACTAATATCTTACTAGGTATCTGTTCTTGGGATGTTTGTCAATAAACAAAACATTTCTATATTGGAAGGTTTAGTGAATCTTTTTCTATTCATATTTTAAAGGTAATATTAGAAAAAAAAAACCAGGAGAATGAAACATAAAAGATCAAGTTGGAAATGAAGACAATACTATTTACATGTTGTGAAATGTGTTTGTCTTACTTGTAACTCTGAAGGTTCCATGTTTTCTGATTTGAAGCCTTTGGAACAACTTAGAAGGAACTAGGTAATCTCCAACATTTGTTACTCTACAGCTCTGAAAAAGGGTGACTGCCACTTAGATTTCCAGAATGATTCTTCTGGAATTTCACTTCTTTAAAAACTTTACTGGAAATTAATATATATTCAATATAGTGTGATATGTCACAATTTATTTGTCCCCTGATGCTCTAAATGGTATTCACCTTGTCAAAGCTTTGAAAAAGGTGCATCTCAATTCACAATACAAGTAAATGTTGACCGCTGTTTCAAGTTCATTAGGCAGTGCTGTCCACCAGAAAAGTCATAGGTTGAAAATAAGCAGAAGCATGGATAACAAACACCAACTGTAAATAAGACATTTTTTGCTAAAATATAGTTTACAGGATTGCATACTTATTCTTTGAGTAGTTTCTGCATTTTTACTGTTCCTGTAATGAATTACAAAAATAGCAAGATTTTATTTTTAAATAATATATATCTTTTTAGGAAGAATGCTGAAAATTAGAACATGGGCTTGCAGTAATGTAACAGTTTGATAACTGGATTAGGCTCTTAATTCACTATGCTTCTGGCTAATGTATAGCTTTAAATTCATACTTATAAAGGACAAACCTATTAATATCAAAATATTTAAGAAGATGACACTAAACAGACATAAAGTAGTTTTCTTACCCAAAACATTTAAAAAGTAAGACAAAAGAAGTCCCATTTCCTGGAGGTTGACAGTGGTTTTTCAGGTGGTTCCAGGTGAGAGTTTCAGGAAAGCCTGTGAATAACCTTCACCTGCAGGCTGGGAATCTGCAGGGTGCACCGTGTGCCTCCACCAGCCTTGCAGGTGACTTTTCTGGGCATCGATCCTTGTTCTCCTGCCCATGGTTTGAAATCATACAGGCTCCCTGCAGTGCTTGGAGGGCTTTCCAGCCAACAAAGCAAGGTGTTCCATTACCATCTTTTAAACTGTGATATTTAATTATGCAGAATGACTTCCACATTCTGGAATCACAATTAAATGGTTGTGCAGAAGGTTTTCTTCAAGGCAAGTGCGAAATGGATAGCACTAGTTCCCAGCTGAGACAACTTGGTAGGTGTTTATTTGACAACCACTTGGCAAGCACCTTTCAGCCTGGAGAACAGGAGAAAGGAAAGGTAGGAAGGAAAAGCAATCTGAGAAAAAAAAAAAAAAAAAAAAAAAAGACAATAACCAATATATACAAGGTCTGGCACATTTTTTTATTTCTCTGATTTTTCCCATCATCAACCCCAATTTTCTTTTTGGTGCTTGGTCCATCCCTAACTCATTGGTTTTTTTCCCCATCATAGGTCTGTCTCTTCCCTGCCTGTGGTTAAACCTTTCTGTTTCTTGGAATTTATCCTGTGACTTTCTTATATGATCTTTTTTAGCCACATTTGCTTTCATTGCAGGAAGGCATTTTCAGAGGATTCAATATACTCAGCCTTTTGATGGCAAAAACAGATGTATAGCAATAGTAATAAAGCAAGCTCACTTAAGAAAGACTTCAAAAAATCTAGCTGCTAAACACTACTGAGTCTGTGCTGAGCTTGTACAAGATATATATTTTTTAGTTTATTTTCCCAAGGTGTTACTGAACTGACGAAACACATTTGAATAATGAGAGGCTCAGCAAAAGACAAATCTTTGAAACAAAAGATTTTTTCTAATCAGACATAACACTCTGAATCCAAGGGATTTAAACTCTAGCACAAAGTGATTGTGAGTCGTCCCGATCTTCTGCAGCTGAAGAAAGAGCACATGTGACATTCCCATGACAAATATAAAGTGAAGTAAATTTTCAGCTCAAATAGTTAAAATGCAAAAGCTTATAAACCTCCAGAAAAAAAAAGTCTAAAAGACCTATTGAATAATCTCAAAAATAAGCTTTGTAACTAATAAGATGACAGTTATTGCTTTATTTAAGAAAAACCCAATGTTCTGAAGTTTAGAAAACATGCTACTTTCAAATCTTGAACCCTGGAAAATTCTGTGCATTGTATAAACTCCTTTTTTGGAGATGTTAAAGACTACTCTCATCAGCTTATTTATACCTGCATTGAAAAATATCACAAGGTATATCAGGTTGAATTTTTCAGTTGGAAAGTGTGTTTTCATCAAAAAAAAATTTTTTTAATCAGGAAACTGCGAAATTTTCATTTATAAAATCAAATCAAAATAACACACACTGCAACTGTCAAAACTTTGTGTTACAGCTTCTAGGAACCTGATTTTCCTTTTTATTTGTTTGGAAATATATTGGTTTGGGATGTTTTTAGCATAGCATTTTTATCTGTATCTGGGAAACACATCCAAATCCAGTTTCTGACACACATGGTTTCCTCATTGAATATTTTTATTTTTGAATGAAAAAAAAAATATTGATATTTTGGACTTTTCTGCAAAGCCACACTTCTTGCATAAGCAGAGTGCCGCTTGGGAGACCCAGGGAGTTAGCTGTAAAAAAATAAATAGTTGCCTATCATTGGGTTTGTGTGTCAAGTGTATGATCTGTTAAACAACATGGCCATAGACAATCCAAGATGCTATGGATGGGACATGTTCTGCTTAACTTACGCAAATATTCTGTATGTAAATTTTCTGAGCCTGAAGGAAGCAGACTTAGCAAGGGAAGTGCATGACGAGTCCAGCTAGGTATGAAAGTGTTTGTGGCAGTGAAACCTTTTGAACGGCAATATTATCCAGGTCTGACAGCTTTTCTCTCTGCAAAGATCACGAACGGCTCCTCCTCTCCCCATTAATTGCACAGAAACACAAACACTTATTTCACACAACCTGCTTCGTTCCATACATAAAAGTAAATGGGCGTTAGATGCCTAGATAGATGGTCTGGATCCTGTTATGCCTTTAACATTTCCATATGACTTGTAGCTACAAACCTACTCTTTTTCTACAGCCTGTGACTTTATGTCACTAATGGAGCCAAGAGACGATGCAATTTCTTTGGCGTCTTTTACACAGTCAGATTCACGGTTTTGTAAAGCAGCTTCTTGTTTTATTCTACAGTGTGTATCAGTAATGCAAACCATACTTTCTTGTGCATTGCCCCCCTTCCTCTGTCCCCACTCCCAGCACTAGGGAAGGGCATAGCAAGATGACTATATCTCCTAGTGCTGTTCTTTAGACAGGCAAACTATTAAAAAGATATAACTCATCTTTGTCTGAATGAATTTTGTAATAGGTCTCTGAAATGAGAGCAAAACCTGTTTTCCTAATGGGATTGCATAAATAATGGCACTGCAGGTGGGCTAACACACATGCAGAATATAACTAGCACTAAGCACTAAAACTGTGTAACATAGTGTGGAGACTGACTGCTACTTCTTGTACTCATTCACAAGATGGATTGGTGAATTAAAATCTCATTACCTGTGTTATATTATGTAGCCTTGTTACGTGTAATTATCAAAGTCAATATGCTCCTATGACTTGATGACCAAATCTAAGGAGAACTTGTTCAAAATAGAAGTAAGTGTGAAGAGCTTCGCAAGATTTCAAATCATAAACCATGTGCAATTTACCGGTGTTGTCATGCTATTGTTTTTTTTAATCTTTGTCCTTCATTCTGTTGGTATGCAGCCATAAGACAAAACTTCCTTTCTCAGAGCTAAAGGCAATGCAGGAGATAAATCTTATTTTCGCGTTAACTCAAAGTCTCGTTTAAGATACTTGGAGTCAAGGAAAAATAATGGAAAGCAGAAGTTATATTTGAAATTGGATTTTCTCTTACACTAACTCTGATGACTACTAGGAGGAAGTACACTGTCTTTCATAAAACTGACATTTGGGCCTTTTTTTTAAACTCTGGGGCATCCATACTGGTTTGAGAAGAGTGTTAGGTCTGCATTCAGAACAAGACTAGAGACACAACCGCTTTTTTTTGCCATCATCACTGGCTTCTGAATATGGGGTTTGGAGAATGAAATGTATTATTACTATCAGAATTGCATGAGTCGAGGAGAATGACTTATTCTAAGTCAATATCCTTCAGAATAATAACCTTTAGAGTTACTTCCCCTTTAATCTATAAAATGTAATATTGCCAGAACTTTTATAACAAATGGAAGAAACTTTACAAAGCACATCCTCATACCCTTGTCATAAAGGTGTTTTGTGCTTTTTTTTAATAAATCATCAAGAAACTGATAGAGTTTAGGGAAATTCTTATATTTAGGTATAAATCTGTCACCTGTGAATGCTCAGGAATGAAGATACAAAATGAACGTTGAACCAATTTCTAAGAGGTGACTTGGTTGCTCTTGCAAGGTCACAGCTGTTGCTTTCTCAGCAGCCAGGGGATCATGGGCACATGAAGCTGTCTGAAATCCAAGTGGGCCACTGAGTCTGCATCTACAGCCTCTCAGCCCAAAGCTGACATAATGTGTGAAAACTTCCATTTAATTTTTTCTCCTAAACCTTCATTAGGAATCACTGAAGCACAGAGAAGGAGAATAGGACTGACACTGATAGCTACCTCTGCTAAAAATTTAGTGGAGATAATTGTCACTCTAGTCTGTAGTTTAATTTGCAGTGCAGAAGCTGAAGTCAAATCTATGGGTTATAGTAGTTATTTAAGTTTTAAACTCTTCAAACTTTGTTCTGAAGGAGTGTTTTACTGGTCAGGTACAGTCCTAAAGATTTCATTAACACAACTAGTTTTGTCATAAAAACCTTGCAAAATTTGTGGTGAGAGTAGGGAATCATGATGGGTTTTTCTGAGGAAGGGGACTTTTTTGGAATAGGAATTTGTAGTATTGTGCTGTGTGTGACCACACTTTTCATTCCCCTGTTTCCCCTCCAGTGGTATGACAGATGGGTGTAGTCTCGTAGATGATGCTGCTAAAAGTTCTCAGGGAAGACGAGGTATGGGGGTAAGAAGACTTTACAGCAAGACACAACTGGCCAAGCTGTGTGCGTAGGCATGGTGGTCACCACACCTGCAGCTACCAACACACTGAAACACTAACTGTCCCTTGATGAGTGGGGATTTCATAAAAGAATTGAGAGAGGGGAGATTATTTGTGGCATGAATGGAAAATAGCTGTAGGGGAGAAAGGACACATCCATAGGCAAGTAGCTCTCCAATTCCAGTCCTTAATCACCATGCTCTTTTGGCAGGGGGGGAACTAATTTTGTAATTTCTGTTCATGATGCACTATCATAGCTAAAACAAAATTGTACAAGGCATCGTATCCCAAACGCTCATGTAAACCATATCAAAATATGAAAATACTACTAATTGGCACTGTGGTTTACCTTTTGCACCTCTGCCTGACACCTTCTTTCTGCTGCTCTTCTAAACCTTAGTCAATCTCTGCATTTGCCTCAAAATTCAGTATAATTTTGAAAATTACTCTTTATCAGTTTATTTAAGAAAATTACTCCAACTCTTGATTTAGACTGGGAACAACATGAATATATATGTCACTATGTAGTCACCAATTGTTTCTTGCCATGCTAGAAAAAAAAAACAACTTTCCACTCAAAACCAGAATTAAGTCTAGATAAAAGCACTATGTGCACAGAGCCCACTGAAATCACATGTGTATTCCAGAAAGGGGACCAATGCTTCTGCATCTGCAACTTTAAATATTAGATTCAAATTATAATTCTTAAAATGTTTTATGATCTTTGTGACAGTAGCACAAAATTATCATTTAAACTTCTGCCTGTAATTGAACTGTTTATGGACATATTGACATAACATATTATTACCTACAATTTCCGGTTAAAATTAGTATTACTTTCTTTTGGTCATTTAGCACATACATGCTGTAATTTTACAGAGAAGAAAAATGTTAACTGTTTTGCAATGAATTTATTAACAATGATCACAAGAATAGCTGCACTAATATTGAATTACAACACTTATATTTTACATCATTAACCAGTCTTTTCTACTGTAAAATTGAGGTAGAAGAATAATGCAATGCAATTTTGGCAATATCCTTTTATTGTAACCAGGCTACCTGCTACTGCATTGTTTGCGAAGTGAAGAGCCTTGAACTGAAGGGAAATTTACATATAATAAAACATCCTAGAAACTGTTTCTTGCATGGTGAGAACAAAGTGGTTAAAGGAATAATAGTAAAAGCTTCCACTGATGTTTCTTCTGGACACTGTTGTTGCAGAAGTGTACCCTCAGTTCTTTCACTGGAATTAATGTTTTATCTCATTAAATGAGGTGAAAATTAGAACTTTTGTTTCCTGTGATGTAAATGTGTTGTCTTAAATTAGATATATTGCACTTTTCTTAATTGAAATGACAAAGAAGCACCGAACAATCGGGCTTTGCAGCTCACATGCCTTATAATATGAATGAATATGGAGTGTATTGCAAGACAAACTTACCTTACAGAATAACCAGCTTTACTGGTGCATTATTTACAATTCAAGGTTGTCAAATTGTCACCAGGCTTGTCTCTAAGGCCTCAGTAGTCATTTGCTGTGAGTTGTCTAGAAAGAGACCTCACATTCCTCCCAAGTCATTGGGTTTGTGGGCATTTCCTTTGGTAGAGAAGTACTGGCCAAAGATTAAACAAAAATTCTGCCTCACTTTCATATGTTCTATTACATAAATGCAATATAGATGTACACACATATATATACGTAGCCCTGCAGAGAGGGCTTAGAGTCAAAGCTGTCCTTGATGAACACAATCCCAGTCCATGCAATTGCATGGACTTCACCATCTAAATGTAGCCAGGAGGCTGAACATGTCTCTGTGATAGCCCAGCAGTCCAGCCTGTTGAGCACATCTGATGGCCAATGAGTTTCTCTTTGTCATTTCACCCTGTGTGGCCTGCTGCTTCTCTGAAGTTCTAGTCTGTCTTAGATATTTCAGTTTTTATCTTGAATACTTCTGTCACCTTGCACTTAGTTTTCAGATTCCGAAGCCTTAGAGATATTCATGCTGTGAACAGTAAATAGATGTATAATATTGAGGATAAATTAGATTGCATCTGAAATACACTTTTGTAAGACATAATTTCAGTCTTCATGCTGCTAGACTTCTCTGATGTAAATTGAGTGTGACTCATAAATCGACATGGGTTCCCCAAAACAGTTTTGTAAAAACAATATGCCTATCGCATTCCACCAGCCCTTCTATAATAAAAGGTGAAAGAGATTTGATTGTTTAAAATAAACAATGAAACAGAGATGTCAGTTCCATTATTGCCTACATCTCTATCTGACATAAGGATACACACTAAATTCTCATTGAACAGCCAGTGTTAATTTACCAGACAAAACCAGAAGCTTAAATGGTGACATTAAATTTGGAATATTCCACTGCAGAGCTCCCCTCCAAAGCTGTTATTTGATTTGACACCCAGCTTTTCCATTCACTGCTCTGACTCGTCTCTTGCCTCTGAAAGATGCTTTATAGAGCACCATTATTCTGATTCCTTGTGATCATATATTTTATCACTATATGGATGTGTATGTATGGATGTATAAAAATATTGCACAAGCCCCTCAAAACAATCAGCAGTTTTGAAAACTATTTAATTCAGAGAGTTCTTAGTTCTTATAGTTCAACAGCTAAATCTCTAATATGAATAACAACAGTAAATAAGGTACTGCTGTGACTGCAGATGTCATTGGATGAAAGCCTGACTACATTTTATAATTAAGATTAGACTTTATATCATATACTTTCATCTCTCTTTTGTGTTTTTCTAGAGCACAGTATTGTTCTGATGACATTGATATTATTCCTTGTTACATAATGACTCAAAGTGTATATCAAGCAAGTAAACTAGTATCTGATTTACATTCTTATTAACTGAAGTTTGGTTTTCTGAACATAAAAGTTTCAAGCAATCTGGCTTTGTTCTTTCATTCTGTACTAGTAACCATTGAAAAGTAGTCTTTAAAGTCTTGGAACTGAATGAAGCACTGCTACATGACTCATTTCCTTTTGGTGTTCATTTGCAAGGATGGTGATGAGTTAATTTGATGTCAACAGTGGAAAAGCCTTGCTGAGTTTTGCATCAGTGGAATTCCTGACAGGGTTTCTGCTTTGTCCCTGTGCCAAAATAATATCTGCATCTAATTCCCAAATGTACTCATCCAGAGTGAACTTGCAGATTTTCAACAGTGCATGCAAAATTGAATTTTCTTGTCCCAAGGTTAGGACTCTGGTCTGGCTAGGGCCAAGTTCCTGCCGTATGGGAAAGTACAGGAAAATTAGTGTGGGAGTAGAAAGAGGAGCCAGAGACCCTGGCAAGCTGGGGATGTCCATTTCTAGTGCTTCCAGCAGAGCAGCAGCAAAAAGTAATTGTTTAATAATGTCAATGATGATGATGATGATGATGATGATGATGATGATAGTGAAGTAATCCCTCCTGTTTTCATGGACTGTGTGTGTGGCAGATGTTGAGGAGCTGTGCCTCACCTCCAGAGTGCATCATGAACTGATCGTCAGCACATCACCCAACCCCAGATGTATGGACGAGTAGGAGTGGAGATGTGCTGCATCCCTGAGGAGAGAGGCTAGTTCCTGGATCTGTTGCAAGGCCTAGGGTAATTTTTCAACTCTGAATTTTTAGGTGTTTATGACTTGATTTGATTTAACTTCTAGTCCTACAAGAAAAGTAGGCAAAAAGAAGCCAAAGAGATGATGAATGTAACTCCACTGAGGAATAAAAATACACACTACCACTACAAAAAAAAAAAACCACCACAAAACAAACAAACAAAAAAAAACCCCAGGAAAACAAAAAAAAACCCCAAACACACAAACAAAAACACCAAAACCCCCACACCAAAACCAAAAAAAACCCAAACCACAAAATCCATACCCAACCGTAAAAGCCCAAAGCCCTGCCTAAAACCCGATTCACATATTGCAGGCTAATTTATACATTAAGCGCTGTCTGACTCTGTGTGTGTGTATGTATGTGTGTGGGCAGGCACCTCTGTTAATAGGACGATTAGTCTTGAGAGTAGAATTAGATTTTACTAACTGACCCTTCTCCATGGTGGGAAACTAACTAATTCCACGTTAGATATCTCATGTGTTCTTTGGTTACCATCTGAAACACCAACCAAAACTGCTCTGCAGAAAATTTAGTTGTGGAAAATAGGATGAGGAAAAATCTTGCAATAGCAGAACTGCAGGATTTTTTTTTATTATCGAGGATGATTTTGCTTGATATTATGGAGTAAAAAGACACATACTAACCTACATAAAATAGTATGGTACTCAGTTACAGACCTGTTCAGTATTTTTTTACAGCTTTCTTCATGAGCATTGTCTTTATTGGTTTCTTCTTTTATTCTTTTGGTTTTGTTTGGATTTTTTTATATTTATGTCAAATGAAAGCAGAAATGAGCTATTATTCCCACAGATGTTAGCTTCCTGCTCATCCCTATCTTTTTAAAACTGTGCACAGTAACTTAAGAACACTGTAACCCAAACTCCAGAACATGCCAAAATATAAGAAAATTAATAACTGAAACCAGGCTTTTGTTGCTGTTTAAATAGTGAAATGAAAATCAGGATTCTTTTATTTCAAATACTTCTTTTTACCTGGGGAAAGAAGGTATTGCCAGTTCATGCAATTATTTTGGTTATTGTCATATAGATATTTAGGGGGAGGGGATATGAAAGAGAGGAGATTGAGCTTTCATGATGGCAATGTCCATATTTTGATGTAGATTTTTTGCCTGGCTGGAATGAGAATAGCCAGCAGAAGACTATTTTGTTCAATGATCTGTACTAACTGCAATTTTTTTGCTGAAATTGACCTCCTGGCATTTTACTTTGTTTCAATAATCAGCTCAGAGGAACACAAAGCCAGAAAGAAATTTTAAAAATGGAATGAATATTGACGGCTGATGGCAAAGCAATCATTTTCTGTGATGACAATATTGCAGGATGCTGACTTGCCATCATCAGAGACTTGGGCTTGCAGTAAATAGGAATCTGGATTTATTCTTAGGATGAAATAAAAACATTTTAATTTTAAAAGTCTGAAACTTTCCTCACAGAACACCTGTTTCTGTATTATAAATCACAGAAATATCCAAAAAAGGAGGGTGCACCCATATATCATTTCAGTTATTCCAAGTACCAGAGAAATGATGCAGGCCCATTCTTAGGTTTTGCTTGCTTGAGACACAGATAAATAATCCACCTTCCCAGAAAGTCAGACAAAACAGACAGATGTTATCATATCAAAATAAAACATTAAAAAAATCTGCATGGGCCTCAGTGAATAAAACATCTACTTTCAAATAATCTTTTGTTTACAGCTTAGAATCAAATTCCAATTAAGTGCTATTTTATAATAAAACAAGAAAAAAATATATGGCACTGAACAATTTTAAATTGCTTCAGAGGCAAGGGCCAGCTAAACCACAAGCATTGTAGGTAAACTACAAAAGAAAAGGTTAATCTCAAATAATATCTTTAGTAATGAATGATGTGTGGTGCAGTTGATATCTTTTGCCTACTTTAGCATGTTAGAATAAGACATATATAAGATCTTTAGACCTATAGGTGCTTAGCAGATACTAGGACACATAGGCTTTGGTGATTTTATTGCTTGGCTTTTGTCCTTTCGCAGGAGCTTTAGAAGAGGCTAATATAGCCTTAAAAGCCTCACCTTCAAGGCTGATGGATGGAAACATTAAATTTCTTGGAAAACAACCTGGTTTGTTTTTTGGGTTTGGGTTGGTTTGTTGTTGGCTTTTGGGTTTGGTTTTTTTTTTTTTTCCCCCTCCAAGTATGGCATGCTGATGGAGAAAAAAGAAGCATTTATCACTCTCAAAAGAACATCCTGTTTGATGAGGGGTGAATGTCTTGGCGGAGCACCTAGGATTCAGCTTTGGATCAGCAAGGAAAGTTTCTTGGTTTTATTGTCAGACAGGTGGAGTGTGGGGCCTTTTAACCACAGCAAGCAATGCATAAAATAAAATTGCTTCAGAACAACAAGAAATTACAGTGCTGTTGCTGGAGTGTATTAAGGCTCTTTGCAGTGTCCCCATGTAGTCCAGTGACTGCACTTAGAAAGGTTGTTCACACAAGAAGCTGAACTTTGGAGAAGGACTCGTACCGTACCAGATGCCCCATACTCCAGATCTCAGCACTGGCTTAGACAGATCTTTTTTGCACAGTTATAGTGGAAAACATTCATCTAATAAACACGATTGGTTAAAAGGCAGAACTTAAGTATTGAAATCCACTACTGTATATCTTCTTGTTCCTCTTACAGTGTTTTGTGTTTAAAGATTTGTTAGTTTGCAATTTTATACCACACATCACTTAGTGCTACGAAACTGATGAGGGGACTGGAGCATCTCCCTGATGAGGACAGGCTGAGGGAGCTGGGCCT
This sequence comes from Falco cherrug, assembly GCF_023634085.1. Lineage (NCBI taxonomy): Eukaryota > Metazoa > Chordata > Aves > Falconiformes > Falconidae > Falco > Falco cherrug. The sequence goes on from NC_073720.1 coordinate 82,244,996, forward strand.
GTTTATCCTGGGGAAGAGGAGGCTGAGAGGGGATCCTAGCGACCTGTACCAATATCTTAAGGGCGTGTGAGTGCCTAGAGGACGGGGCCAGGCTCTTTTCAGTGGTGCCCAGTGACAGGGCAAGGGGCAATGGGCACAAACTGCAGCCCAGGCAGTTCCACCTGAATACGAGGAAGAACTTCTTTGCCTTGGCGGTGGCAGAGCGCTGGCACAGGCTGCCCAGAGAGGCCGTGCAGGCTTCTTCTCTGGGACATTCCAACCTGCGGATGCGATCCTGTGCAACCTGCTGTAGGTGACCTGCTTCAGCAGGGGGTTGGACTGGGTGATTTCCAGAGGTGCTTCCCAAACCTCTCTGCAATTCTGTGATTCTGCAATTCACACTCACAACTGGCATGCTTCTTTTATGTCTCCCACTCCCTAAAGTTTAATTTAGATTTATTTTAAAAACAGGTCCATCACTAAATCCCATTGTGATCACCAGAAAGGTTGGTATATGCTGATGCTCTGAATGTTCAGGCCATGAAAGCAAGAGTCCATGTTGGTCCAGTACAAGTATGTGGCAAAACCAAAAGTTTATCATGGCATTTTGAACCTCAGAAATGACCAACTATGGACATATTGTGTTATGTTTAATATCATAACTGGGATATTCATAGTTGTGAGGGTACCAAATAAAAGAGCTATAAAAAACAACGGTTTGGTTATATATGTCTTTTTATGAATAGCTGGCACAAGGACCTGTAACATAGCTGTGGTGTGAATATGCGAGACCTCACATTGCTGGTGACTATGGAAGATTAAATTAATTGTTCTGTATTGCTGCCTGATATGAGTTTGGCTGTACCTGCTTCAGACCTGAGACTCTCTGGCATCCATATCCTATATAAATGTCCCTGTGGTAATCATCTGCTTTGGATAACCCTCCATGAGCTGCGGGTATGAAGTAACTTTCAGCGTTTTGGGACAGATCATTTTTGCTCTTATGCATACTGTGCAAAAATAGAGAAAGAATAGAAAATCTCTCATTTTCCTCTTATCTCAGTGAGAACTAATGTGTCCTCATCCATTTCAAATAACTCAAATGCAGTTGAAAACAGTTACAGAAGAAGCTGTAAGAATTAGTATGGAATGAGGCAAACTAAAGGCAAATTTTAGGGATTGATATATTCTGCCAAATCAGTTTACAGATAGTAACTATGACCTTTCTAAACAAAGAAACAACAACAACAAAAAAAAAATGGGAGCGAGGAGGCTACACTATAAGTGAAGGACGAAGAGAAGGAAAAAGTTGGTTAGGAGGTCAGTACTGGGGCTTGTACATCTGGGTGACTGAAACTTTTAAGCCATCCTACACATCTGACGACACAAATCTTTCCAGCAGGCCTATAAATGGCAGTCTCCAAATTCATGTCTCCACTCCGTAAAGATAGTTCACCTATAAAAGAACATGGACAAGTCAACAGACTGATGAGTACATAATTTCCCTGTGAGGTTTGCTTTAGAAAGACAGGCAGCAAGATTCAGGGATGAGAAAAAGAAAGAGCTTTTAGCTACTTTGAGTTTCTGGGAGAGGAAAGTAAAGTAGGAAAAACTTGGGTGTAGAGGTGTATGAGAAAAATAGCTGTCAAGCTTCACTGCTGTTTAACAGCACACAGAGAGTTGAGGCCATCTTTTATGCCATCAAAGCTTTCATCAAGGCAACTGGCCAAATTAGAAACCAGTTAGTATGGTAAGGACACAATGGGTTAATTGTCTGCTATGCTGCACACCCATTTACAATCCAGTCATCAGATTCCCTTGTTTTTTCATTAATTTCATTATGACTATCTGGACTGGGTTCACTGCTAGACATTTGAAGGATGATAAATGGTTTAGATAACTCCTTTATCTCTCCTTGCAAATACTAAGGGATGAACCAAACACATAGTTGACCCACACTTAGCCCCCCCCCCAAAAAAAAAAAGAAAATATTTAAAATATCATTTTCTGACAGTAGTGTAGTATAATGAAAACAATAAAAAATATATTGTGCAAAGAAGGGAAAGAAGAGTCAAGAAGGAAAGTAATTTATGTGTGTATACATATGTGTATGTGCATGTATGTGTCTGTTCAGAAATGTTGTTCCTATTTGACTCCCTCCAACATCAGCTGCCAACGTTAAGTACTCCAAGTTCTTCTGGACTTGAATGATGCTTTGTTCATGTTTCCAATAAGAAGACATTAAAATCTTATAACTCAGAAGCAGATCATATTTTTTTTTTTTTTTGTGGTCATTTTTGCTTTCAGTCTACTGTTAAAGACCACTCATTGGCTTGATACAGGTTGAACTCTTACCATTTAGCAAAATGGGTAACAATGAGTTTGTAAGTCAGTTTAAAATGTTGTGGTCCTGGCTTTGAAACAATAGCCAAGATACCAAAGAACTAAACATGTGGGATGAAATTTTACTTTAAGCATTTGCAAGACTGTCTGAAGCTCTTTGCTCTAGCAAATGGGCTTTATAGTACAGCTGAAGCATGATCAGCTGAATTTATTGTAACAGCTTGTCATGATTTAACCCCAACCAGCAACTAAGTACTATGCTCTAAGCAACTGTGCTAACCGGCCAGGTTATATGTATATATGTATATATAACGTAAATAGTTGAGGGGAGAGCATGAATGCGGTCCCCCAATACCACAGTATCCCCAATATGCAGTTGAGTTTCCCACATTTGGGGAAATCTCAGGGGTTAGCACATCTGGAGTGCAGGGGATGAGCCTTGCCCACAGAACACCATCAGCCTGATCATGGTGTCCCTCCTACCAGGGAAAATTTTTACCCTGATGCTTACCATTTCTCACTTCAAGGCACTATTTGTGTGAGGGATAGTGTTAAGAAGCATGTTAGGAAAAGAAGTATTAAGAGAATATGCTGCTCTGTGTGACTCATGTCTCATGACCACCTTTTACTGACACCAGAGTTATTTGGTACCTATACGTTACCTTGTGAGTGTGTTATTTTCTGTGAAAGTTTGATTCTGCTGTCATCACTCAGGCAGTACTCACCCCATGTCATGCAGAAATCTGATAATAAGTGCATGCAGTATATATGCTACATATCTTGTTAATTCAAGCATAGAGGCAGATATTCAAACAGCTCTTATTTTGCTCAAGTCAGTTGATACAAACTGCAGTGATTTCAGTGCATACTCAATAGCTGGTTTTACAGATAATGATTATTATAATAATTGCATGCACAACATATGCAGTACTACAGTATTCACACAGTAGATTTCAAAGCATTATATGACTTTATATTCCAATATAGAATGCAGAACTAGGGACACGAGGTATTAAACCTTTAATCAAAAAATAGGTACCTTTCTTGATGACATTCAATTCAAAACATAAATACAAACCACAGCATTTCACAAACAAGACATTTTATCAAGTATGATCACGTCTAAACTAATTATGCTGAACACCCTAATTGTCACTAGAGCTTTCTAAATCTTTTAATTTTGTTCAAATTCTATTTCCAGTAAGATGTAATGCTTTTGCTTTGTTTTTGCTAAACCTTTTTACAGTTTATACATGTGGAAACATTCACAACAATGAAACTGCATAGACATTCACTAAGCATAGCATAAGCTTGTTTGGAAACAGTCTAAGTAACCACTTAGTAAGTAACCACAGTTAGCTGTATGCACAGTAGTCCTTATTTTAACAAGTATTATTCATCATAAACTACGGCAGAGAAAGCTACCATTAAGCACATGAACAGAAGTTGGTAAACTCTTGCAGGGTGTAACAGAACATGCAGATTAAAAAGATAAGGGCAGTCATGATGTGAAAAAGAAGCCACATTGCTAAGTCATTTAACTAATTTGGAGTCAATATGGACATTTAAATTTGAGTAATTATGATACTGCAATTGCTACTTTAAAAGAAGCTAAGTGACCTAAGATTTCAGTAATCCTACTGTTTTTTGGTCTAATGACTATTCTGTCTTAGCAAAAGATGCAAATGTAAATAACATAGTGTAATCAGTAGGTTTATGTCTGGAATAAAACACAATATGACCACCTGGTACAAGCAGGGGTACAGGAATCTTCTACCTGGGATGCAATACAAGAAATTGTATCGTGTTGGGTTTACACAGCAAAGCTTTGGTAGCAGGGGAGCAGCAGGAGTGGCTTCTGTGAGAAGATGCCAGAAGCTTCCACTATGTCCGATAGAACCGATGCCAGTCAGATCCAAGATGGACCCACCCCTGGCCAAAGCTGGGCTCATCAGCAAGAGTTTGCATCTCCATAATAACATACTTAAGGAAGGGTAAAAAACGCTGCCTAACAGTAGCTGGAAGAGATGAGTGAGAATACGTGAGAGAAACATCTCTTCTAACACCAAGGTCAGTGCAGAAGGCGGGGAGGAGGTATTCCAGACAGATTCTCCTGCTGCCCATAGGGAAGACTCTCGTGAAGTTGGCTGTCCCCCTGCAGCCCATGGAGGACCCCATGCTGGAGCAGATGGATGTGCCTTAAGGGAAGATGCAGGCCATGGAGAGCCTGCACTGGAGCAGACTCCTGGCGGGACCTGCAGCCCCATGTAGGACCTATGCTGGAACAGTTCATTCCTGAAGTACCGCACCCTGTGGAAAGGACCCGTGTTCAAGCAGTTCATGGAAGGACTGTCTCCCCTGAGAGGAGCCCCATGCTGGAGCAGGGGAAGAGCGTGTGGAAGGAAGGAAGGGTGGCAGAGACAGAGTGCGATGAACTGACTGCAACCCCCACTCCCTGTCCCCCTGTGCCACTTCAGGGGGAAGAGGCAGAGAAATTAGGATTGAAGCTGAATCCGGGAAGATGGTAATTGGTAAGGAACTCTTTGTCCTTATTTCAACCCCTGAGCTTTTAATAATTTAATAATTTTTTCTCTCCTCCCTTCTGTTGATAGAGCAGCTGGGTGGGTACTTGGTAGCTCGCCAAGGTCAATCCACTACAAGTATTTATAGTTATTTACTTACTTAAAAGTGGGATGGACAAGCTCCCACCAGTTCTGGTTCCGTCCATCTTAGGAAGCTGCACACTCTGTGTCTTGCTGCAGTTCCCATAACGTCATCCTACTTCTGACCATTTGACTGTAACTCAGGTCCTAAAGGGGGCACATCCCAAACAAATTATAAGTTTGTCTTTAATCACAGAGAAACCACAGAAAATAAAAAAGAAGAGAAAAATTCCAAAAGTGTAGTGAAGATGAAGACAATCTGCACCAGATGAGGATGAGGTCCAGTGGTGAAGTCTATGATACTTGGAGTTGCAGGACTCAATTTGTCTGGCAGAAGAAACATATTCTTGCTCTCTGTGCATACCTTAATGTACTACATAGCTCTTCAGATAAGTATCTTCATGTTTATAAACCACTACTCACTTTAAAATTGAAATTTTGGTATCTTTCGGCACACTGAAAGTACTGCTTGATCATTTGTCCATCTGCATGTTCTATGCCAATTTTTCTACATATTGTCTAATTTGAATATTTTGTCAGCTATTTTCTGTCAGAAAACCCTTTCTTTGTTATCATAGAATTGTAGAATCATAGAATGGTTTGGGTTTGAAGAGACCTTTGAAGGTCATCTAGTCCAACCCTCCTGCAATGAGCATGGACATCTTTTAACCAGAGCAGGTTGCTCAGAGCACTGTCCAGCCTGACCTTGAGTGTTTCCAGGGATGGGACACCTACCACCTTGCTGGACAATCTCCAGTGTTTCCACACCCTCATCATAAAAAAATATCTTCCTTATATTTGGTGTAAATCTACCCCTTTTTAGTTTAAAGCCATTACCACTTGTCCTGTCAGTACAGGCCCTACTAAAACGTCTGTCCCCATATTTCTGATAAACCTAGTTCAAGTATTGAAAGGCAGCCATAGAGTCTCCCTGGAACCTTCTCTTCTCCAGGCTGAACAAACCCAACTGTCTCAGTCTTTCTGCATAGGAGAGGTATTCTGGTCATTTTTGTGGCCCTCCTCTGGACTTGCTCCAACAGGTCCATGTCTTTCATGTACTGAGGTCTCCAGAGCTGGATGCAACACTCCAGGCAGGGTCTCACCAGAGCAGAGTAAAGGGGCAGAACCACCTCCCTCAAGCCCTGCTGGCCAAGCTTCTTTAGATGCAGCCCAGGACACAGCTGGCTTTCAGGGCTGCAAGGTGCACTGCTGGCTCGTGTCCAATTGTTCATCCACCAGTACCGACAAGTCCTTCTCTGCAGAGCTGCTCTCAATCCCCTCAGCCCACAACCTGTCTTGATACTGGGAGTTTCCCCAATCCAGGTAGAGGGCCTTGCACCTGACCTTGTTGAACCTCATGAGGTTCACATGGGCCCACTTCTCAAGCTTGTCCAGCTCCCTCTGAATGGCATCCCATCCCTCCAGCAACCAGACCACACAGCTTGGTGTCATCTGCACACTTGCTGAGGGTGCACTCGATGTCGCTGTCTGTGTCACTGGTAAAGATATTGAACATTACTGGTCCCAGTGTAGACCATGACAGACACCACTTGTCATTTATCTCCATCTGGACATTGAGTTGTTGACTGCTACGCTCTGGACACAACCATCCAACAAATTCCTCATTCACTGAGCAGTCCATCCATCAAATCCGTATCTGTTCAAATGTTGTGGGGGACTGTGTCAAAGACCTTAGAGATATCCAGATAGATGACATCTGTAGCTCTTCCCTTGTCCACCATTGTAGTCACTGTCCACTGATGTAGTCACTTACTCCACGTAAATCAGAACGTGTTGATATTTGTGGGTGATTATATCTGTTCAGAAATCCTGGAAACAGTGTGAGATCCAAGGCAACAGAAGCTCAACTCTTCTTTCCCTGGAAATTTAACATCACCTTGCATTGACACCAAGGAATTACACAAGTGCCTGCCCTTAACTTTTCACATCCTGGAAGCCCCTAAGATCTCCAACGGGAAAATCTAGCTGTGTCAGTGCTTGAAAACTGTGGCAGATTTTGCTTATTAACAAAATGATCAGCAGCAACATTCACCATGTCTACTTTTTCTTGCCTTTACTGTTTCCTTGAATGTCTTCAGAAGTGGTAGAAAAGCATGGGGTGAAAAATGATTACTAGTGCCACCACCACCCACCCCCCCAAAAGCATTGCTGTAATTCCTGTATTACACAAGACATGATGTTTCTGTCAGAAAGCAGCAGAATTTGGGATACTGTCCAGTTAAACTCCCGTGAGTCTTTACAAATCTCTTAATTTGTCTTTGTTTTCATATGAGGACAGCTTTCAAAGTGTGGTAAGATGATGGAGGAAGGACACCGGCAAATGGTGTGATAATCACTCTGATAAAGTAAGATGTTGCCACAGCAACTTCTAAGTCCTACCATAACTTCATAACAAGAGATATTATTCCATTAACAGGGAAAAATGTTCAAAGAAACAAGTTATTTTCTTCCACTTCTCCACTTTTAAGAGGGGTTCTTGGTCTTCAATTCTAGGAAATGTTACAACCTAGTAAATACAGCAATACCAGACTTAGAAATGCAGCAACAAACTGCGAGTTATTTGCACTTAGGAGGTAGCAAAATATATGCCAGTCACCATGGACTTGTCAGGAACCAATCATGTCACACTGGTTCTTATTCTCATCTTTATATCTATGACCGACCTAATGACCTTACAAATAAAGGTGAAACAGTGACTGCCTTTTTTTTTGACATCATTAACACTTTTGACTTTCTCATGTGACATTTTACAAGCAAATTAGGAAAATATAATCTATTGAAACACCCATATTTGGGGTATAAATCTTTTTGTAGAATTCTATTTTCATAGTAATTTTGACTGCTTTGCTGTCATACCAGAAAGACTTTTCAGATGAGATCTAGTCTGACCAAGGTATTACCTGGTATTTTCTTGATTATTGAGTTAAGCATTCTAGCAGAAGGGAGCTATTATGTTGTACTTGCAAATGGTACCAAATCAGCAACAGTTTGGAAGATAAGGTTAAGGTTTAAAGTGATCTTCGTTAATTGGAAAATAATCTAATGAAAGAACAAAACTCAAAAGACAAGTGAAGAGTTGTATTCTTATCAGAAATAAGATGTCCACAGAAAGGACGAGAATTCACTACTGGAATGTTTGCAAGACTTTTTTTTTTCAGGTAAAAAAAAAAGATAAGAATACATAAGGGAAGACTAAAGAAAACAGAAAAAAACGACACTAAAAATAAAAAAGCCCTGTTTAGTCTGGGCAAATGAAAATGAAGGGGCAACCCAGTGCAGGCCCACAAATATTGAAAATACACCTGCAAAGCAAAAGGATATGCAACAGATGTAAGAAGGTTTAGGTTAAACATCAGGAAAATTTAAAATAATCATAAAGACAATGGGTGAAAAGTGGTTAAGGAGGACAGCAGATCTCCACAATAGGATGTTTTTAATGACAGGTCAAACAAACATTTCTTAAAAGTCACTTGCGTACCACTGGTGTTAACATGATACAAAAGAATGGACTGCAGAATTTGCACAGGTTCTTTCTAATTCAGTAATTTCGTTTTCATGGGGGAAAAAAGAAATACAAATTTTTAGAGAAGCTAAATTCTTGCCTTGTTATTCCCTACCACCATTGGAAGTATTCCAAGTCCTGTCATTCATAGCTTAAAAAAAAAAGAGTATATTTATTTAATTATGCAACCTCAATATCTGTAAAATGGAAATTCTATACATGTGTGCGTGGGAGATGAAAAAGCTATTCAGATAACAACCACATTTTTAAACCCTTCAGTCTTTGAAGTAATGCGAAATTTTTTACTCTTATGATCAATGTTATCTGTTCTTTGCATAAACTCAGAGGATAAAAGCAGTAAATCTGTCAGGTAATTGGGAAGGAAATAAGGAAATTGACTGAATATTTTGAAATAGCATAATTGTTCACGGGCACAGGGTCGGGGTGCATCAAATCCTTACTTTGGGTTTTTGTTGGGTTTTTGGTTTTGATTTTTGGTGTGTCTGGGAGGGTGTTAATGCAAGACAAATCTTAAATGGAACCCTGACTTAAAGTATATATGGATGATGTACAAAAATGGCATTCAGCCAGTGATTTCTTTACAAGTCCTCAGAAGTTTTATATATGATAGAGAAGACATTTTGATCATCTGGATAAGTCTCAGCATCCTAAAGGTGAAGATATTTGCAATGATGTCCTAATGAACAGCAATAACTATACCAAGCTGAGTGGTGTGAACACAAAAAAGAATTGTTGAACAGACTTAAATCTGTGGAAAGCTGAAAATCCACTGAAAGTATTAGATCATTTCAAACAACATTTAGCTCCTTGTAAGACCAACTTTCTGAGAAAAACAGTTTATTTCTCCATGGTGCTCAGAAGTGTTGAAGTATTTGTAATGCCATAGCTATTTCTGCAACATCTTCTTTTCTTTTAAAAAGCTTTAGAAACTCAGTATCACTGATCATATAGCCCAGCTGCTCACACTGACATGAAATCTCTTGAAAAATCCCACTCTTATTCTGAGAAGTCCTACATCAGAGGTGTAATCTGTTCTGTTCATGCATCAACAGCTTGAGTTTTACCTGTAGCTACTTTTATGTATTTGTAACCATTTACAGATTTTTGTTAGATGAGCTGTTCAAAAGGATGTTAAGTTTGGAAGACAGTAACAATAAAGACCTTAAAAATTAAGCAGGGCGGTGAGTAATCAGGAATATATGAAAAGATAAGTACTGCAAATCTGAAGTGAGAGGGGAGACAGGAGGGCTCAGACAGGCTCATGGAGCCAGCAAGTACTAGTGTGCCACTGTGAGAAAAATAGAAAAAGTGCCCCAACAGAGGGATTGCTACACATCTACTTAGTTACAGGTAAACAATTTTTCTCGTACCTCTAAAACACCCTTAGGCTTAATGTAATTTAAAAAAGTGACATGAATTATAACAACGAAAAGATAATATAGGATAACTATAGCATGAAATAACTCCAGTTAGTTCAAAGCAGAGGTCAAACATAGCTGTGCAGATTTATACGCAGGTTTTTTGTTTGTTTGCTTCACTGCCTAGGTGGGATGTGCACTCTGAGGACTCAGGGAGACATCCTTCTCTCATTGGAGCTAAGAGGAGTTTTTCCTGTGACTTCAATGAGGCCAGTCACTTTGAAGGGAATGATCAGATCAGCAGTTTTGACTCGACAGAAAGATATTAGGCTGAAAGAAAAAAGATGAGAAAACAACTTTTAATTAACAAACATGAGTTGTTCAGAGGAATATGCTGACCACATGATTCTTTTTTTTTTTCCAGCTTTGTGGAATGGAGAAGTCAAACCCAAGTTGCCCTCATCATGACCTTAGAGTGTGTCCCCCTTGTAGTTGTGCTCAGCACAAAGGAGATGGGATCTTGTGAAGCGGCAGTCTGAGCCTGCCAGCTTCAGTGCTCTGTCTTTGTGTAAGACCAGGTTTACAGCTATGCTTCAGCTTGCTTTATTTTATTGAGCATTTCATTTCATGGTTTACGTTTCTTCATTATTATTTTTTTTCTTCCATGGTCTGATCAGTCCTTTTAAAAATGCATCTGCTCCTGATCTTGCCTTAAAGCTAAGTAACAGTTCCAAGAACAGCTCCAGTGTCCTAGGCTTAAAACTAAAAATCAACAAGGAAATAACAAGATTTGAGGAAGACTATTAAAATGAAATTTCTTGGGGCAATGGGGTTGGTGTAGGGGGACTCAGATGGGGAGAAAAAATAATAAAAAAAGGACTTTTTTTAGAGAGAAAAAAAGAGTCAGTGTGTAACCAGCATGATAATATGTTTGAGGAAAATGTAAACATAAAAAACAAAAAAGAAAAATCAGTAGACAAGTACAGTACTAATAAAACCAATGATGTTACATTGTTTCCAGACATCACCCAAATAAATGACCTTTGTCTGAGCTGGGATTTTCATTTTACTGTTATTCTGAATCTCCCAGAAAGAGACAGTCTCAAAAGACACAGCAACATGAAACATGATATGGGATATTAAGAAAGGGAGTTGATTCTATTTTATTACATACTATATGCAGCAAACTGGAATGTAACTCGGGTTGCTCACAGTAACACCCACACCTGTCTGTGATATTGCAAAATTGTGCCAGAGAATTTATGGTAAATATACATCCAGATTAAAGGAAGTGATTTCTTTCTATAAAATGATGTATGCTACACCACTGACAACCTCTATGAGATGATTCTCTTGGGTTTTTATGGTTTCCGCTCTTGTCTCAGAACAGCAATGTGAAAAATGCTTAGCACCCTTACAGCAGTTAATAAGTCACCCTGTCCTTGCTTACTGCAAGAAAATTCTTGCGTTTGGAAAAAAGGTGATTTTAATATAAAGCAAGAAAAGACCGTGATTGACAGGGGGTTTTGACTGTCACGAAATGCAAGTTGTAAATGAATGGTTCTTTGTTTGTGGAATCACATGGTATTTTGTCCATCAGGTAGGGTGTCTTTAATATCAGGAATGTTCTTTTCATTTATGGTGCGTTAGGTATAAACACAGGTTAGTGGTTGTGTACTTCCTACTAAAGAAAGCTATGACATCTTGAATCATGCTGTGAATTGGGTGCCATCCTCTGCCATCAAGTGATAGACAGACAACTGAAAAACAGTCTCCGTGTCACTTGAATTAATTTTGCAGATTGTTTGTGCTTAAGTCAATTACCTGAAAGGGAGCTTTTAATTAGAAAACCTTGTGTTTTCAAATTTAGCTCCCTCTGTGTGCTGCTGATGTTACCTCAATACACTGGGAGTGAAATCTTGGCTCAGTTGAAATCAATTGCAGAACTCCCATAGATTTTAACGGTGGCAGAATTTCAGTCAATAAGATTACAAACACCACTATTCCCCCAGGGTATTTTTGTTTGTTTGTTTGTTAATTGATGGGTTACCTGAGTGGTATGCATAGGTTAAATAAAAATAGCAGGAAAGACACAGCAGTTATTGTGGTATTAAGTGGCTGAGAAGAATGGAGAAAAACACAGTAAAAAAAAATCTGGAGGTGACAGAAAGCGAGAAGAGAGTATTGAATGGTTGGGGCAGGGAATAGTGCAAGTATGCCATGAGTAATATTTCTGTAACTGTGAACTGGCACTAGACATATATAAAAATAAATAGTACTAGGAAGGCCAGTCAAAAAAAGTGTAGGATTTTATTTATGTCTCCACACTCTTCTCTGCCCTGCTCCCACCCCCCCCGCCCCCCATTTCCCTTTCAGAAATTGATATTCTAATTGGATTGTGCTGTGCTTCTGTTACCAAACTCCATCACATAGACCCTATGCTTTAAAAATTAGTCTTGGGGGATGTTTGAACGATGGTCACCATCTTGCCTGCTGCTGCGGACTGATGTAAGAAATATTTTGGAAGTCCAAGAAGTATCTACAGGTTCCACTAGCAGACTGGATTTCAAAGCTGAAACACATGTTCTTTGTAGATCATACAAAAGTGAAGACAAATAATGCAAATTGACAAATGAGGTACATTTGCAAAAATAAATATTTCGAGGATAGTACTCACCATATTCCTGGTTTACTGTGCATTAATTTTAATTAAAAGATTTTCACAAAAATAGTGAAGATATTTTCCTTTAACCAGGTGCAGGTGGTGAATCTGGCCAGAAATTTGGTACAGGTACACTGTGAAACCTTTTAGATTTGTCAAGATTTTTAAACACCTGAATAAAAAGCAGGTCTATAATAGCAAGACTATATGTGATCAGTAAAAAATATCCCTGTAAAAATTACTTGAAAAAACCTTTAATGCTTAAAACATTTTACACAAGTAAAAGCTTAAAAATATTCATAAATAGGAAAATTATTTGGGAGTCTGCTATATTTATTTTACTGAAGAAATTATGACCAGGTTGTTTTTTTTAATGTAATTCAAGCAGTTTTCAAACCACTTCCATCAAAACTATGTGTACATATGTGGAAAACATAACCCGCTAATTATGCATAAGTAGACCAGGATATTATTCTGAATTAATAGTCATTCTGAAATAATCTTAAACAAAACTGTGAAATCAATGGATTGTCCAAAATCATATATCAGGAAGAAACATACTATCTTCAAAGATGTATGGTTAGTGGAGAACATTTTCCCTGAGATATTTATTTTTCATGAAGATTATCAGAGCATCATAAATGGTGCTACAGAACAATACTATCTTCAGTTCTATATATGTTTGGTTTGGTTTTTTTTTTATACAGCCTGGGTTAGAATTTATAATGACATGTAATAATTTCCTAATGTTTACTTGGAAAAATACCTATTTCTAGTTTCAGTGGGCAATTGCATACTAATTATGATAATGAAGTTAAAGTTCCTGGAATACTACTTGGCATACATCTGAAATCAGTATATAAAATAAACGTCAGCCTTGAATGCTGGCAATAATTTCTGCCTAAAGACTTCTGGCTCGGATTTTTTATTCTTGTTGGTGTTGTGGAATTTTTTGGTTTTCTTTTGTTGGGTTTTCTTCAAGGAGTCATAGTTTTCTTCTTTTCCCAACATAAAATTTGTAGGTCTGAAACACAATAAATGTGAAAATGTGCAGATTTTTGAATAAAGTTTGCCTAATAGTTGTGTGACTGTGGAATGAAATTCTTTTTTCTCTGTACCTAAATCTACAACAAACCACAAAGACTTTGATCTTTGTTTGTTTGTTTTTTGGTTTTTGAGAGCAGAGATAATTTTTTGAGTGCTTTAAATTTTTCTACTATATCAGCAAGTCCGTGGAACTTTCTGATTTGTTTTGTATACACCAGATTCATCAGCTGTCTAAGGACATGCATTTTGAGGAACCTGAAGGAGACAGGACTAATAAGAAGACCAAGATCTATAGTGTTAGTGTTGCTATTCTTAGATGTCATGTTGATTTTATAGTTCTGTACTGTTATTGTAGCATTCCTACTAGTCAATCCAGACAACATGATTACCTTATACAGAAAAGCTTTACACACAACAAACTCATCTGTGAAGTTTCTCCATTAAAACTGGTGAAATAAGGCTCCAGACAATTTTGTCCCACAGTGTTCTAATATGAACTTGTGTTAACTTAACAGAAGTTTAGAATCCTTTGATATAACAGAAGATACTATACAACCACTTATTTTCATCATCTGACAAACCTGCAGGCTAGACATGCTCTTTTTCCACATACGCTTTTTTCTATTCTGAGGAAAAAAGAGCAGCAAAGAGCAGCAAACAATCTGAAATTCATGTCTGCAATTTTAAGAGATACTGTTTTTATGTGGTTGGAAATATATCTTCTTTGCTTCATTTCCTTTCAACAGAAGAATGTATTTGGCAGCCACACAGCTACACTGTTCTACTGATGATTTGTCAAACACAAAAGAGAAAGGGTGCAGGAGGACAAGGAAATGAAGTAGGATAATGGTTAACTAATTCCAGGTCTGGCTTTGGTATTTCAACTGCAGTGTCATCATGGTTTTATAGGAAGTCCATATCATTGTAGATTTGGTGTTGGGTTTTTTTTTAGGTAGGACAGTATTTCAAAGAATGCAACTATATGATGAAAACACAGATTTTTCATTGCTAATTACTATCTCTCAAATTAGCATGTAAATGGGCTTGTAAATTAGGGACATTAAATTAACATGTAAAACTTTCACAAAAAAGTGAAAATTTAGAAAAGTGTCTGGGAGACCTACATGGAGCTTGGAAGTCATAATATTAATACACAGAAAAGGGTGTATGTGAACATGTGAAAGATATATGCTGCAAAATCTGAATGTTGTCTAAGCTACGAAGAATTTAAGAGTATGTCTACAATTCAAGGAAATGCCTAACGTAAAATCATGATGGACTTTGTGAAATCTATTAACCCTTTACATCTTATGGATTTCAATTAAAATTAATCATTATGCTTACTGAATGACTGCTTCTAATGTTCTTACTCTAGTAAGCTAAAGCAATTACTTCCTTCTTATCAATTCACTTGCCACCAAAGAGGTGTACATATAACTTTTTCCTTAGCACCAAGAGTAAGTCATAATTAGACTTTAATATTATCTGCATAATTTAGGTGTCATATTTCAATATTTAAGCATGCATAACCAGAAATGTAAAAATACAAAAATGGCTTAATCAGGCTCAAAATACTTTAGGATGGAAACTCACTAAGTAAAATTCATGTTTCACACCTTTAATTATGCTATTTGGGTATTCTAAACTGTTACGACTTTATTTTCAGTGTTCATGTATTTCATGACAATTTAGGGACTACTTTACTAGTTAATCAAAACCATTGAGAAGCCAGTAATGAGACTGTCATCTGCTTCAGCCTGGCTATGCTACCTCCCTGTTTCTGCCTGCCCATGCAATGACAGTGCAGGGGCAGCATGTCACCAGCTTTCCTTGTTTTTTTTATTTCACAATTCTGACTCTTCATCACCGGATCTAGACCAAAGTGCTTGGAAATCATCTAGAACTTGCCAAATCTGTGGGTTGCAAATGAGTCAGAATAGAAAATGAAGCTTTCAACATTAGCAGCGATGAAAAAAAAATAACCACAAAAAAAACACAAAACCCCCATACATCTTCATGGTATTTTCTTATCTTTGTACTGGAGTGTGAAAACAATTATTTTCATGACTAGTATTGAAAATAAATATCCTCTACTGCTTCAGTATGATATGTATTTCCATCATACGATGTTTGACTATACTGCCAGAGTTGTCTGCAGCTCTACTGGATCAAGGTCCTTCCTAGGTGATCCTTCACACTATGCCGAAGGTAGATCCTGGGGCTGTTACAGGAACTAGCAGAAGCTGAACTCTGCAGATGCCTGAAGAAATTTAATCTTCAAGAAGTTTGTGCACACCACTTGCAAAAAACAAAGAAGTGGGAGGCCATTCTGCAGAATTTTCCCTTTATCCAAATCCTGCTTCATTCTTTTAAAAGAGGTACTACCTCTTCCTGAACACTTCAGACTTCTATAAGGAAGACTAGATAAGTAATAGCTGAAATAGTCTGAGTCTGCATCTGTGGTGTGGTCTTATGTTGTTTTGGGTATATGAATTCATAGTGCAGCAGCTGCCCCGTGGTAACCGCATGCCAGTCTTAACTCCTTTCTAAATGCAGAATGATCTCACTTTTTACAAAAGATTGATATAATTTTTATTTCTCTTGTCTAGAGCAGAAATTTGGAGAATTACCACGGAATAACTGGAATTTAGTAAGCCTATGCACTGGTTTATACTCCAATAGGTAGTTAATTACAACTGTATCCTGCATTGGTGCCTCCTCCTCTCCATTATGTCCAAATGAAAATGCTCCAAGGTGAAAAGTTTTGTGTTCAGTATAGAAACCTCTCTGCACCACAATGAATTATGGGTTTAAGAGGAACCTAAGCGCCTCCTAGTCCAGATGGAGGGTATCATTGTCCATCTTATTTCCTAGAACAGATTAACATGTGAACCTTGGTTAGACTTTGGTACATTGCTACCTGCTTCCCACCATTGCACCCCATTTCTTAGAAAAGCTGGGCAAATGTGGCTGCGGCAGAGGTTAGATACTGCAAGACAGTCTATATAAAATGAACAGTCGCTACTTTGGCTCATTTCCTAAGACATTACACTCCACCTTCCTTTACTCCAGGCTCCTGCAGCTAGCTGTCAAATCCTGCTCTGAGAGTCACCGACCAGATCCCAGCCACACACTTTAGAAACAGGGCAATGATCTGCTTGTTGAGTGCAATGCAAGGGCATTTTATGCAAAACCTATAGCTGACTATACATCCTTTTCTTTTCTGATTACAACTGAAGTAGTAAAGTGGATTTTGCCTTCAGTTCACATCTAAATTTCCCAATTTTGGTTTCTATTACTAAGGAAGGAGAAGGTATGATTTAGAATTTACAGCATGAAAAGCTGATGGATGCCATAAGCTTGTTCAGTGTTGCCTTTTTTTTTTTTTTTTTTTCATAAAATACCACTAAAAGAGAATTTCTAATCGCCTTACAATTTGTTATTTAAGGCCGGACATCACAATTTGGTCAGCAGGGAAATCTACCAATATAATTTTGACACTGTAGCATCACTTCAATAGGCACACTCCGGAATTGATTTCATTTTATTTCAGCTTATTATTCATAATTCCATCTCTATAGACTTGCAATGACATTATTTTGTCTTGACATTATAGCATAATCTGCATATATTTGCATAAAAAATCAGACAGTGGTTGAGAGTCTCAGGCAACAATTGTGCATACTCTGAAGTAGTATTTCAGATCAAAATGTCTACTAAGTTTATTTCAAGTGTAATTTAGAATCTCTGGACTTTTAACTGGCGGCTTTTGGAAGCTTCTGAAGGAGTTCCTTCAGAAGTTGAACTTTAATTTCCAAAACGTATGTTTTATACCATCTATATAATCTTTACAAACATTATTAACTGGAATGAGTTATAAACCCTACTTGTTACTGAATAATTAAACTGTATGTCGTCTGCATCTAATTCTTCAAACTGCTAACTGTAATGATAGCCATATGCATATCTGAACTCAAATTTTCTTTATTAATCTGGCTGTTTCTAGAATTTTTCTCAGGAACAGAAAATGTTCACTTTTTTAATCTCCCGGTCAGCGCTATCCCTGCCTGCCTCAGTATGCTTTCACTGAGGTTTTATAGAGGCAGTGTTTACCATGACAACTGACTATGCTGAAGAAAAAAGAAGTTTTGTTGTGAAACATTAATTCTATACCTGTATTGAGGCACGAACTTGCTGAATTGAAGTAAAAAAATTTCAAACTTTCGTGTCCTTGTAATGAAGAGATATAGATATGAATCCATATGATAATACATTCTACTGTGCGGGTTTCAGCTGGGATAGAGTTAGTTTTCTTCCTAGTAGCTGGTGCAGTGCTGCGCTTTGGATTCAGCATGAGAACAGTGCTGATAACACACTGATGGAGCTGTTGCTAAGCTGTGCTCACTCTGAGTCAGGGACTTTCTCAGTTTCCTGTGCTCTGCGAGCTGGGAGGGGACACAGCCAGGACAGGTGACCCCAAATGGCCAAAGGGACATTCCATATCGTAGAACGCCATGCTCGGTACAGAAATGGGGGGACTTGGCCAAGGCCTGCTGATCGCTGCTGGGGGACTGGCTGGGCATTGGTCAGTGGATGGTGAGCAACTGTAGTGTGCATCACTCAGTTTTGTTGGGGGTTTTTCCCCCCTTGGATTTTATTCCTCTCTCTCCCTTTCCTCTTCATTACAATTATTATTGTTGCTATTATTGTTATTACTTTATTTAAATTATTAAACTGTTCTTATCTCGACCCAAGGGTTTTACCTTTTTCCAGTTCTCCTCCCTATCCCCCTGGTGCAGAGGGAGGGAGGGAGGGAGGGAAGGAGGCAGCCAGCAGCTGCCTGGTTCTTGGTTGCTGGCTGCGGTTAAACCACAACATCTGTATTTGTGCATTTGCAGTGACATGATAAAACTGGGACCTGTTGGTCTAAATGAACAGTGACACAGACTTTACATTTCTGTCATTGCATTAAATCCTGACTTCAGCAGAAGTGAGCAGCTAATTCATTTCCTTTACTAACTTGGGTTGATGAGATCTGAGGAAGTTGAAAATACGGCCAGAAATACAGTCACAGCAAACCTAACATTACAGCTGACCTCTAACTGGAGATCATCTTATCGTATTACTGATATTCAAATTATCAGTGCTTCAGCAGAATAAGGTTTTGGAAGTGAAGATGTATAATACCCAGTTGGTACGTACAGGTGACTAATCAGGCTGCTCTGCAGTTGCTCCATGAAAGTGGCCCGTTTCAAACAGAGTGGTAGTTTCTGAAGGGGGAAATCTATCTTGAATTGAGGGGTCAATCCCTGAGCTTCACACCAGGAATGTTAAATGAGACACATTTTTCTTTTTTTTTAAGACTGTCAGGACTAAATCTAGAATATTACACCTCTTAATAAGAACAGAGCCTCTGAAATATCTGTTTCTGGACTCATTTGCTAGAAAAAGATAGATTTCTGTCTGTTTCTCACTGTTTCTTACTTTTAAAAATACATACTTATTTATGTAAATATAAGCTTATACTATAAATATAGATATGTGAACAGTATCACTTGTCCTCTTCTTGCTTTTTTAGTCAAAAAGTGAAGGAGTTCAGGTGTCTGACTTCAACATATGAAGTTAGGCTACTTTCTCCATGTTGAATAGTTGGTTACGCCATGGATGTTCAACTCAATTGCAACATGAAACATTATTTTTGTGCGAGAAATGGACTTGAGGCTTATATGTCCCAAAGTTTCTTTGTAAGGAGACAGAGAACATGAAAACAGCTAGAAGTCTTAAAAGAATAACAGTCTAAACACAGTGAGGAGCTCAGATAAGACATAGAAAAATTTTGTCATTTATGTGTCCTAGAAAACTTTGTCTTTCATCTACCTCAGTATGGTCTTAAATTGTCTTCAAAGAAATGTTTTAAGAAACACTAGCCCAGATCACCTTCCTTTACTCCCACCTGCTGTAACTCAAACATTTTGCTGATATCATTATATTAAACAAGTAGAACGTGAAATCCTGTCATGAAAGGCAGACTTAGGGCAAAAAGAAAAAAGGGTATGTCTATACTGGTGTGACCTCCCTGCCCAAATATTTGTTTGTAGGCAAGATAAAAATGAAAATTTAGAAGAAACGCAACACATCTGAATGCGACTTGAAGTTTACACTTAATTAGTTTCACCGTTACTTTAGAAAATTCAGAAAGGAGGAAACAGTCTTAAGGGTATTATTTTAAGCATCTAGTTACTGATTTCTTTCTTCAATAATCTTTCCAGCACCTTCAGAAATTTTATGCTTTTCCATCTTCATATTGCAAGATGTCAAGCTTTGCTAGATTTCATTTCTCTGGGTCAAGTGCAACCCTATTGATCTATATCTGTATAGTACCTAGCACAGTGCAGATTCTACTCTACGGTTAGTGTTCCTAGGTACCAGTAATGTAAATAAAATAAATACCAATATAAAGCTACACCAAAAAAAAGGCTTGGCTTTTGTCTTCCCTCCTCCCCCCCACCCCAATTGTTTTTGGTTGGTTGGTTGGCTGGTTGGTGTTGATGTCTGGGGTTTTATGACTGGTCTAAGCAAAGGATCTAAAAAGGCCTTGCCTTGGTCACGCCTTCATAGCAATGTTCCTGCAGGTTAACCATCTAAGTGCTGACGTGAATTGTTTGCAATCATGACCCCTTTCATAATCAGGTAGGTAACAGTGCAGCTGCATGTGGACTGATTACTGCATTCTACAGGTTTTGAATAGGTAATGGAAGCCTATTCAAACCAGTGTTCTACAAGATAGAACTTACAAATTTTGCTGACAGATTCTTATTTGCATAATATCTTTTTCTCACATGGGTAGTAACACTTAATCAGTTTTCAAATAAAGGTATGGAACTTGGCCATTTCAAGAGTCCCTTTAACTGCTATTTCCAGCAAAGCCATGTCATGTATATGAGGAATCATATGAATCTTTTCTTCATTAGTGGAAAAAAATTATATATATTTATGTATGTTATGCATTTCTCAATACAAATATTCAAGAAAAGAGAATGGAACATTTGCAGTTTACCTTCCAGTTTGAGAGAAAACCTTTTTTTAAACTGTCAGATTGCCTATTGCTTCAAAGTAATCAGCTCTTATAGAGATTTCCATTGATGCACAATCACTTTTATTTTAGCAATCATTGCTAAATTTAAGTAACTATTTCCCATTACTATATTTATATTTATATTTAAGTAACTATATTCCCAGTAATTTAAGAAGGAAAATTTTTCTAATAGATACATGGCAGGCTAATTTGCAGAGCTGAAAGGAGATATATACTAGTCATGTTATAATGAATATATTATTTTGTAATCCTAGAGTATATGTATAGTATTTATTCACACATAATACATTATTTGTTTCTATAACATCTGTTCCCCCCAAATAATTCCATCTGAAAGATAAACTAATTTATACTAATCATTCCCTGTTCACCTTTTCTTTTATTTCCTACATAGAAGATATAGATGGGCAATACAGTGAATTTTCTAAATATATTAATATTATGAGCAGCTTCATTTCCAAGGTAAAGTCTTTGAGTTACGCATTTATATACACTTATACATAAGTTTTCATATATGTAGGTACAATGACAAATTGTTTTTTTTTCTAATAAAGAAGGCATGGACTATTGTCTCTTCTACCTTAGTCCTTTCCACAGTAACTTTCTTCTATGCTATTTCTGACGAGGCTCTGCTCTACTGTTGGGATGGAGGACCTGAAATATAAGATATTATTTTAACCTTTTTTAAAATTTTATTATTAATGGGAACCCAATTCTAACTGCTGCACATTTTCTGCTGTATTCCAGGATCTTTTTGATTGCTAGGGGATAACAAACTAGAGGGGGTGGGATAGAACTGGAGATACAACCTAGCCATGTTGTCTGGGTAAGCAACTCTCATCAGGTTGTCTTTACTGCTGGTGAGCAGCTTTGCCTGATTTGCTAGGCTCAGCCTATCTTAGCCTGAGTGAATAAAACTGTTTTTCAACCAAATGTTCCAAGAAAACACCTAGGGAAATCAAAGCAGAATTAGAACTGGCAACTAAATGACTAGGTAACTGCTTAATCAGTTTACTTTTGTGGACCACATTCTTTCATTGCCAGCTATCCCACACATTTCCTGCAAAACCAAATGCCCAAATCAGGACATGAATTTTACCAGAAGGCATCAAGCTGAAGGGCTTACTCTAAAAAATGCAGTCATATTGCAAGGTTACTGTAAACACAGGATCTGTGAAGAACAATTTGATACCTTAATGCCCTTGCACATCTAATTTATTATCAGTTTAATTGCTATATTTTTTACTTATATGTTTCTTTTATATTAACTTATATAGTAAAATTAATGGTGGACAGAGTAAAGGTTGGAAAACAGAATAGAAAGTGAAGTGGAGAAATGCCAAAAATGTGATTTATTCAAAACCATCATGAATCAAAAAAGGGGAAAAACACAGGACACTTAGAAAACAAAGGTCAACAGAAGCAGTCTTTGTTATTAAAATCTGTATTGTATCTAGTAACCCGGGGTCCTAATTCAAGGAGATACTCAGGTAATTTTGAAATCCGTGTTGACAAAGAACATCTGAGTTTACAGGAAAGATAAATTAGAAGCTGTTAGATATGGTTCTCCCAGCTCCTCTTTCACCTAAAAAAAATTTTCTCCCAACCATTAAAAGAAGTTTAAAATGTCGTAGTTACTGCAGAAATGGATTATGCACTCTTCATTATTAGTGATAAGGAAAGAAATTTTCATTTTTGTTTTCTTTTTTGTGAATTATTTTCCTCCTTAATTTCAACTTGCCAACCTTACATATGTACAATACCAGTTTAAAACTTTTGGCCAAAAAAACCCACAAAAGATTCCAAACATCTTTTATTTAGCAGAAGAAAAGAAAAATACATATAATGCAGAAGTCGTTTTCACTATCAATCTATAAACTGTAAAACTCAAGTAACTAAATCCTTTAGAGACTTGTATTGTATAGGTCTTCTTTGTATGTTAAATTGAACTGCATTTACTTAAACAGCAGAATTAGACTATTAACTTATCTTCCAACTGAATCTGGTGGGGGTTTTTATTTATTTATTTATTTAAAGACCTCTCCACGCAATAGGTATGTTATCCCATGCTTTTTACATTAATCTTGAAAGCTACTGAGTGCATGTAAAGAAGGTCCTTACATAACTTTCTGTGTACTCACATCAAAGCCGTGCAGAAAAAAAATAACAAAGAAAACAAAACACTTGTAATTTTGAGAAATTATTAAAAAAGCCTGATGAATGCAAAATTAATACTACTACACAGGATTGTCCAAATTTCCATCACAACAAAATTATTCTGTCTATATATTCAAGATCCTTTGCTCACTCTAATGTAAATTAAACAAGTACTACAGTTTTCAAATATCCCTTTGGGAAACATCTGAGAAGAGTTCTTTGATGAGATGTTTTCCCATGAACAGCCTAAAATTTTCTTTCTTTAATTTTATGCTTCTTCTTAGCGTATTCCTATTTGCTTCAAAATCTCTGGTCTGCTCAAAGTTATTCTATTCCTCTTTTACAATTAAAACCTAATTTTAAGCTTATTAGAATCATGGGGACCTATTTCTTTGAAAAAGAAATTTTAGATTGGGGTTTAACAAGTTTCAAATACTTGTGTATATGTGTCAGTATAAGAACCTGACAACTTGGTAGATAAAAATTAGTGGGGTTCTGAGAGGAGAAATGTATAGCTGCATGTTTCTTCTCCCACACAAATATTGAAATGGAAAATTACATATATTAAAGAAAAAACAGTCCATGTTTTTCCTGTTGTGAAATGACAGGGAATTTTGAAATCTCTAAAAATAGGAAAATAAACTATAACTCTGCCTTTACCAAAACATCAGATTTTATTAATGGTGGGTTCTAAAAACAGGTGTAGCATGCAACGAGAACATGTGCTAAACATTGTATTTAAGATATATGAATGTGTCTCAGTATAATGTATACATGAATCTATACAGGGAAGGCAACAGAACAAATTAGTGGGATTGAATGCTGTTAACGGACTGATGGAATTAGATTTCATAAATCAGACAAATCAATCATTTTCAGTGTCATCATAAAACAACAACAGGAACTCTGCCCCTCAAATCTGGACAGCTTACTAAGGTACTATGAAGTACTTCAGTATGTAATTTGGTTTTCAAGATTGTATTTGTCCTAAGAAATGCCGGTAAATAAAGGTCTGAGTTATACAAAGACATTTATGATTAATATGTATTGAAGTTTAAGAGACAATGATTAAAATTCCAAATGTTAACATGTGTACAGGTCTTTGGGGTTTATTTCGTGATCCTGAAAGCACTTACACATTGAGTTTTATTCATAGAAATAATCTTATTTTGAATTCTAAAAGTAAAGCAACACGTATGCTTAATGTTTGCAGAAGCCAAGCCTTGAGAAGTGATGATACAGAACTGGAGGAGCAGCTGACACACCAGGAGGCTGCGCTGCCGTTCAGCGAGACCTGGGTGGGCTGGAGAGTTGGGTGGGGAGGAACCTCATGATGTTCAACAGGGGCAAGTGTAGGGTCCTGCACCTGGGGAGGGACAGCCCCGTGCACCAGCACCGGCTGGGGGTGACCTGCTGGGGGGCAGCTCTGCAGAGCAGGACCCGGGAGTGCTGGTGGGCAGCAATATGCCCATGAGCCAGCAGTGGGCCCGTGTGGCCAAGGTGGCCAAGGGGGATCCTGGGGGGCACGAGGAGGAGCGGGGCCAGCAGGTGGAGGGAGGTGACCCTCCCCCTCTGCTCCGCCCTGGTGAGGCCGCATCTGGAGTGCTGTGTCTGGTGCTGGGCTGCCCAGTTCCAGAGAGAGAGGAAACTGCTGGAGAGGGTCCCGCAAAGGCTATGGAGAAGATGAGGGGACTGGAGCATCTCCACGATGAGGACAGGCTGAGAAAGTTGGGCCTTTATAGCCTGGAGAAGAGCGAGAGAGGATCGGAGCAATGCCTACAAATATCACAAAAGGACAGGGCCAGTCTCTTTTCAGTGGTGCCCAGTGACAGGGCAAGGGGCAATGGGCACAAACTGCAGCCCAGGCAGTTCCACCTGAATATGAGGAAGAACTTCTTTGCCTTGGCGGTGGCAGAGCGCTGGCACAGGCTGCCCAGAGAGGCCGTGCAGGCTCCTTCTCTGGGACATTCCAACCTGCCTGGATGTGATCCTGTGCAACCTGCTGTAGATGACCTGCTTCAGCAGGGGTTGGACTGGGTGATCTCCAGAGGTCCCTCCCAACCTGAATCATCATGTGATTCTGTGTCTAATGTCTGATATAAAAAGAATTTAAAAGAATTAAAATTAATTTGAATCCTAAGCCCTTTGATATGACTCCTAAATCCATTTTGGACTCCAGAATAAATGGTATAATTTTCAGAGCTGTGATTTTTCATAGTTTTCAGTGAGTTTACCATCTATGAAAACCAGTAGGTAGAAATCTTCTTTGTTGGTTTGTGTTTTGATTGTTTCCTAAGGCCAAATATGAGACAGCTGTTTTGTTTTTTGTGTGGGTTTGTTTTTTGGTTTTTTTTTCTGATTCCCATGTTATTAATACAGCAACTTGAGAATATGTTCAGAACTATGAAGTCAAGTCAGAGGCTAGAAATTGGAAAAAATGGTGCTCTGAATTAAAAATATTAAAGTAATTTCACTACTATTTCTTGGTAAATTCTTTCTCTAACCAATTAAAGGATGCACAATTCTTACCTAATATTAAAGGTAAGCTGTTCTCTATTGCAGCATTGTACTGAAGATAAACAATTCTCCTTATTCTTTTGAATTAAAAGACGTTAACAACCAAAAATTGCATATTTGTCCAGGTGTGATCTATCTTCCTGGGTTTTTTTGTTAGGCTTTTGCAGCACAGGCCAGAAGAATTGCAATAGCTGATCAAAACAGACTTCATAATTCAACATTTTGTCTTTGCATTTAAATAGTTATTAGAGAAAGAGTTCTATGAGATTTATATTGTAGGAATGAGTGCTACATTTGACATTTCTTAAACTAGTAAAAAGTAAAAGTCTGACTATTTCTTGGATTTTTTTTAAAACATCCTATTATAGATAAATTTTTTTTGGAGGGGTGAGAGGATGGGGGAGGGAAGGTAGAATTAATAATAGCTTTCATTTAGAGTCCAGTACAAGGTAAGTCAATAGAGGAAAAATAAAATTATAGAGACCATGATAATGAAAGAATACCATCACCAATGTTGTGAAGCTCTTAACCAATGTTCTGTGTAAGATGATAATAATATTAAGCCATCGTACAGGCAATTTAGAAGGATTTTTACTTGACAGAAACTTAATAGAAACCTGAGTAGGCTAGGAAAGTCAGAGGCTAAACTGTCAGTAAGTGAGAAGTCTCCCTGATCATCGAGCATGGCGAACAGAGTGAAAAGGTAGCCCGTAGGAAAATAATGACTGAGAGCCAATAATTCTGACAGCACATAAACACACTCACTCCTCTGAGAATTGCTAAAAAAATGTCCAGATAAGTATTTTGCTGCACAAATCCTCACAAAAGCGCAAGAGCTTTAATAAATGCATGGCTATTCAACAGACCTTATCTGTAAAGGATCATTCTTTGGATTCAGGGACAATAAGCATGTATTCCGATTATTTTTATTCATGCAAGTGATCACAGTTTATCTCACATCAGACAATGTTTCTTGCTTGTCTGGTAGATAGCCTGATTAAATATACAGTTTAGTCCTCATTTTCTGATGGAAACTTACCCTTCCATTTCAGGTTCTGGAACTGACCTGAAATTATCTCAGAAGTTATTTTGAGCTACAGAATTGGGCAATAGTATTTCATAACAGTGAGATGTATTCTTATAACTTTACAAAAGAATGCCTATAAAAAAACCAAAAACCAAAAAACAAAAACCCCAAACATCATTCAATATTTGTCCTCTGAACTGCAAAAACTCTCTTCAATAGCTTTTGGGTATGGTCTTTTAACAAACCTGATGGGATTCATATGGTTAAATGTAGGCATCTCCACTGTAGATATCTATCTACATTCTTTTCATGACCCTTAGGGTGAAAAAGCCACTTTTAAGGCATGTTACATTTCATCCTCATGTTGCTTTCTAAAATGTGCTGGATAAATCAAAACCGTCAATCGTTCTTCGCTTAGGCTGGCAAGCTAGGCTGCGGACAGCTACAGTACAGTTCAAGATGTCTTAACTAACACCAGCACTGACTGCTTCAGGTGTCACTTGGCAGTTTGCATTCTCAGAGCCACAGTCAAGGAGACAAACAACACCACATTATGGTTGTGATACGATTTTGATTGAGTAAGGCCTTCTTTATCCACGGTGAGCATCATCACTCATTTTAAAGCTGTATCCGTTGATTCTTAAAATGAGGAAAATTTCTGCGTCCTCTTCTTTTAAATTAATTCATCTTCTGAAGATCTGTTATCTGTAAGAAACAAGTTTAGCTGTTTCTGTTGAAATCTTCATCTGTTAAACACCAGATTATGATTCTTACATTGAATAACCACTTCTTTACCGGCAATTATTAAATCTAAGAAAAGCCAAGGCTTTCTTCTGTTATACATGACGCAGACCTTTCCCTAAGTAAGACTGGTTTACATCCTGGGTCTCAAATGTAGTCTGTATGCTGGATTTAACTTTTTTCTACCCTGCTGGGCATACATACTATCTTTTCAGTGCTTTGATTGGTTTACAATTATTCAAATGTTTATGAGAAAACTCACATTTTCTAAGTAATAATGTTGACTTATAATGTATATAATTAGCTTAAAATAGTAAATCATTTCAACTTAATTATAAATGCAAACCTGCTAATGCCAGTGGTCTCTTGATTGCAGGCTGTCCCTTTTAAACTTAATTCTAGCTAGTAATTCCTCCTTTGGTAAGCAATTACTTCCAAGGAGAAACAGTTCTTCAGCAATTTTTCCCACCCATAAAAGTTCAAGAAAAATTCCAAATAAAAATCTAGCATGTAAGTATTTCTAATGATAGCAATTTTTTGAACACACAGAAAGCTATCTAAATTATTGTTCATATTATACACAGTTGTAAAACCCCAAAATGTATTATATACTTTCAGAGAGTTATGAACTCGGGAGCAGGTACAGTCTACTAGCAATTTTTTTGTTCTACAAGGCATAAAGTAGGCCTAGAAGGCTAAATTCAGATGAAAACACACAAGTCCATCCAAGTCAATGGGTAATTCTTTGCTACCATAACTCCTGAAGTTGGTCAAGATTTAGTTTGCCATGATTCAGCAGAAGAGCTTAACAGTGTTGTTCTGATTCAGCTGGTATCCGAAGAAAAGGATTTGGTATCACTTCTGTGGGAGCAATTAAAACTATCCTCCGGGATTCTGAAGGCCCCAAAATAAATATGATATAGTTGGAAAACAGACACTAAAAATGAGATATTTTGTTTAGTATAATTTAGTTTTGGGTCAACATTAACACAATGTCAGATTCTTGTACCAGTATCTCAATGGGAAACAAATTAGGGACATTCTTTTTTTTTTTTTTTTTTACACTACTGCATACTGCACCAAGTTGTATATTCTTATAAAACTTGGAAACTGTATCTTCCATCACTTTAAAAGTTACTCAAAATACAGTTTTCCTCTTTCAAAAATTATTTTTTGTTTTCGTTATGTTATGTATTTACCTCCTTCAGAGTGACATGAAAACTAAACAGGAGAAAGATTAATCTGTGTTTCACTAGAACTGCTTATTGTCAATAAAAAGAAAACATTGTCTTGGCAAACCACATGTCGCTGTATTGATATTTAATGAAAACTAGACTGGTAGAGTATACTGCAGGTATTATAGCATGTGACATCCTTTAAAACAAGGAGAGAGGGTCATATGATTAGAAGAAACACTCTATTTATAAATTGCAAGTAGAGAATTGCCACTGAATAGATTAAAAGGATGGCTGGAAAAAGATGAACGCCATTCCTCTGGCGTACCTTAAAAAACATGTAGCAGATACATGCATTTGTCAAAAGTAAAAAGTCTTTATTGATTATATGATTTCTGAAAACTCATTTAGCCAAATCTGAACATATTTTCATGGCAATAAGGGAAGGTATACTTAATGCGTGAGGGTCATATCCTTCCACATTTCAGTAAGGAGCTGGAGATTCTCACTGAAATAAACACATCAATTCTGAGCAAAGGCATCTGTATTTCCACTTTATTTAATTCTCAAAATCAGCTGTGGTGTTTTGGTGTGGTTTTTTTGTTGTTGTTGGTTTTGTTTTGTTTGTTTGTTTGTTTTACTATTCAATATGTGACACTTCGGAGAATTAATGTTTATCAGACCAAAAGAAAATTGAAGATTACTATGAATAGGGGTATACAACTCGGTTCTGATAAGAAATATACAGATAAGTAAAATAATCTATTTTATTTACTTATTCTATTTGCCAACACCTTATCAAAACAAGGACCCCATATAAAAGGACTATCAAATGATATTATAGGCCTGTACAATTTCATATTAATCCACATCAGAAACATGAGTAGAAAAGACACAGCTATGCAAAAATATCAGTATGTCAAAAATTAGCCTTGGAAATTAATTTCCAGCATTACTTGTTGAGGCCGAGATGGATTTACCACTTCTTATCATAACAGCAACTCTGTAACTTTACACCAAATTTTCTAACCTCAGGTTGCCTTTTCCAGTTATATAAAAATTATTACAGTGTTGTGAAAGCAAAATGGAAATTATATTAATAACACTGAACTAGCAGTAAAATATTACCTTTTTGTGTATATTTCAGCAAACCCTTTCAAAAATTTGACTCAGAAACTGCTACATTTTACTTATAAGAGAAAGCTATTAAAATAATTGGTTGGTAAGGATTAAGTAGTTAAAGTTTGCAGAGGGTCCTGCATTTGTGACATCTTTCAAGTACTTGACAGAACTTGATTATGGTAATGGTAAAATACCATTTCCTTGCTGAGCTGCTTACTGTGGATTTGCCTTGGAGATTCTTATTTCTTCCATGTCACTTCTGCTTCAATTGTTAAAATTAAGTGTACTGTTAGTTATACAAATTATATCTTTCTACCCCCTGCTGGACCCTGTTTTTAAATACACTTATTTCTGAGCCAGGAACTGAACAGGAACTATCTCTTTTAAAAGGTAAGTTAGTGAGTAGAGGCTGGTGCCGAGACAATGCCTGCATGTACTGTTACTTCAGGTTCATCACCTTCTACATGTTTTTATTAAAGAGCCCTTCAGGTTGTTCTTTCATGCCTTTTCACTGGAGGTATGACTACTGGATCTTTGTAAGAAGCACCTTGTTCCATTTCTTCACTGCTCTATCTCGATTGGACACATTAATATAGAGCATAAGTGAAATATGGACCTGAAGAACTACCAAGCCATGCTACAAGTGAGACATACAAGAAGACATTTCCCTGTTTTTCCTACACATTATAAGCATGTTATTTTTTTCAAGGTGTATGGATAGATATTTATGTCACATTTGAAATCAGTTTTGAAATATACAATGAACTCAAACCCGTGGAGACATTAGCTCCAGCATACTTCCTAATTAGGAAGGGTACAGGGAGAATATTCATATTTCAAAGTATGGAAATATATGGAGCAAACAATGTGGAATGTACATATGAATAAAAACCCAAAATGCTGTTCAGAGTTGAGGTTTTATAATCAGTTGAAGTCAATTACAGTAAGAAAGAGTTTCAGATTCAGCTTTTGTTAGTTATGCAAGCCCTGTGTAAAAGAACCACAGGTTAAATTTAATTACATATTTGTGTTCTATCTAATCGAGTCTAGCTAAAATTTGAATACTATCACCATAGAACTGATGCTGTCCACTGTCATAAAATAAGCTTTTGTTTACTACATTGACAGTTGAAATATATTACTGTTCTGATGACTGGCACTTTGTATTTATCTTGTGATTAATACAGTAGGAAGATAAGCCTTGTCAGTATATTAAAAAGAAGTATTTATAATGTCCTGGATTCATTCAAAATAAGCAAGTCAAATTCAGAGAAAATCTGGGATTTGGAATCATGAGAGTCTACAATTATCAGAAGACACATAAGTGTCACTTCAGCTGGAAGAGAAAAAAGTTGTTAAAACATGGTTATATGGAACATAATTCTGCTTTGTAGAATATTTTTCCTCTGGGTTTTTTTGTTTGTTTGTTTGTTTTGCTTTTGGTTTTGTTTGCTAACATTGTTTTAGAGCTTTGCAGTCTGAGTTACTTGTACATGGCCAGAGACCAGTAACTCTAAATTACATTGTTCAGATGTCATCTTGAAACTGGGCAGGGAGTTAGAGGAAGCATTTAATAGTTAGTCTGGGTGAGCACAACAGTAGCAATCCTGCGTTCAGCGCACGGTCCCAACACTTGTGCACAAATCCACAGAAATCAATAGGGGTCAAGTGTGAAAGTGCTAAGGAATAGCTCCAGTCAGGTTCACATTAGTCATTTCCTTAACGTAGAAATGCTAAAGCAAAAAGCTGTACAGTTTGTAAAAATGACAGCAAAAGCCAGCCACATGGAACTGGAAAGGGAGTAGCAGCATTTAAAAAGTTCAGTCTTTGCTGACAGCGGTAGATGACAAAGCTGCTATCAACTTCAACACTGCAGAACGAAGCTTTTAAAAGAGAACCAAAGTCCTTCTATGGATCTGCTTGATGTTTAGGGAGATATATCTGCACAACGCATACATACACAGGGGACACTGAATTAAAACATTTTCTTGATAAAAAGTTCCTCGCTAAGCCTACTGATTTGTCAAAAATGAAAGGTTTTATGGAAATTTTTATTTTCATTTAAAAATTTCCAAAAATTTAAAAAAATTAAGAGAATAATCTAGACCCATTTTACATTTTAAAATTATTTCTAATCATTATTTAATTAAGCTATAATTTAATTAAAATAGAAATGTTTTCTGTTAACTCAAATGTTATTTATGCTGGAAAAGAAAATGTCTTCTTAGAAGCAAAAATTTCAATGTTAGCACACCACCACCAGAAAAAGATAAAAGTAGTTACCTACTAAACATTTTTACCATGTACATATGTAGGCATTCATAAGTATGCATTAATGTTCTCAAAACGTTAATGTGGGGATCTTAGTTCATTATAAGCCATCACATTTATATACGCTTAATATTAATACTTTTTAAATTTCTTTTTGGTGATCCTTATATTTTGTTCTTCTAATGAAAATAGTGTATTGGGGCTTTGTCTTGTAAAATCATAACTCTTGGATTATTAAGTTAATATTCTCCAAATAAATGATAGCTCATATGAGTATTCTGAAGCTGAAAGGAACGTTATTCTAAAAGATCTGAAGGATTTTCTGCACTTTAAGGAATTGGTAAATATGGGTATGTGGGAGGCATTCATTTGTTGCAATTATGGTTTAAGCATAGCAAAATCTGATAGCAAAATCTTGAGCAAATCACACATCTGTGGCTTTCTGGTTTTCTCTCCAGGCCTTCTTTCTCAAAAAGGATTTTTGTTTTAATTTTTTTTTTTTTTTTTAAGAAAAACACTAGTGTAATCTGTGTCCTACTCCATGAAAGACTGACTCTTTTTCTTAGTTTTTAATTTACAAGGACAAATGTAAACAAGAAAACACTTCAAAAGAACCTTTCATTGTAAAGAACTCTTGAGTTCAAGGGATTTAACACAGAAAAAGTAATTAGGATGTCCTTAACATTTTTCTAAAGTACAGAAGTCAAATGTTCCAATAAGTTCCTTGCAAAAGAGTGGAAAGACAATTTGGTAATACTATGATTGGATTATATTGCTTTTCTTCCCCCAATATGACCACTTACTGCAGCACTTTCATTTGAAATAACAATTACGGTGCTCTGCCGTTACTGAGAAAAGACTGATGAAGGTTGGTGTTGCTTTTGCTCTCAGTCACTGTCAGCTGCTCTCTTTAATACCGAAATCCCACTGCCAGTGAGCATTCACAGCCCCAGCGTGCAGGTGATTAGACCCTCCAGTGGCATCACATGCTTTAGAAGGCAAAGCTGCCTTACAGATAAGGCCCTGCTTGGAGGAGTTTAACCCATAAACTGATAAAGGAAATGAATAATTAGCTGAGGCGCATGAGATTCTTCATCAAAGATTAAACCTGTGACAAAACAAATGGTTGTTCTTAATCTGAAGTTTCCCTGTGCTAGCTAGAAAGGCAAAAGTAATGACACTGATATGCAAGCAATCTGTAATCAGACATAATTTTCAAGGGCTAGAATATTATATTCCACTGCCTGTAAAAGAACAGTTATATGGTTATGTCCTCTTGATTTCTCTAATAATACTTAACTAAACTTGCAATTAAGGATACAATCCTTTTTCTCTGTCAGCTGTATAACATTTTTGAAAGAGCATGTAGTTACACAGTTTGTCTTTTAGTCCTTCTTACTGAATCCACCCTTCCAGGAGAGAAAAAAAAAATAAAATGTGACTGTCAACACAAAAAGAAAGACATAGCTACTTGGTAGGGCAAAGAGATAATGTCTGGATGATCAATTGTCTAAAACTCTTCCCCACTTTGAGGACTGGCTACTGTCACCTGTGCCTGCAGTGAGTTACAGGTAAAATATTGCCCTTGTCATACCAATAAACCCATTTACAGCCTGATTGCCAAAGCTACCATCAAGAGATCTTACCAGTTTGTCGCATACAAGTAACAAAATGGACTGCTTGAATTCCCACCAGTCTGTTGCATTCACAGTCTTTTTTTTATGGGCAAAAGCAACGCATGGTGCATTCAGAGCCAAGAATTCATTGTTAGTCTAACCGGAGCCTTACAGTCTGATCCACTATTAGTCTAGTCAAAATGACAGTAACACTTCTATAATTCTGATTAGAGCCTGATGAAATGATACACATCAAAATGTTCTGGTGTCTACCACTTCTCTTCTGGTGCTCTACTTACCTCTGGGACCTCTGCCAGATGGCCTTTACCTGCTGGGAGGTTATGAAGAGTCATCGTCACCCTTTCCAGATGCATTTTGGTGTGTTTTCCAGCATGCTCTACACATTTCTTTTTCATCACAGGTCTGCAGTCCCATGTTACATCCTGGTTTTCTATATAAAGTGAGTTGGGTGTTTCTATACATTGAGTAAGTGTTCTGCATCCTCTTTGCTTTTTCTGTTTTCCCAACTCTCAAGGCTGCATTCCTCTGCTGACCACCGGCTGACGACTGATTAGCTTTTTATACCCTTGGGACATTCAGTATTATATGCCTGCACCTTCAAGTCCTCTCCTGTCTTTCCATGCCTGTACTCCACGTGTTTACCCTTCAACAGTCTTCCACATGTTGAGACTAAGCCTAGTAGTAAGGGTTACACAATTGCTTGTAAAGCCAAACAACACCAGCCTAGAAAAGTTCCCTGGTCACTTCAAAGCAAAGTGTTGTGCAAGCAATAGCAATGCCATATTTTCTGAGCTACAAGGGGTGAGTAGTTGCTTCAGTGACCAAGAAGTCAGAATACACTGGGGAGCTGCATAAGCAGG
This sequence comes from Falco cherrug, assembly GCF_023634085.1. Classification (NCBI taxonomy): domain Eukaryota; kingdom Metazoa; phylum Chordata; class Aves; order Falconiformes; family Falconidae; genus Falco; species Falco cherrug. The sequence goes on from NC_073720.1 coordinate 82,279,195, forward strand.
ATAAGTGCAAGGATTGTTTCTGCTTATGCCTTTTTGTAGTGCTTTTTCTCTTCCCTTTTATTCTTAGGCCTACTTGTATGCTAAGATAATTGAAAGAAATGAAAGATACAAGTGAAGGAGGTGATTCAAAGTGTTGCAAGGTTAAGTCAGGCATCCCTATCTTCTTTTGAAGGGTGTGGGGGCAAGCTGACAATGACATTCAGCAGCCAGTTCATGGCAAAATACGGTTAAAAAAAAAAAACCTCAAGCAACCCACAATTAAATAGAGAAGATATGATTGTGGAGGCAGAGAAGCAGTACAGTACAACCCATGGGAATGAATGATTAGATTAGCAACAGCCTCTGGTAGTTTGGAGGGAATTTCATGAAAAGATGTTTTTCCACCTGCAAAGTCCCTTAAATATGAATGTTTCCTCTGAGCAGTCCTTCCTAACCAGTGGGAGAAGGTAGTAAGCTAATTCTTTGTAATGCCTGCCAAAGGTAACACAGAGAGTGGTACAAGAAGGCACACTTGGTAATGCAAGTTCAAAGCTTTCTGTGTCGTATCCTAACTGTGAACCTGCCTGGCTGGAGGTTTGCTCACAGTGATTATTCGCTTAACACCCCTATTTATTTCTAGCCAGGCTTTCATTACAGTGATAATTCACTGATTATGTAGAAAAATAATGAAGAATACATAGAATAATTTTCATGTGGGAAAAGAATGAAGCTAAGACCTTCCAATAATTACGTTTGTATTTGGAGCTACATAGAAAAAGTTCAAGATATTCCTGAGAGTATTCCCTAGGTCTTCCCCTGATTTTAGTAATTTCAGACTATAATTAATATTTTTCTGAAGTTGCAGTAAATATTCAAGGTTTGATGTTTAAAAGTGGCTTCTTAAGTGGCCCTCACAGTTTGGCAACTACAGTCAGTGAAATTTTAAGGTAGGGGCAAAAATATCAAGAGGTACAAGTACCTGTAGGTATTCAAACATGTATTATTTAAGGTCAGGATTGTTAACTACTAACATTAAGCCTAATATTGTTTCAGGTGCAATGTTTCTCAAAAGAAAAGGCTCATCCTTCAGCAGCAGTTACTGTTATGGTCTGCAGTACATTTAACAACAGCTACAAAGAGAACATTTTGACAAAATCATGTCTGTCTAAAAATTTCCTGCATACAGCTGGGTGCTAAAAGTTTACAAGTAACAACTGACTGCTTGGAAAAAATGAGGAACAAAGTGAATCCTCAATGCAACTGATGATATTTAATGTATTTCTATAATGTATTCCGCTTTCAAGATGCCACACAAACATTTAGATACTAGTACAAGGAAACCTCAAGTATGCACAAGATGATCCAAAGTGTGCGCTTATTTTTTTTCTTCCAAATGGGAGACAAACTTGTTTTCAATTTCAACTATTTCAAAGTCCTTTGCAAAGGTAGAATAACAAATTTATGTTGTCCTAATACAAATTAAAGAAGTATAAAAGGTTTGGTCCTGTAATTCATACCTTCCCAGGCCTGGGAGTTATTAGTAGTTTTGGGTGAGTTTTACATACAATCTAACCAATTTATACAAACTCCCCATTATTCTTAAAAAAGACATACCTTTTAATAATGGGGTGATTCAATGGGAAAAGAGTCACTTTTGCTGCTCTCAAGAAATAGATTGGTACCTAACCAGTAACCTGCAAAGTATCTATAGAAGTCCTGTTTGGATGTAATCAGGTATGACAAAAACATCTACCTAATGGAAGAAGTTGTGATTTTCCCTAAGAAATGGGAATCAGCTTCTTTACTTGCAAGGGAAGAAGCTATTAGGATTAAGACACCTCTCATTCCACAAATCAGGACTAATTTACTGAATTGATGGGAATAAACCACTGCAAGAAGGTGTCTGCAAAGTGTCTTTGCTTTTGCCCTTGCACAGACTTCTTGCACAGTTTGTGCTCCATAGTGATACCACTCAACATTATTTTATTTGAAGGTGGGGAACAATTTTGTTTAAGGCTAATTTGATTTTCTACCACTTCCTGTGATGTGTAAGTATCTGAAAACAGTTTAGTGGACATTTGCCCTTTCCTCCTTGGAAAGTCAGCGTCATTTTCTTTAAGAACTGCAGTGGGACTACCTGGGTAAGCTATCAACAGGGTGTAAAAGAGAAACAGAGCTCTGTAATTTTTAATTTGGAGAACAGACAAAGAATAAAAATGGATTAAAATGCTCATTTTAATCATTATTAAATGCTCATTAAAAGTCTGTCACTCAGTGCTTTGCCTTTCCTGTCCTGTCTATGGATGGATTTTGGTTGGCACAAATCTTTCAGAGTTATTTCTTCAAACAGATACTCCTATTCATGTCCACATAACAAAAACTTTGCTAAGACATACAGATATTTTCACAATTGTAGTCTAAGTAGATAAATTATTTATATAAACAGTTGTCCAGAATCTTATTATCACCCTTTGACTAATATATGCTATTATAATGAGAGCCTTTTCCAGAAAATGTCAAAGATTAACTCTTTTTGAACATGCTGGAACTAATATTGATTCTGTCTGATTAAGAAACTAAAAAGTTGTCTCAGAAAGATCTAGATATAAGGACAATACTGTTATAAAATCAATACCTTCTGCTACAGAAAGAATATAGATAGCAAACTGTTATATAGATGCTTAAATAACATTGTTGTCAGCCTCAGGGATGAAAACAGAATTCAGTTTATTTTTCAAAAAGCAAGTTAAGCAAGTAATCGTAACTTCTGTAAGTATTGTACAGTACATTTTCTGCTCTTTCTTTCATGCTTATTCTTGGTGTGTCTACATTACAACAGCATCAAGGATCTCAGCTCTGGAGGAAAGCAGGTGGGTCTGGGCTGGCAAATCATAATGTAACTTGTTGACGGACCTGCTGGTGAGAATCCTGATCTTAGTGGGGTTTTAGCTTGCAACCAGTTTTTACGTTACCTATAAAAAACCTCAGAAAATGAGAGCTGAGGGTCAACACCTCTTTATTTAGCCCAAAGGCAAAAGAAGTGAGAGAGAAGTAAAATGTAGCTTGCTGATATTACAAACTAAGTACGGAGAAAGGCATATGTACAGCCCAACTCCTGTCACCATTTAATCATGCCACAGTTTGGACCAGCTCTAACAGGTTGGACTTGTGCTGCTGCCCCAGGCTCCAGCAGAGCAGAGGCTGAAATCTGAACCTCCATCATCCTAACTACCGAACCAATTTTATTTAAGCTTTTAAAAAGAATGGGAATGGCATTTTGCCAGCCAGTGAATGCTGCCTATCCCAAAGTTCTTGTGTGAATAATTTATAAAAAATGCCCTTTAAAATCCTGCCAGTCTGCCATCTGGTCTATGTCATCAAGACTAAAGGTAGTCCCATACTAGCCCACTACCAGAAGGAGACTACAGTAAAGTTGCAGCTGAAAGAAAAAAAAAAAAAAAAAAAGATTTAAAAGATCAATGACCTTTTGTGCTTATATTTAGACACCTCATTCTGTGCCTGCCTTAGCTCTTTTGTGGATTTATCCCTTAATGAACAGCTCTAAACCTTTGTCACTTTTGAACATGCACTTACACTCTGTAATTATTTAGACTCTTTTGGAACCCATTCATTACCACTGGATAGAAAACTATGAAATATCAGAATATGTAAAATTGGTTTTGCAATGCATCACATGTGGTTCAGTGTCAGGGACCTACAAACAGTTCCTATAAAAATATAATTACATGGAACTGAATTTTAGAAGAACAAGAGATATAATTTGTAGAGTTATTTTGAAGTGAGATGCTTTGAAGATCAAAAAGCTATCCCTTCATAGCTTTTAATAGAAAAAGAAGAAGAAAAAAAAATGCATTTCCAAACATTTATTTTTGAATTATAGTGCATAGTGCAGAAACTGTTTATTTTCCCTTAGAAAAAACTTTATAATTAAAAAATTATTTTCTTCCGGGGGGAAAAAAAAGAGAGCAAAGGAAAAAGAAACCGTCAGCTGGTATCTAAATGAAATTTAATCTGTGAAATCATTGCTGACTGCTGTGTCAGATCTACTTAGTTCATTATAATATATTCCTGAAGTATGTTTATCTTTAGCATTTAAGATGGACCATACTTTACAATAGAGACAGTCACTAGTACAGCATTGTGTGAAACACCACTTCATGTTCATTTTGACAGGTATTAACCTGAAAGCGATCTATGTTTTTAAAAGAAATGGGTATTTTGTTATGATAGCAGAATGCACAGATGTTAACTAGCGCTGGGTTTAAACCCACTACATTTCCATTCTGACTGACTCAACTAAACTGTCCTTCTGAAACCTACACTCCACTCCAGACATCATAGATTGCTACAAGTTTCTCCAGACTGTAAGTTAGGAGAGCTATTGTATCATTCTGGTCCCGTTAGAGAGCTTCCCAATTTCCCCAAGTTGTTCATACTTTTGAGAAGGGAACAGCTACAGACCTCAGTGAAAATCTGTAAAACTGGAGTCAAATTAAGTAAATAATAGATAGATAGATAGACAGACACCTAAAAATTAAACCTGCCAACTGGCAGCTGAAAACTACACCAGAAGTACAAGGTCATTATTTTGCCACTTAATTCTAGCAGCATAGCAGGAATATGAAGGCAATGAAACAAAGTCACAGCGTTGCACAATAGAACAGGTAGTTATTGGTAAAGTCTATAAACCTTCTGATTAGTTTGAGCTTGCACAGAGGCAATAAACCCCAAAAAGCACTTATGTTGTGGACAAGTGAAGGAAAATGTAAACTTTTGATTGCTCAAACACTTACTGAACTCACTTTAAGGATTAGTATTTCTTGTCTTGTCCTTTAATGCTGTCCAGAAAAAAAAAAAACCTCAACCAACAAGAAACTCCAAAAGGAACAGCAAAAAAAGATCTATACTATCCTAACCTGGAGGAGCAAGGCAGGACAGTCTGTGGCACCAGGTAGTCCACAAGTTGGACTTTGTGGCTTTTTGGAGAAGGCAGGGAAGAAAGAGACAGTACATTGCAGAAAAAAAAAAAATGAAAATGCTGGCTTATATGGCCTTCCAGATTTCAGAGCACAATACCTTGATTCCTTTAAGAGCAGTTTCAAAAAAGAAATAACAAAACACCAAATCAAGGCTGAACAAAGTAGGTTTTATATCTCTATTATTCCATACCTGACAACATGCTGTGTACGCCTATTAGCACAGGAGGTTTTGGGTACCTGCAAACACACCGTTGGTGATTCATATTGCCTAAAAGAGATCTTCTCCCACAGATATGTTATTTATTTAATGTTGGCAATATGCATAGAGAACATCCAGTGTGCAGTGGGGCTGACTGCTGTTTAGTATTCATGCATATACAATTAATGCCAAAACAGTCTCCATTCAGGCCCTATGAATGGACAAAATAGCTGCCAATGTTTGTAATTTGTCTTCATTTTCCAACACTGCTAAAGTGCCTGTAAAGTCGAATATTTAACCACACTATGATCTCCAGAAATGTGTAGGTCAGTGAGAAGAAAATTCAGGCAAACAGTAGAAGATTATTTCTGCACAGTTACATTCAAAACAACAAGCTGGTTTTAATCTTGTACTTGTCAGCTCTGCCACATTGCTTATTGGCTATTAGGTTTCACAAGTTTCAAAATCACATTATCATATAAACTTGGTGCTCTGCTTGCCTGTGTTGATGCCATCATATCTCACTTCTTTGATTTATGCATAACAGACACCTGTCAGGAGATGCAGCACTGACGTGCACAGGTGTTTCTGAATGGAACTCCATGTATGCCTACCGCTTGCTGTAGGGACAGGCGATGTGCTGTTCTAAATCCCTTTCTGTCATAGAGAAAGGTACTAGCATAGCATCTAAAGAAACGTGGTTTTTTCTACATTGTTCACTTTCCTTTAAGGAACAGTAAGACTTTCTGTTTATTTTGCAAGCTTCTGTCAATCTGATGGATGGTTTTCTTTTCCATTTGGGGATAATTTCTGGGATCTCTCATGACTTTAGTCCTTTCATTTTCAGTTCTGCAAGAGAGGGATACATTTCAGAAATTTACAGTCAATAGATGGCAGGAGAAACTGAAACAGAAGGAAAGAGAAGTCATCAGAGGAGTAGCATAGAGCTTTTTGTTGTAGGACAGTGCTGACTCATCTTGGGGTGCTGTATCTCTTCTTCACCCACTAGAAGTGTCCCAAAACAAAGATGTGCCTTCTTAGATTGCAGCCAAAGCAGACCTGCTTTACCTGTAGCCTCTCAGACTTGAGAACCTACAGATAAAAACTGTCTTTGAAAGGTGGTGAAGGGTCTTTCTGTCTAAGAAAAAGCCAGCTGCCACAGGCAGGGACTACAGCATCCCACTCATCTCTCTGCATTACGGGTTTTCTGCACAAGTAGCCACCACCCCAGGGCTGGACAGGGTTTACTGTGAAGGTGCTGGTCATTCGTTAAGTGCAAAAACCATGGGATTTGAGTCTCTATGGGGAGAAATAATGTGTTAATTAGCCACATTAATTAATCCTCTCATTGTACAAAGGAATGATCCAAGGAGAGCATAAAGTGTGTCGATGTAGATGGTTCTCTTGTCCAGGTGACACTATGAGGCAGCAGTAAATAGGGACCTGACCAAAGCTGAAGAAGGAGAATATTTACAGAGGAACCTCAAAAGAAGTCAAGGATCCACTCAGCCCTACCCTTCTGCTGGATCAACATCAAAGAGGATTTCACTGCCAAGTCACTTTTGTTAGTGTTGACATTAACAGGAAGGAACAGGGCACTTCAGTAGTGGATTCCCTTACTTCATAGTTATATTTGTAATAACAGCTTCTGGGCTGGGTGATGTCATGCCCCAGCAGGGAGGTGAATCTTTCTAAGATATGGATTTGGGGACCACCAGTGGTTTTCTGGAGGAGAAAAGTGGCTACTCTAGGGTGGGAATTTTACTGACAGTTTCACTAGGAGTTGTTTGCCCATCCAGTCCATGCTGGATAAATTCTGGTTTTTCATTCTGGATATTTAAATTGCATCAGTCAAGGCTCTGTTCATCTCCACCTTTTTTGACTTGAAGAAAGGGAGACAAATAGACCAGCTCTCTACTGGTAACTGCTGAATTTCCAAAATGCGTTCATGATTTTAATGATTATTCACAAGTTAGGTATGTTGTGCACAAGTAAGAAGACCTAAACCACTTACTTTATTTTAAAATAAAAACTTTATATATAATGAAATATTTTATCGCAATACTGGCAAGGCAGTGAAAATCATTAACAGAAAGTGGAAGTTCAAGATATCAATCAGATACTCAAGAAGAGGATTCCATGAAGGAAAATGTCACACTGGTCAGGAAGCTATCCTGTTGAGAAGCTGTGAAACCTTCTATGGATCATTTTTTAAAAATAAGTGTATAAAAGTAGTTAGTAGATTGCAATGTTTATCAGTCACAAAAATCAGTAGAACAAATCAATGAAATATCAATGATGAGTATGAAGAGGATAATTATTATTTTTTTAATGTTCAGAAGAACACCAATAGTATGATGATCTGCATTCAGTGATGGGGAGGGAGAGAATACTGTCTGTACAGGAGAAGTAAAACGTGTCATTTTGCCACTTGGTGCTTTTCTGGACAAGCATTAGTTTCTCTGCATTGTGAGAGCACACAAAAGTAACCACATGGTTGAATACAGCTCCATCTTTTTTTTTTTTTTTTTTTTTTTTTCTGGTAACTGTTGCAGATGTGCAGTAATAAATAACAAAGTGAATTGATTACTGGCAGAGAGATTTGAGCCATCCGGATGAACAAACACAGTTTGGCAGAATGCTTCGCTAGAGGGAAAGGTAAGCAAGAATGCGGACTGGGTACTACAAAACCAAGATTGTACCGGAGGAGTGGCTTATGGACTCTGAGAAATCTCTTGGTAGAGAAGATGGTTTAATAAAATTTAAACTTTAAAAGAGTATTGTAGGTAGTGGAAATGTGGTTCCAGCCTCGATCAAGGCACGGGAAGAGGTTTAAACTGGAAATTGGGGTGGGTGGCCACTAGCGCCCAGTCTGCAGTCATTTGCCATCATGTTTGATTTTGCTGCTGTGTCCTGGAGGTCCTGTTTCCTCTTCTCTCACTTTGCTTTTGCTGAAGTTTCATGCTTCATTTAGCTTTTACAATGCTTAGCTATTTACAGTGCATGGATAAAGAAGACCAGAATCTAGTGTGGAAACACAATACAGAAGGTATGAGAAAGCCATATTATGGCATTTCTTTTTACAGAAATACTAAAATGCCAGCTAATACAACAGTCTTGCACAGGGAGATATGTTACATGATGGACTCCAGTACAAAATGCCTATAAAAGCCTGCCTTACAAATTCAAATGTTTACTTCTACTTTTGGTAATTACCCAGAAGATTAGTCATACTCTTACATGTATTGAAGCTTTTTCTAAGTGTTTGTCAAGAATTGAATTTTTGCTTTATTGAAAGCATTTAACTTGAACAATACTCTTCAGCCAGGACAACTTTACTTTTGTTTTGCCTTTGTGGAGCGCTCACTACTTCCTACATTGTGAACCTTTGATCTCCCTCCCCCTAGTTTCTCCTAATTACGACAACAGCTAGAACAAACCGATTTGTTTTGTTGCAAGCTCTGTGTGATTATCTACCACGGGCATGCATGTGAACACAGCCAAGCTACACAAAGGTTGATAAATGAACCATTTATTTGATACAGCAATAATCAGATTTATCAAAGGCCCGTGTGTTGGCTGCATTACAGCTATATTAATCAGAAAGCTTGAGCTGAACTTCCTCAAGGTGACAACTTGCTAGGTCCTTCCTAAAAGCCTATTTTCTACTGTGCTAAGTATAATACTTTGATAATTGTAATCTCTCGTGAACAACATTTAAGCCATCTTGAAAACACTTTACATTTGTCTCAGATCATTTTTTTAGGCAGCATTCATATACTGCTTAGGTTTTTCCAGCTGAGTGTTTTTCTTGATGTGGATGAAACTTATTGTGTGACCTCGTTAGCACTTGCCCTCTTAACCTGCCATATTACAAAGGGATGAGGAATTAACACAGGGTTCAAAAGGACGGATATGCTTGCATGGACTTTGCTTTGGCAGCTTGGTTTTGATACCTAGATGAACAAAATCCTTCCATTGTGTTCAGTAATTTTAGATTATCAATATGGGTGTCTCTTTAGTTGTTACACTGATTTTTTTTTTTGCTCCTTTCTCCCCAGATGTGATAGAGGGGCCTGTGCAACTCACCAAAAGCTGTGGATTCTGCTGCAGCACCAGCTCAGCACCTTAGCTGCCTCTCTGGCCAGCTATTCTCTTCTTTAATTTTGTCAGTCTTGAAAATTTTCCAGTTTCTGCTGGCTTGGGAGGGAAGCAATTTTTCACATATATGGTAACCTTTGTGAAGTAGAATAACCTTGCAAGTTTTCTTTGATGTAAGGATCAATATTTTGTAAGATGGTAATTAAAGATATGCAGCAATTCAAATGCTGACCCTAATTCTACCTGCTGTTGTTCTACACAGTTAGTTATCTGAAATTTAATAAGGTTGACCTGGAAATACATTATATACTGAATGCCTTGCAGTATGTCTAGGGAAAAATCAAATGCTGTATGTCGGGAAAACTCTTGTTATTGTAGGTGACCTTTAAACTAGCATGTGATCGATATGGGATCACCCTCAGATTTTTTAAAGACTATCAACTAGTTTATTTAGTACTCTACCTGTAACACCTGAAATTTCTGCCTCCCAAAAAGGCAGTCTGACTTCTCATACCAGTGATAAGTTTTCAATACCAGCAGTGAATATGAAAATACGGCTTGATGTTGCAGTGAGAAAACAATATTAAGTTCTTCCTGGTTTTATGGGCTCTGTATCTTGCTAGCTCATTCTGCTGCATAAATTGAAGCGTTGAAGAAGGAGATTTCTTTCTGAAAAAAAATCATGCTTTGTTACTTATATACAGAGCTCTTTAATGTGACACAACTGTTATTTAGTATCTGCAATATGAAGGGAAGAATACCTGCAGCTGAATTTATTAGGTGAAATGCTAATTTAAAGGGACATTTTTTTTCAGTATCTTATGGCTTCTATTTCACAAAGCTACATTATGTTTTTAGATTCAGCTGTATGTTTACCTTTCTTCACGGGAGATAATAAAATTTGACCAAGAATAGAAGTTAACTTTTAAACATTCTAACCTAGACACAAATGTGCAATTGCCAATGAAGCGCCATTCATAATCATGTGCTATCATATCACATCATTCAGAAAGTAGTTTAAGAAAATGAAGACACTGCTTTTACAGAATACGTTGAACTACAATATAAATAAATAGTAGTTAGGACTATTTCCAAAAGAGCAGATTAAAGCCTAATGCACAAGTCTGGGATATAAGGCATGTCTGTTTAAAATTGTGATCTCAAACCTTCCCAGCCACTCCCTAACTTTTCAACACTTTGACCAGAAAATGTCATTGTGCGGCTAGGTTTCTGACCCTGTTTAAGCTCTACCTAAGCTCCAGTAAAGTCAGAAGAAGCCGATCGTTACATTCTCTGTAGTCCTAACTTGTAGGCGCCTATGTCATACTGGAGCTTGCTTTAGTTTTTAACATGTAGGTTTTCATCTGATTAATTAAAGCATTTTACATCTTAACCTTGACTTTGCAGCCAAATAAACTGAAGCAGAGGAAGAAAAAAATGTTCAGGTCACCCAGAGAAACAGTGGCAGAACATGGCATACAACACTGCTGTATTATATCTTCAGTTACTGCTGTCTACTCTATTACTCTACGAATAAGAACATTTCTGTCTTTTGTGCACAAATTAGGTAGAATAATTCGACTGTTCTCACTACGGTCTGTATGCTAGAATATATTTCTAAGCTTAGATGTGACAAGTGTAGTTCTGAAACTGCAAATTGTAGTTAATGGAAGCTATATTTTCTTCTGCATGGAGCTTGTTTAAAGGCAGTATTGTTAATAGTCTGTATGAGTGTATTTGAAGGTTAAAGTGTATATTTGAACCTGCTCTCAAAATGGTTAAGTAGAAAATTAGTGAGCTGGTATCAGAATATGTGTGAATATCAAATGTCTCTTCAATATTCTAGAAGACTAACTGTGAAAGACATTTAAATATTGCCCTTGAAGTCTGAAAACTAAAACTATAACTGTGCTCTGTAATCCCCACCGGAACTATTACTGAAATTTTTCATGGATTTTCATAGATTAGTAGAAACAAAGAGACTTTGGGCCTGATCAGGATTTGACTTTGTTGTGTCTTTCATTGTTAAGCCACAGGATAATACCATCACCATTTTACCCAGACACCATGTGCTTCTGTTTTGCACAAAATATTTTTATTCAATATTTGGTAGCAAAAAAGCGAAGACAATGCTGTATGTGGAAACTTGCTAAATGTTGTTTGGTTTTCTTTTTCCTTTCAGTAGACAGTTTTAATCTTTGGTCTTCATATAGACACCCAAAAGAAATTCAAGTGAACTTTTTTCTATTACCTGAACCGAATTAGCCATGTAATAATGGTTAGTTAATACCAAAACAGATGATTAAATTTTCTGAGTAACCAAATTTCCTAAAAGGTGGGATAGGAGAAGTATGGTAATAGGATGAATGAGATGCTGGGGAACTTCCACCACTGGAGTTTTGAAAAACAAACTTTGTATTTAACATAAGAATTGTTATTCTTGCCTTCAGACTTGCAGATGGCCTGGGTGACATTTTGAGTTTTCTCCTAGCCTTTTTGTCCTACAGTCCTAAGGTGTCTACACAACTTATTTCTCTTGTGAGTAAGGCCACCTGCCCTAACCTTACCCCAGTGCCAGGCTGCCTCTGCCTTGCTGCTGGCTGCAGACACTACCTCTCAAAGAGCTGGAGGCACAATGATGTCTTGTCATGACAACTGGTTGTGCCACCACTGGGTGGCCAAAATATCCTGCCTGCACCATGCCAAGCAGCACAGCATGCTCTCTTGTGTCTCATGTTGCTCCAACAACATGGACACACTCTGAGGCTGGGTGCATACCCATCAATATACACCAGCCTAAGTGATTTTCTGCCTTTTTCAGATATATTATAATCCTACTGGTTTTGCTCTGAAGCTCTAAAATCTCATGACAGAATAAACACAAATTGCAGAAATGTTTACAAGATTTTTTTTTTCAAACTTAACATGTAACTAACTTTACAAGAAACCCAAGAATTGGCCAATAATTTGTATTGTTTATCTAACAAGTTAAAGATGTTGAATACAAAAAAGCATTATTTCTTTACGCTCACATATATATGACGTTTCCTCTTCCCAGTACTCAGCATCTCAGAGTCATCCTTCAAACAACCTCATATATGACCAGAGAATTGTCATTAGTGACCGCACCTTAATCTTTCAATTATTCTGTGATAAGCTGTGTAAAGCTCTTGAAGTACTTAATATTGTATTATTCAACTAACTGCATTTAAATCATAAAATGCTCTCCTTTAACCTCAATAATCAAAGATGTTCAAAGTTAGAACTGAGAATGAAGGGTACGAAAGAATACGAAAAGACCATTTGTGCAAGAAAAAAAAATCTGCTTGCATTTTCATTTTGTCTCTGATATATTTTATTTCATTTTGATGTTAAACCAGACACTAGGCAAAACTGCAAACCTAGGCATCTGAAATACACTGAGAAATATATGTGCATATATTTAAATAAATAATAGCAGCACTAACTGCATTCATGCAAAATAGTTTTGAAGACACACAGTGCTCCCAGTTTGCATAAAACAGTGTCTGTGTTGTTTGAATAACTTCTTTGCATACGCACATCTAAGGACAGACACAGAACATGGCTTCAAAACCAGGTACTCACAGCACTCCCAAGCTGCATCATTCCTGAGACAGTGAAACAGCTCTAATCCCAAAGCTGGTTCAATGTGTTCACTCTGGGATAGACCTAATAAGTCCAGATTTTTTTTGTGAAGAAAAATAACCCGATTTAGACTCCTATCTTGTAAAAGAATTCAAGCCTTTCAGTAGGATTAAAGGAGTGCGTCCGATTATCTTTCAGCCTTTCCCCAGCCCTTGCTACAGAACCACTTATACACAGTAGCCTGACATTACCAGCATACTGGTACGTACCCCTCTGACGTGCCTTGCAGGGTCCTCATCCCCCATGCCGCAGCACGCAGGGGATGCTCTACATCTTGCCCCAATGAACCAGCATGCTGGGGCATGTGGGGATGCCTGCGCCCAATTCCGGAGTCCAGATAAATCCTGCCCAGCCAGGATCCGTGTCCCATTTTTATGGAAAAAACTGAATGAGGAGCCATATTGTTGCTATAATTTTGGTCTGTCCCCAAGGGAGCACTTGGGACCTGAAGCCTTCCTAGTTCAGAAAGCAGGAACAAAGAAAAGCCAGACTGTTGGGCTGACACTAATTTCTAATGGTTAAAAAGAAAGTAAAACTTGAAAAAGCCAAATAAAAAGAAGCGTTGATACAATAAGATTAAAAAGCCCTAGGAAAGAAAGCAGAGAGAGGAAGATAACAGCTCCACAAGCTGGAGATTTGGCCCATACCAGGGTGCAGTAGAAATCAGTCAGTCTCTATCTGGATGACAACTTTGACAGATTTAGTGAGAAACTGCATGGGAGGTGGAGACCATGCTGCTGCTTTACCTAACAAGTTAGTCGCAGGTCATCACTATATTTACTAAGGATAAGTAATTGTTTTCTGCTCAAGATCACCCTTTCAGGTCTCTGACCCTTATAGAAGATACCCACATAAAAGAGACCCATACATTTGAGGGCTGCAATGTGGTCATTATTTTTTTTTAATTTTTATTTTGGGGGGAGTTTGAGATGTACATTAGCTATAGTTGCAGTCCCAAACTTCACAAGGCTCATTAACTAGACATTACAACTAGACGTTACAACTGTCACTATCTTGGTCATACACTTACACCACACACACACACACACAGAGACATCTTTTTTTTTTTTTTTTAATTAGCTGTTTTTGTTTTCCTTTCTTTCTTCTCACATCCTTGAAAAAGCTTTGAGAGCTCTTCTAAGATCTAACAATAAGTGATGTCATGCTTCCTCTGTATCGTTTGACAAATGCCAAGTACTTCATGACCTACAAAAACTTTGAATATGTGTTTAACTTGAAGAACATGAATGATCTAGCTGAAGTCAAAGGAAGGACAAGCCCTTGTTTAACTGAACTCAGCATTCTTAGGATGTTTCTCAAGTAAAACACTTTATATGTTGGAAGTTACAACTTTCAGTGCACCTATCTACAAAAATGAGCTGCAGCAAGAAAGTCTGCATTAGCCTCATATAGCTGGTATCACAACAGGACACAGTTTATTTCTTCCTTCCCTTTTTGAACAAGAAAACAATAAACTACAAAAAAGATGCAGATAGGAAAAATATCAGAATTTGGGAAGAGCTTATACAAAAAGATAAAACACATGAAGACTTTTCAGTCTCAAAAAGAAGACTGACATGGAATGTGGAACAGGTAAGTAAAATGAAGAATGGTACACGATAGGTCAATGAGTTACCGCTATTCTTTCTTATACCATAGGAGCTGGGGCATGAAATGAAATGAGCAGGCAGATGGTTTAAAACAAAAAAGAAGTTTAAAAAATGCATAATTAAATTGAGGAGTTCATTGCTACAGGAGGTTTTGGATGCCAATATATTAATGTCTTCAGAAAACTATTCGGCAAATTAATAGGGAAAATATCAATTAGAAGACACAAAACACAACAATTTGCATCTACACCTGGCTCTACCTCATCACACATTCTTGAAGGTGGAGAAGATATGTGTGAAAAAAATACAATCTATGCTTCTGTATTTCAATATAGCCATACTCCAGTTTTTTATATTCTACATATTTTTTTTAAATATCTTATGTAATCACACAATAAGACATTTCTCTATTTAATTTTACCTGGTAAAAAACCATCTCAGTCAATTATTTATAAATACCCAATTATACAAAAAATTAACAAGTGACCAAAATGAAAAAAAAAAAAAAAACACCAGAGCATTACTGTCTTCCTGTAGCCACTCTTAAGTAGATATAATTTAATTTAGCTAGGTTATTTTCATTTGTGTAATTGTTTCCTCTGAATATTTTTTTCTTACTGAACAGATTAAACTAGAAAGATCAGCAATACTAAGAATTCACTGAACAATTGGCTAGGAATCCTGAATGCTAGGTTTTATAGAAACACAGTAAAGGGCACTTTGCTTAAAATCACCCATTTTTAAACAATTCAAGGTTTAAAGGATTGCAATAAAGAATTTTACAAATAAAACAAATGTTAGGTATTTTACTCTATTCTGGTGCATTATTGGTGAGAAATTTGTTTCTCTGAAATGGAAATTACTGAGTCTTTGTTAAAGAAAAATGTAGTTGATATTCCAAACCTGTAAGTAGCTATTGTTGGTTTCTGAGTATTTTTAATAAGTTTTAAAAAACAGATCTTCTATGATACGTTGATGTCACTGCACCTAGAGTACCATTTTCATGCAGTTTTAAAGGTGGTGTGTGGTGAAGCACAGGATGGAGGTCTGTGTGCTTATGAAATGTTTTATCTCTCTCCCTTCTACAGCTATTGAATGAAAAGAGTTAAACTTCTTTGTGAATCACATTTTATGTTGTCCTTTCAGTTTCCACTCTTCTTCCTAGATGATCCAAGTGGCTATTTTTTCACCAGGTGATAGAGGAGTCTTTCCTTCTCTGATCCAGCTGTTGGCTTGACCATCTAAATTAGTCTGTCCCATCAGGAGGAATGGAAATGGGAACAAATTCTAAAAGCCTATGTGCACATCCTACCCTAAAATGTAACTCCATAATTTAAAAAAAATACACTATAACTTGAACATTCACAACGTGACATGGAATATGTATTATTAATATAATTTTTATGCTTTTTAAGGTCATTCAGAAGCTCCTGTTAACAGAGAACTGGCATTATAATTGTCTTTATATATTGGCAGTATTGAATTTGCTAAATGGCTGGCATGTTTGTTCAGTCATGTAAGAAAATAAAGCACTTAATTCATTTTTTATGGGCTGCACTTCCTTCCCATTTGAATCTTGCTGAAATTTAGGTTGCTGATTTTCTCAACAATAAGGTTGTTCATATTGTGGGTGCTTGTTATATAGTCTCTCTCTTTGCAGTTGTTATTATAGTCATTAAAATCTGTATCATGAATTTGTACTAAATAGATCTACAAACAGAATGTCATGTACAGTTCCAGTATAATTGGCTATTGCAGAGACAAAGAAGCTGCCAATAATGGTCTGATTTTTCACCCTGAGGCCTCTGTTTGCATGTGTACAAATGATACATCTACATTTTGACCCGGGGAGATTACTGGCTGCATATTCTGATTCTGAGTGGAGAGGGTTGGTGTACTGAGACAATTCAGCTGATATTTATGTATGTAAAGTTGCTCCTAGTCAGTGAAAGAGTTCTCTGAGTATACAAGAAGAACAGGGTAAAAATAACTTAGCTGAAGTTATGATCTTGTAAACACTATGTTTTCACTGAACTAATATCCCACCCTTCCTTTTCCTCAATATTTATGGTAGTGCAGGATATCTATCTGAAAAAAATATAATAAAATATTAACATGCATCTGTTTATGTTGTTTATTGCCCAAAGACAAAATACTGTTGTTTGATCACTACCTTGTGAGCCTTTCTGAGTTTAGGTTAATAGGATAGTGCATAGGCTAATAAGGTATTTGGGAGGGGGAGAATACCTGCATTTTTACCACTTTTGTAATTAATAATGAGAGCTTTTCTATTGTGAAATTTCACTCTTCATTTGTTCATAGTTATAAAAGAAATATGAAAACAAGAAAAATAGAATTACAAAAAAGTAAATATAATATGGAAATTCAGATTGACAAGTTATGTTTTCATATATTTATCTGTTGATCTGTTTTTGCTGTTCAGAGTACTCAGATGTTATTTTTTCTGTTTGCTTATAAGCACCTTCTGTATCTTCCCTTCCAGTTGTGAGTCCAATGCTCTCTGAGCAGGTTCCTTTAGATATTCTACATGAGAAAGTTTTAATGTCAAATGTATGCATCTGGTGATATTTGATATTAAGTGGGATTTTGCTTTAGCAGAGTGATACAGCAATGCACTGAAATCACAAGACAAGCACAATGTAGCAATTGCAATATACACCTGGACCACAACACAAATGTCATTCCCTTTACCAGTCTCTTTACACTTGCCATAATCCATAGGTTGAAGTTAGCTCATGCTCAATGCTGTCTTCAAAGTTAATTTTGTTGGCTGTTTGATTTTTGTCATACACACTGTCTCCATGCTAGGTCTGGCTGGCTTAGGACAATAATGCTATCTACTGATTATTGTGAGGAAGGACATTTACACAGCCAGTTGGCCCATTCAAGAGACACAGCCATTTATATAAAAAAGCGACCCTCAGGTCCCCTTCCTGTTAAGTTCAGCTTCCTTTATGACAGCTCTCCTGAGTTTCATGGGCACATTGCCCTTGCCTGTCTTCTCTGAGCTTTCTTCCACCGCACACATTCTCTGATCAGTCACACCAGTTTATGCTCATCTTTTTTCATCTAGTCTTCTTTTTGAACACTGTCATTGGCATTCTGTAGAATTCTGTAGACCATAGTCGAACTGCTTCCCTCTATTGTACTGTTACATACCTTCTAGATTTGGACCCAAAAACATTAAATTCTTTCTAAAAATTATTCTTAGGTTGTCTTCATCTTTTCCTTCCTCTTTTTCCTCTCTGCTTTTTTCCCATGCTATAGCTGTAGCTCCGTCAAACAAAAGGACTGTGTGTCTGCCTGGCCCAGTAACTGCAAAAAGGAATAAAAGGAGAGACACAGCTCAAGATTAAATTTAAGGAATACAATGTAGTGCAAGAATTAGGCAAGCTTCGTCTGTTTACATCTTTCTTATGATTAAAGAAAGCTCTGTAGTTACCTCATGGTATCCATAGTTACCTCATAGTAATGTCTTAGACACATAAATTAGATAAGTAATGGATTTTTCTTAATTATTATTATTATTATTATCTCATTTGAAACATAGTTCATTTCAAATTAAAAATAAAGAGAACAGTTCCCTTAGTGGTCAAGTAAAAGGAATGTGACTTTTCATGGCTATATGACTCATGGCTGAATTTTCCGGTACCTTGTAGACACCAGAAGATGCATCAGTAAGGAAAAAAACCAAACCAAACAACCATACTAAAGACATCCCCAAGGACTGAAATTTCTCAGCCTGTTCCTTAGGTTTGTTTTTGTCCTGGACCAATTAACATCTCAAAAATAACACCAAAGCCCAGGATTTAGCACAAGCAAGAGGTGACTCTCCATTTGACTAATGTTTAAGAGTGCAAACACAGGCTATTTCATGCTAATTGATCTGTATGCTGTAAAACAATTCCAGGAAATGTTAATTGACTTGGAAAGACATACCTATAGTATTTCTTTCCTGTTTCCACCTACTTACAAACATCAACATTTTAGGCACTTGTGGTGGTTTAACCCCAGGCAGTAATTCAGTGCCATGTAGCTGCTTTCTCACACCCGCATCACCCACAGGGATGGGGAGGGGAATCGGAAAGGAATGTAAAACTGAAGGACTGAGATAAGAAAAATCTAATAATTGAGATAAAATAAAAATGAAAGAGGAATAATAATAATGACAATAACAGTTATAATGAAAAGGAGGGAGGGGGATGAAATCCAAAGGGAGGGGAGAAAAGAAAACAAGTGATGCACGATAGGGCTGCTCACCACCCGCTGACTGATGCCCAGCCAGTCCCCCAGCAGTGACTGGCAGCCCCTGGCCAGCCCTCTCCAGTTTCTTTACCAAGCATGATGCCCCATAGTATGGAATACCCCTTGGGTCAGCTGGGGTCACCTGTCTTGGCTGTGTCCCCTCCCAGCTCCTTGTGCCACCCCAGCCTCCTCGCTGGCAGGATCTGAGAAACCGAAAAGTCCTTGACTTACTGTAAACATTACCCAACAACAAATAAAACCATCAGCATTGGTCTCACACCAAATCTGAAACACAGCACTACATCAGCTGTAAAGAAAAAAAGTAACCCTCTCCCTGCTGAAACCAAGGATGAAATGCAGCACTTGATACCTCAGAGATTATTTCTTCATGCCAAATGCATTTGAAATCTGCACAATATGTTTGAAAAAACACTGGGTGGAGAAGTTTACATACTCTTACATGCACCAACTAAACTGTATTGCTTTTTTAGAAATTAAATAATGTAAAATATCATCCCATCAGTTTTAGCAGGAGCATAGAAAGTACTTGGTGCTTCCATTTATTTTCTAGGAAAGCAAAACCAGTTTGGAAGAAGGAGCTCAGTGGGAGGAAAAAGCAAAAATGTCTTACAGGTTAGTAAACTGCTTCTCAGGTCCTTTATCTGAAAGCTTATGGAGTCATAATTTTACACAATTAAGAGATGAAAAATTAACAAACTGATAGATTTCTGAAGTATTGTCCCTTTCCTGCTGCCAAATGTATTTTTACACCTTCCACTCTTCAAACCATTATTACAGTTACACTCAGCTGAACAAAGTCTCTCTAGAAACTGTATCTGCAAAAGGAATCAGTCAGAAAGCATCAGACACCAAATGCAAAATGATCAGTTTAATAAGACTCTGGGCTTCAGAATGCCACTGGCTTTTTCCCCATCTCATAACAAAATTAACAGTTTTATTACAATGGATGATGAACACACATCTCTCTGATATTGTTTATTACTTGCTGATGGCAATTCGAATAAATACCTCCTGCTCACTTCCAGAGATGAATTTGCTAGTCAAGAATAATAGTGTATGCTGACAGAAGTCTTACTGGAAAAAAAAAAGAAAAAAAAAAAAAGAAAAAAAGAAAAAAATAACCGATTTGTGCTAAACATAAACCACAAGTTTTGACTATTAGGCTAGTTATTCAACAGTGTCATGACTTTACACAATCAAATGCCTTGGGTTACAGACATCAATCCCATTGAGTACAACTGTACTAGAATTAGCTGTGATACTGGGAAACAAGTCATATCCAATGCTAACATTTTCAGTTTACAGTTTCATTTCATCTTTCATCCCTATTACAGAACAGACTGGCAAAGTAATTAATCTGGCAAGCGCCTTTTATTGGCATTTGTTCTTTTACGTGTAGATGTTAATTACAGAACTATTCCTACCCCTCTCTCTCTATATATCTATTTAGTAGCTTAAAACATTAAACATAGACATTCATGTTTCTCTTCCTGAAATTTTCTGGTCTTGTTTGTTTGGGTTTTTTAATAGTGTTTCCAACAGATTTCTAGAATTGTCACGATTGTAATCCAGTTCTGATTTTAAAATTTTAAAAATAGATGTTGAAACACACATATACAGATCTTTTCTTGCTTATTCTCAAATTTAAGGCAAGTACCTAGAAAACATGGATATAGCTGAAGAGTGTATTAAGACATTTCATTTATGACACTACTTCTCATTCTTCCCTTCACTACCATTGTTTTTCCTAATTTGGTTTCTTAAATGATCTTGCTCATAGCCACTGCTTTTAAAAGTCTTAACGTAGTTACTCAGAGGTTGAGAATGACTGTTTATAAATTTCTGGGAAAATTTTTAAAACTCATATAAAGGCTATCATGGGTTTATGATATTATTTATGCCAAGTATGATACTGTAAGAAAAAAATGTAGAATTCCCTTTCAAACTATCCCGAAATTTATTCAGGACTTACTTATTTACATATTTTGTTTACTACAAGTCATAGAAGGAAAGGAAGATTTACTACCAAGAAAAATACAATATTTCAGACACATATGAAACTGTTTTTCAACTTCACTGTACATTGTCTACTATCTGTTTTTTCCCACAAAGCAAGCTATCAATACTTTTTATTCAGAAAGACAGTATTTTACCATTGTTTCTCATAGATGGAAACTATTAGTAAAGTATGAAGGTAATAAGTCATCTTACTTAAAGGTTCTTTGTTTCCAAATATGTCTAAGTACAGATACATGAGGCAGAGCTGCTGTCCTTACAAAGAATGCAGATATTATTCATACATTGGAAATAATTTAGTGATTTTCATGCTGCTGAAGAAAAGCAGAAATGAATTCTTTCTGGCTAATCAAAACAAAATATCTGAGCCTACATTAAAAAATATTTTTTCAGTAAAATTTGTGGCATATTTAAGGACAGCTTGGAAAAAGGCATGTAATACAGAAGATGTTATAAAAGGTAACAATGTCAGGCAAAGTGTATTTATCTTCATATAGAACTTTGTGCCAATTGAATCCAAGAATTCAGCATACCTAGATTTTTCAGTCAGTGAAGGACATGGTGATTACTCCAATTTTTTATTTATGACTGACATAACAACTTTGTTGTGCTGCATATATTATTGATGAGGACATGGAAAGGAAGGGATTTCATCAAATTGAAACACAGTTAATAAGGAGAGTAGCAGAACACTTTATTACAAGAAGTAACTCTTACAATTTTATTTTGGTTAATGATATTTTCATCAAACAAAGCTTCTTGATTGCCAGGTAGAGTGAGTGCCCAAGAGGCAAGTGAATGTAGCTAATTTTGCCTTAACTGAAAAAGTTGTTGAGTAGACAAGTTGGTTTCAGAATAAAGCAAAAGTTCTAAAACTTAGATCCTTACAGCAGATTTTGTTCACTCTGCAGTAATAGTCCATACATTTTAGTAGTCATTAGTAAAGACTAATTTGATGAAGATGTGCCTCAGAATTGAACTTTAATAAATATATATTTAAGTCAACTGAAGCGCCTTGCAAGGTCATGCTGAGGAAAGATATCTAATGAAGCAAACATACGAACAGATAATATTGCCTTTCATTCCTCCCTTGCTTATTGCTGTGTTAGAAATGTACCCTTTGTATGTATCCCTGCATTTGTAATAACGTTTTTCTAGATTTTTGATCAGTTTTCAACTCCTAGACAATTAGGTCTTTGTAGTTGTCCTGTCAAAAATAACAAGGGTTTGATTTGAATGGTACACATTAAAACGCTCGCAGTTCATAAACTACCTATTAGTATGATAATTGTAGTACCCTGTACTTATAGGCTTGGAAAGAACAGCTATTATTAGATATGAATCTGATGGTGGCATCACATAATACATACTAACTACTATACAAAAATACATTATCTTATACCAATTACTTGAATTACTCTGAAAAGGTTCACAGCCTTTCTCTCTTCCAGAAAACATGACACAGACACAAAGGATGTTCTTTTTCAGTAGTAGACACTAAATACGTTGAACAGGGTCTGTCAAAATAGTACATAGACCTCAGGGGATGTTATCTTCCTTCATGCCCAATGCAAGAGCTATTACACAGCCAAGCTTACAAGGAATTACTTGCATGTTCCCTGTTCCTCTCTGAGAAACATTTTGAATTAATTTTGAAAGGTCCTCAGGCATAAATGCTCCTTCAGGTGCTTGTCTGAAAACCTCAAGCAGGGTGCTGAGTGGGATTTCCCTACTCGGTCCCCACAGAGTGGGATTTGAATCACAGAGAAATGCTTCCCAAGGCTGACGTGTGATTTTCCTAGCCCTCCTCCACTACTTCCACAGCTTCATGGTGCATCAGAGGGTGGAGAACCCGCTCAGGGAGGTTCCCTCTGGATGACACCTTCTTTAATGCCAGGGTTGGAATTCAGCAGCCCGTTAACACATAGTGCATGCTGTGTCGCGATCCTCTGAGGTCTGCGAATGCCAAAAGGTTAATAACACCTCCCAACGTCCCAGCAGGGAGGTGCTTAACTTTTCACTCAGCATTAGTGCTATCAGAGAGAAAAAATGCATTGCAGGTGAACCTAGAAAAAAATATTAAGTCCTCTCTAGCAACACAAAAACCTCAGCTGCAAAAGCAAACACCTCAGCGAAGACCTGACTTTTGTCATCAGCTGAAAGATTCTGTCTCTACAGAAAGCAGTGAAATCCCCCAAAACATCGTGAGGAAATGCAGTGTAAATGGTGTTTTGTGCAACAACCCTGACAGCTGCAATACTTATTCCGTACTGTACACCAACACAGGCTTTGTAGACAATGTACTTTCAGGTACAGTGAACCTCAGATTATCTCAGAAATACTTCTGTTTTTCTATTAGAGACTGCACAGACCTGTAAATATTTTCTAACATGGAAAATATGTTTGGAAATTGTCCTCTGCAAAATGCTGCCTACTTTACAGGGTAAATTAAATCAGCAGATTATTAAATAAAGGATCATATTTTCTCATAAATTAAATACAGTAAGCTAGTACCACACACTCTTGGTTTTATGGAAATGCCTGAGATTAGTACTGCTGGTTTATTCGCAGAGTGGGAGCATTAAAATCTTTGTTGAAATGTATCTGCAAAAAAAAATTACTTTAGCTGGTCTCAGCTCCTCCAGTAGTTCAACTTCCAGGACAAAACAAGTATTGAAGTTCTGCCACTGCCTTCAATAAATCCAAAATTTCACTGACTGTATTTAGTGAAAATCTTTAATTTTGAGACTATCTGCATATTTTTATAATGCATGGTTTATGTTTCCTGTTCAATTCCTGTTCAATTTTTTTCAGGAGAAAACACAACTTCCCCCCTCCAGAAACAAACCAAAACCAAAACCAAAACCAAAACCAAAACCAAAACCAAAACCAAGACCAAAACCAAAACCAAAACCAAAACCAAACAAAAAACAACCAACCACCCCCCACCTCACCACCCGCCAAAAAAACCCAAACAAATCCCCCCCCAAAACACACAGGCTTCCCTTTCCAGAAGTTAGAATCATCTTGGCTTATCATTTTTGAGAACAGTTTTAGATCATTTCAGAGGTTCCTAATCTGCCTGGGTCTGAGAAAAGGAATTGGTAAGACTGTAGAAAGTTTCTATATCCATGTCTATCTATGGAAATAAATGTTATTCATAAAGTTCCCTGATCATTTACAGAAATTGTCTAATTGCACTCTTGAGCATGTCCTGCATAACTCCATCATGTCTAAAGGAAAGAAAGTTTAGAGCTGAGAGTCTGTCAGATTTTGCATACTAAGCTGCCTAGATTTATTTCACAGAGGGGTAACTTAAGATCTAAATTCTGAAAATATTGTGCTCATTTATGAATTAAGGACTGAAGCAATATTTATAAGCTCAACTGCATGCCATTATTCATCACACCACCCAAGTTCTCAGCTCACAAAATGCAATTAGCAGCCTTTTCACTACATCAGTGTGGTAACAAGCCTCAGATAATATATTCCACTACTTCGCTGAGTTTATTAGCACAGGCAATGTGCTAGGTTAACGAGGCTATAGAACTGTGCTGGTATGGAGAGCTTGCAGAGCCTGCCTGCAACTGGCTGCATAGACACAGACAAGAGGACAAATACCAAAATGGAGACTGGGAACATTTAAAAAATAATTACTGATTATAATTCTGCAGCAGTATAACAGGTCAAACTAAAGGATAATAGACTTTTATGTCCTTCAAAACTGTGGATTAAATTGCCACTTAGGAATACCGCAGCTTCAATGGAAATAGTCCCATGAGGGAGAGTTGCAAGAACAAGGATGTAACTTTCTACTGTGGGACCAGTATGTCATTTCAGTTCTGCCTTAATGTATTCTCATATCAAGGGTCAGGGGAGACAAAATGAGAAAGAGGTTTAAATGCAGGAAAATGCTAGATCACTTACAAGCTGAGCACCAGCTTTATTTTGTTGCATGTAACCCCATACAACTGTGCCAGGCCAACTACGTGATCTCACTACAACACAGCCAAACATTTAACTTGGGCTTTTGATGAATATTCGAGCTCTGTCTAAACCACTGACCTGTAGTTGAATGAGTTATGAAATAATTGTACTTTCACTTACTGAAATTGTATTTTACTTTGTTTTCTACCAATTTTTTGCTGTTGCCATGAATGTCAAATCTTGACTCTGTAAGTGTCTGTAATAACGATTTAAAGAAATATTAGGACATTAAAAGCAACCTCTGCTTTTTAAGAGGGAACATTCTCTGTGGCACCTGAAGTTTTAAGGAGCCATGAAAGAGGCAGTCTGTTTGTATGCTAGTATAGCACATTTATAAGTAGTTTTACAGTTTAATTTTACAAGCAAATGCTTCCCTAGTTACTATATTGCATATGGAAATGTAAACAGTTCAGATATGTATAGCGATCAGAGTTGCAGGAGATCCCAATGAACACCAATATCTTTTTTCTGTGTAACAGTATTAGGATAAAAATATCATTTTTTTCTTACGTGTACATCTTTTAAAATTGTAATTTTCACTTTAATAGTGTGTTGCCATTGTATTAAAAGCAAATGTAAGCCTGGAGACCAGATCTGTCGCTACAGAAAACAACAGCTTTGCAGAGGATAGAAATACGTAAGCTACACACACGAACTATATAAAGTTAATAGGAATAAATTAAATATACCATTAAATACTGATTTAACCTGTAGAGGATACCACTCAGTTCAAACAGCAGAGTGGAAATGGATTTTCCTTCCATTTACTTTCACAATCTCCCTCAAGAAAGCCAGAAACCAAATAATGCTTGGCTCAGATTGTAGTATTCTCTTGACTATTTGAATAGGTTTGTTATTAGAACAAATGCGTGTATCACTGTTTAAATATTTAAGTAATGTAATTTAATAGCATAAACATTAGCTTTAGTGCCATTGGATACATATAGGCAGTGAAAGAAGAGCAAACTGAAAATCACTGTGTTACCAACATGTGCAGGATGGTTCAATTTATTTTTTTTTTTTAATTATTTTTTGTTTTCCAGAAATGAAACATTGGGTGGTCTTACCACATCCCCAAAACTGCTAATTGGACTCCCCTAGACTCTACAGACTGCTACTGGGTAATGGACCAAGATCTTTGACAACAAGTACAAATGTGCTTGCTGAGGTTTGCATGTCATCAAACCTTCAACAATTTTAGCAGTTTATGGCTCATCTGAGCTATCAAAAATGTCTGGCAAGATGAAATATCCATCAACAGAGAAACACAAAAGTAGATGTGTTTCAAATTTGATGAGATACAGAGGGCCTAACACAGAAAGTGCTACTTATGGAAAATATTTGTCAGGAATCTGTGACAAATGCACAAGTCTGCACATGTCAGTTACCAAAACCCGTTAAACTTCTTAACTATTTTGAAATTAAAAAATGCAGTCTGAAGAGGTAATCAGAAAATGATGCAACACACCAAGGGAAGAAGTGACAAATGCACCACGCAAGCTGTCCCCATTCTGCTTGTGTGAAGATAAGCACCCTCTTTCATTTAACTTCTAAATCTAAGTGTTACTATTTCTGGAGGGAAAGCGAAGACTGAGACAACAGGTATTACGCAGTGCAAGCCCGAAGAGAAACATGTTCACGACACTGTCCTTTGACAGATCCTTTCAGGTCTCTGATCTGAAAAAGTCAATTGGCATATACCTATCCTCTTCTTGTTCCTCTGTCTCAGAGTCTATTTTTAAGCTTTCATCTATGTTTAAACAAAAGACAGTCTGAATTCAGCCTGTTTAATGAAGGCCAACTTTTTCAGACTTGCTACGTATATGCTTACTGAAATCAGACTTTAAATGAAATGTAACATTTCAGGGAGGCTGAGCCTCAATACTGATATTAATATGTTTAACATGCAGACATTCAACACACTAAAAATGAGGCTGAAATCTATTTGGGAATATATTTAAACAATCACTATTTCATTAAAAGACAAAGGAGCAAAACCTCTGGTGCACTCTCAGTTACTCCAGTCCAGGAGCTACAGTTACCTCTTCTGGAACACACCTTTGGGCCTCAGCCTTATTCTGAGCAATATTAAGATATTGAAGGCTCTACTAAATTCTGCTGCTTGGAAAACATGTGTGAAAACTCCCAGGTCCTGACCTCATCACTCTAGAAAGGAGAAAACTGCTGAAAGCTGCTGCAGTCCCATCTGGAATATATATGTAGGTTTCCTTGGCATGGAAACCAGGCTATAGGGTCAGGGGCTATGGAGCTGTTACACACCTGTATGGCATCCCAGGATGGAGTCAGGACATGGGACAAGTGGCTGACTGGGAACTGAGCTACAGTCACAAATTTCCCGTGCCATGTGTGACTCCAGAAAGCATCACCCTTGTCAGTTCAGAAACCAGATGTCTATCATGCTTGGGAGCAGGCTTCACTGTAGCTAAATTGTTAAAAATTCCTGCAGTTAAAACTGCCTTGAAAAGTGGAATCTCATAGCAGGTAATGGGGCAATGTCTGAAGATGTACCACAGCACCTGGCAGTGAAAAGGTCTGTACATCACCTATTCCCAACTCCATCTTGAAGAAAATCCTGTGGAATATTTAAACAAGAAATTAATGACACACATCTAGCTGTATCTGTTTCCTACACAAGCATCTATCAAAACTCACTCTTGCAAAAACTGTACTTGTAAATACTGTCTTCCCACTCTGTTTCTGTTTTAATGCTGTTGATAGTACTTTTTAATTTTTTTAATGCTTTTACGTTCTCAATTCATACAATTCACTTTTCATGTTTTACCTTTTTTTTTCTGAAAACTTGGATAATTTTCTATTCAAGTGGTGAAGACAATTTTCTGGGTCATCTAATTATTCTTCTGACCAGTCATAAAGCTTAAATCATGGTCAAGTGATGCAGTTATGTAAGTGACTACAACCTCAAATGCATCCTCCTCGTGTCATACCCACTAACCAGTGTCATGAAGTGAACAGTAGCTAATTTCATGCTATTTATGTTTGTCAGCACTGCTATGTAAATACATGTTAAAGCAGCTTTCCTCAATTTTAGAACAAGCAGGAGGTTTTCTATTGATTTTTCTCTTGGTTTCTTAAATCATAACCATTTTGGGCTAGATGGTATATAGAAGCCTTTACGACCTGCAGAAACAGAATAAAACTCTGCTGACATTTACAGAAAATGTTAAATTACTGAGACTTTGTACACTGCAACAGCCCTCAATTACTGATTTGTAGGAAAGAACACAGTACAGAAAGATCTGTATTGGAACTGCCTGAGGCCCTATGAATATATAAGAATGCAAGAACATTTTGTTGTTCAGCATCTGAAGCAGAAATATCTTTTAAAGGTCATGAAGTCTTTTTTCTCTTTCTCTCTCCTTAAAGATTTTTTTATTTTAATTACATATTCTTATTTTGTACATTCCATATATTACAGAAAGCATTAAAACAAAAGTTTATATAAACAAAGAAAAAAGCATTAGAGGCATGCAGTGCCTCAATTAGTCATAGATTCTTTCTCTTGTGCCAGAATTTTTTTCTTATTACTACCTGAAGGTGTTAGTGGTTTTTAATTAATAAGGATAACTGCAGTTGAACAGATAATCAGCCTCTTCCTTTATTATGAAATGCAATTCTATAATATTAAAGTTCCCAGATAGTATTAATTAGTATACAGACAAACTTCGCTGCTGTAAGATGGAAGGAGGGAAAAAAACCCCAAGGTACCTATAGAAATTCTAAACTTTACCGTGGAGGAAAAGAAAATCTATGCAGGTATCCCTGCTGGACAAGAATATATAGGTATAGCATAAAGAATTTTTAGAAGATGTTTATTCTATCAGATTTTGTAGTAACTGACACTTAATCTAATCTATTTATTATGAAATAGCATATTTGCATCTAGACATCACTTGAAACAAAATACAACAGCAGTATAAGTTTGTCTATTTGCTCAAGGGAGTGAGCTCTAGATCCACAGAATTACTGAAGTGCAAAGACACACCTAAATTAAAAAAAATAAATTTCCAAATCCCTGTTCATTTAGCTTCTTAGTGTCGGAAACACCTGATCTCAAGTATGGATATATATAATCTCCTTCTGTAAGAGGGTGGCACCACTGCTAAACTGGTCATCTAAGAGGCTTCTACAGGCGAGGGAAAGTGCTCGCTGTGCCTGGAGGTCATCGTGCTCATCCTTGTGAGGCAGGAGGTGTAGATTTGGTTTTGTCATGATGGCAGGGAGGTCACCTCTGAGCTTTTCAGTGCTGGGAGGCCCCAGTGCTGCTTCACATTTTTCATGCTGGGAAACCATAAGCCTAGAAGGGGGAGTTCTTTCCCATTAAACTGAGGGGAGAAGACAGAGGTTCCAAAATTTATATCAATGCATTAAGGTTTGTCTGCTCTGCTGGACTAAGATATGTCTTATGCCTATTCCACTACTTAGTTCAACAGATGAATGTTCAGACTTTCACGACAGCCTTTTTAGGCATCTAATTCTCTGTAGATATATATATGGCACAGGTGGGTTGTCATTAACAACCTCCAGAGTTAATTTTGTCAAGAGTGAAGTTCCCTCAAAGCTAATTATTAAAAGGCTTGATTGCTTTACATGTAATTATTATGTATGACAGCTAAGATATAAAACCAGTTCTGAGCCTAGGTTCTTCTTTGCTATCAGATAGACAGATCTGGAGTGCCAATGGGCTTTTGGGTTCAGATGGGAAAAAGATTTTTTTATTATTTAATGCTATTGATGACTATAGCTCTATGTGCACTGTCCATAAAGGTTTATACAGGGGTAAAACCTCTTCTTTCTACTAGGACATGTTTTATAATTTTCTTTAAGGAAATTAAGCAACAAAGAACAACTTAAATAAATAGGGTTAAGAAAAATAAATAAGATTCCAAGGGTACAAGCAAGAGAAGGTACAAGATTTCCAGTGTGTCCAGGGAAGAAGGAATTGAGGAAAGAAAGTGACGGTTTCCATCTCCAAACAGAATGTCTGTTTTGGCCATGCTTATACTCTAACATGAAAATCAAATGCTACTCCTTTCTTTGTGAACTTTCTTCTTTCTTGTGTGACTTGATCAAGAAAGTATAGTGTTCTTATTCAGATCATTATCCTTAGTTTCAAATCTTAGCTCTCCAAAATGAACATGAACACTTTCACTTAGATCTGTGATTTCAAGCTGCAGAAGTCACAAGGGCATGCTGAGCAGTGAGTTTACATTTGATGCACATCCCAAAGGCTTTTCTAACAAGCAAAGTGCTTAAACACTGTGATGTTTTAATAGAAAGTTCAGATTCAGCCACCAGAGAAAAGGTTTGCCATGTCCTGGCCAGTCAGCCTTATTTAAACTGATGCTATATGACAGAAATGTATATGTTTGTTCATAACTATAGCTAAGATAGGCTTAGTTAGCATACCCTTGTGTAACAGAGTTGATTCTCTGAATCATGAATACCACTCTATCTTAAATGATCTTTGAAGAATGCCTTGCCCAATGCTAACTTGCTGGTTGGCCAACACCAGTACTGCTTTATTGTTCCCCCTGTGTTTGTAGAATGGGAAATATATAAACTGCAGTTTGTCCCTGGTAGTGTGATATTTTGCTTAGGGCAGTAATTATTCAGTCACTCACAATCACGCAAGTCAGTCTTGTGTAAGAGCAATAACTACTGACCTTACTGTTTAAAGGGAGAGTATTGGTTCAGTGCTGTTTTGTGCCTATCAGTAGAAACCTTCCTTGTTTGAATTAGATGGATATTGGAAGTGTCCTACCTTTGACGTTAAATCAGTGGCACAGGCATCTGTTATATTAGCTTGTTTGGCTTCCTCCCAAATGAGAACTGCAGGGGTGGAAAACAACATGAGTTGAGATTATTTGCCTCAGAGAATCGTTGTTTTCAATTTTTCTCTCTGTCAGTTCCAAGCTGTGTTTTATGTGCAGTACAGTCTTCTCCAATCCTTTGATATAGTACTGTTTGCATTGCTCTGAAACTGTGTTTAAAGACTGCTTAAGAGGTTAGCAAGAAGCAGACAGCTAAGATATTTTGGAGTTTTCCTAAAGGAGCTACTGTGCACACTAGGATTTGAAAGCAGCAGTGGTCACTAACAGTAATTACTTTTGCAGATGAAAGATGCAAATTTGATAGATATTTAATAGATTCAGTTAGTTTGCCCACTAACAGACAAATGATGCTTTTTGCTAATCTGACTTGGTTTTGGGTTATCCCTCCTCTTCTTACCAGCAGTTCTTTTAGCAGGGATTACTGTGACTTTCAAAAAATGCATTTGAGGCCACTCTTAACCATGTAAAACTCTAGCAACTCTGCCACATTTCTAAGAGCAGAAGGTAACTCTTGTTTCATACACATAGGTTCCATAATAAGCTTGAATGTTACATTTTACAGCTCTCAGAACCTAGATCTTCTTTAAAAGTGTTGTCTGGTGTGTAAGAGCTTCTCCCTATGTGCTTCTCATCTTTTCTTAAAAAAGACTGCCCTGAGGGGTGCTTGTTAGCTTAGTCCCTGGCATTTTCAGGAGCAAAGTGAAAAAACTGCCAGCTGGCCAGAGGTTCCTCCTGCCTGGGAGAATGGTAGAGGTCTATTTTTATTTTCTCATATGTAAGAACATAGTCCTTTGTCCATTTTGGCCCTTGTGAATTTGCTACAAAACTTGAGACATCTTAATTTTGCTTTATGCAGCTAAATTTTCACCATGTACGTTTCCAAGTGTGCTATCTGGGGGACTTTCTTGCTGATTATCTCTAACATTCCTGTGACAATTCCCCACCGTGAAACTGGCATAGATGTTTTAACGCTGAAGGCAGGCAGTACAGGAGGTATGGATAGAGTGGTTTTTCTTTTCCCTGTTTTACTGCTGTTACAGTGCATTGAGTAACAATTTTGGTGCCAAATCAACTTTAAAATTTTGCCTCTGACATTCACATAAAGGCAGACATCAGTCTAGGTTCTTAACTTCTCTGCTTTCTAAATAGACTCCTGAACACAGTCTCAGGTTGGCCGACTTCAGGTGGTTAAACACTGCCAGACGCAATCTGCAGGGTTATGAAGCTTGCACTTTTATCAGCAGTGGTGTTCCATACAGGTTTTCTATATTTAGCTCCATTTCTTAGCCTCCTGCATTGTGAATATTGACCAAATCTTACTCTGACAGATCTCCTTTGCTATACTGATTTCATACAATGTTGCAAAATCTCAATTCAATTGTATCAGAGAAGCCACCTTTTTTTTTTTTTTTTAAGAAGAAGATTCTGCACGGTTTTTCAGTTGACATGAATGCTTCCACAGCAAGAGGCTGGAAGTCTTGAACTGCTCCAGTTTTGAGCAGAATCTGGGAGGGGTTGGAATCCCACATTCAGGTAATTTCCCGTGCTGGAGAGTTTCAAAGCAGCTCTTTCAGCTCCAGTTTTGCTAGAGAGGGCTGTGCCTTTGCCTGAACTGATTTCACTGCTGGTCAGTTTGGCCAAGAACAGAAAAACTTTCACACGTGACCATTGCAGAAGACGCCTGCTTTAGGTTTCTGTGTTAATGTTGAGTACACTTGCATGATCATTAGAAAGCATCAGTAAAGCCCTTAGTTAGGAAGGTGAGGACTAATGTTTCCCTCCATAACCAGGACAACTGTAAAGATTCTTATCTCTTTGCAGAAGCAACTTTCCTTCACACAGAAGCCTTTATTGATGTCAGCAGCTTCAGCAGTCATACTGAGCCAGTCATAGATGGACAGGACAGGAACTGACTTGCTGCTCATCTAATTTGGTCCTTCCCTGAACTCATTTAAGTACATGGTTTCCTTGTTCTGGTCCTGTATTTCCTATCATTTGTTCCACAAAATGTGAATGAGGGAAGTCTTCACAAGTTTTCAGCTCTGATTGCATGAAATCTTCTAGAACTTGTAGTAGTGTCAATGCATGCAGTTGTGAAGAGTATCCCCATACTAGATATGGTTGTGTGGTTATGGACAGTATTATTACTCACAAAAAAGATGAGCAGAGAATAATTCACAAATGACATTTCAAAAAATTAAAATTATGGGAAGCCTAATGAAAGCACTATGCTCCTAAGCTGCCACTCTTAGGAATAAATAAATGAATGAATGAATGAATACATAAATAAATAGATAAAAAGCTTCCAGACATCCTTTCCAACCTCAGTCATTGATTTCTTCTCCCCAGTGCAAGCTCAAAGTGTTATCACTACTGTTATTCTTTCTGTTTCCCTCTTCTGAGATCCACTTCAGATAACTAGTCTGAAAGTAGTTTCTAAGAGTAACGTAACAAATGGACCATCAATTCTTTATTTAACAAGATGAAGTCTGCAGCAAAAACATTGCTTTCTGTTTCAGCAGTAAGGTCATGGAAGACATCATTTCACCTAGTAATTTCCATGGCTCAGGAATTAGGAAAACCAGAAGGTCTGAAATTGAAGTTATGTAATACAGTGAAAAAATATGATTCTGTTCTACTCATACTATGATATCTGAAAAATACCCATTATGGGAGTTAAACATCATTTCAGATGGGCTTTTAAGGCTGGAAATAAATGTACATGAGCAGATTTTTCAAAGTGCACAAACACTCCCAGAATTCTGAAAGAAACCTGTCGTGCAGAGAGACTATTTCAGCAAGAAGCTGCCCTTCTGTAGTCTCATGGTTGCCAAGACAATTTGGAATGACATAAGTTTCTAAACTGCCAAGAATAAACTTAAAAAGAATTATGCCTTGAATGTTCACAAATGCTTGCATATACAACTTTATTTTTCAGAAGTTTTGGACATCTCCAGTTTGAGAGACTCTAAAATTGGCTCTCTGGGTCCAGTTCAAAGCTGATGCTAGGAGTGAAAATATTTCCCTGTAAACTCAAGGTATTCACACATTCAAAGTGTTAGATCAACGCCATTCTTAGAATAGAAGTTCAAATAATTTTTTACTAGTAAGCAGACCTGTTTTCCTCAGTTTCATGTATTTTCAGTTGCTTCAAAAAATCCCCCACGCCAAACCAAATGAGTTGTTATTATTTTAATTTATAATTATGGCAGGAAAAAGTAGAATTACCTACATTTTACCAAAAGTAATAAAAATGTTTTTACCGTTGGCTTCAGTTAGCCCATGAGAAGATCAAAGACAGTTGTTAGCATCAAAGTCCAAATATATTTTTGATTTTTCAGCTGAGGAAGCTTGGCCCTGCAACCTGATGAGAAGTCCCTTGTTGCTGTGTAACACCACAGTCTGCCTTCAGTCTCCCCATTTTTGTTGTTTTAAAATGCTAGCATTACTGCTGACACGTTGGCCTGACCGCATGATTATATTCCAGCTCTTTTTATGCCCCAATTCTTTGTAGAGTTATAACATATATGAACATAGCCTTGACAGAAGAATCCCGCCACTAATTTCTTATTCTTATATAGAACTCACCAATGTGTATTTTAATTTAATTTCCCAGGCAGGCCTTAGCTTTCTAAGAGTTCTATACTAAAGCTTAATGTCTTTATCATTTGTAACAGGTGTCAATCATGTCCATCATTCCGTTGCTCGTGAGTCTCAAAACGGAGTATTGAATATTATTTGCTTTCCTCTGTACTGTTGCAGCTTTCCTCACTGTTATTTTTTTTAAAACATTCTGCACTGGTTTGGAGTTTTGTCAAGTTCTAGCACTCTGCAGTATAGAACAAAATATAAATGGGTTACAACTTGTTTGTTTCTTCTATATTTCCATTATCAGCTTCACAAAATATTTTGGAAGTTATGTCCCTGCTTAACAATCCAGTATGCATGTAGTCCTTAGAACAGCATGTAAAATACAGAAGATATGTCAACAGGTCATTTATGATTCCTCAAGTAAAGTGACTTGTTATCACTTACAGCGTGACCATGGTGTGACATCCACCAAAGACTTTTCCCTGTTTTGAGGGTTGATGTATTTGAAAGCAGAAATGGGGAGTTGAGTATCTGAATACTTTGGATTATGGGGTCCATTAGCTGCAAGAAACCACAGCCTGTGGAAAAGTATTTCCTATCTAATCTTTCATATTGTATACTTCATCACTAAAGGACTTTGATGCATGTATTTGCTGTCCTCTGGAAGTCATTTGGATTAGAGAGTACCAGGGAATATTTTTTCCATCAAAAGACAACATCACAGTCATATCTCTGTTCCCTTAGACAATTTTTGTTTAGATGACAAAGTAATATTTTGTTTTGGAATAATTAAGATTACATTAAAATCAGGTGGTGAATTGATCACACTTCTGTCCTGACTTAAGTGCTTGAATTCATGAATGAAAAAACAATTTATTCTAGTCACCTGACATTTCATTACCTATGAAATAGTTTTCTGCAACAAGGAACATCATGTAGGTGTTGCAAACAAATCTGATAATTGAAGAACCTCAAATATTTGAAATGCAACTTAAATATTTTACTTCAATGCCTTTTAATTATAGTTAAAAGTATTTAGACTCAAATTAAAATCCCAGAATTTATTTTGGCATCATATTTTGGAATATGCAACCAAAAGAACCTTGACTAATCTTTGCTTCTCATTGCTATGGCTCAAGTCAGCGTACTCATTAACAATGCGAGTGACACAGCTATAATACGTTTACTTATTTCACTTGTGAGAGTTAAGATTTATTTGACCTGCTTTCTACAAATTACTGAAGGCTAACCCACAACTTAAAATGCTTTCACTTGATGCAGCTGGGATTGGTTTTACTCAAACATTTTGGTCTTTAAAATACACAAAAATATTACTTAGACAAACAGTTGACATCATGCCTACACTATTTAAGGATTGTAAGGACAATTTTTGAATGTGACTCATGTAGATTAACCATATTAAGAAAGTTCTATGCGTTAAAAAAAATGGATTCATTTACAGAAGTTTTCAGAGGATCGTACAAAAAATTGAACATGATGGGTCATACTCTCTCTTTTGCCTATGCTTATATAAGCCTTCCCCTGGAGAAAATTTGTCATGAAAACTATCATTTAAATTGCTTTTCCACTTAATCAGGCAGACTACACAGAAGCCTAGATTCCTATCTGCTTTATATGAAATTGGATATGGCAGTATCAGCTAAGTCTATGGGGAGAATAAAATGGAGGGCATTCCTCTAACTCACACAGACAAATTCAGCTCTGTGGCATGACTGCATAGCTAAAAAAAATATTTCTTCATTGGCTTTTCTAAGTGACTTGGGCAAGGCTGAGCTAAGACCAGGGTTTTATGTATGCAAATATCCAGGAGAATGTAGTTCCTTGGACAAGGCACATCACTAGACTGCAGCTTTGGGGGATTATGGTACCCAGCGAACCAGTTTGAAATGGATCCCTTAAATACAAGCCAGGGCCCTTAAGTAATTTCTTAGCCATCTCATGTACTTGGTATTAATTCCCAGCTTACCCAGCTACAGTTTATTTTGTAGGCTGTAAACAGCTCCCCAAGAGGAATCATAGTGTGTGAGTTCACCATCACAGTAACCATTTTCCTGCCATTCCAACTATTTTGTTTAGCTTTTTAAAATGTGCAGTGTGTTCACTTCCAGAAATTATACACTCTTCAGAAGAACACTAAAGGCAATATTTATATCAAGACAGAGGTACCAGCTGTTTAATTTGCCACAAAAACCTATGAAACTCCTTGGTGAGAATATATCATCAGTAAAGTTGGAACAGACAGATAACAAGGAAAAAGGATAGAATAAAATTTGTGGAAGGGGAAGCTACTCTTTTGGGGAATGTGTGACTCCTTTACACTATTGCATTGCTCTGAAGAATGATAATTTAGATTTAAAATCAGATTTGTTAAATTATTAATGACACTAATCTCTAGACCTTTCAAGAAAAATGAAGGGGGAAAAAAAAGAACAAAAGAAAGAAGAATAAAAGGAAAAAGCAAGTCTTTACCAGCCTATTGTCGCATGCATCTGTAAGTTAATCAAAGTGTGGAATGACAGAAGGGGATATCATGATTCAGGAGTTACTGTCACATTGATTTTGTGGTCAGGACCCTATTAAATGTATAGTCATATCTGTAAGTAATGCCAAAGTAAAGCAACATTCAGGAATTCCATTGCTCATATCCCTGTAGAAATTAAAACACAAAGCACCTTGCCCCTGTCACAGTGGAAATGAGAAAATAAGGATGCAATGTTCCTTGATAATTACATTTATCTGTTACCATGAGTGTACCATATGAATTGGAATTGGTTGGAAATGTATGTTATAAAACAGTCACTGAGACAATGCCTCACTGTATCTGAAGATAGCCTAGTATATGTTGCACATATGGTTTTTTAGTACTTTGGATACTATATGCAACTGCCAAGTAAGGGTTTAGATATGCAAATTTTAAGGTAACATCTTGGAAACATAAAATGTTGCATGCAGAAACAAGAAGCTACAAATTGCAGACTTTTTGTGTAGATGAGACGTTTCCTTGTGCTGTACACTTAGTTGGTTTAGCGTGGCACAATATATGTCTTCAGTGTTCCATCACAGAAAAATTACCCACTTTTTTTTCAGTTTAAATAGGCATTTTTAAAGAAATCATAGTTGCCTGTATGCTCAAGAAGAATAAAATAAAGGAGTTCCCTCTTACAGAAAATCCTGGGGTTATTTTACAAAGGTCTTGCTGAGGGAAGCATTCAATGAATCATTAGCTCTTGAAGTGAGGAAGGGAAAACTTAAGCAATGTTTGCTAATCTAGGGCAGTCAAAAAAGACCATCTAAATAACTTATGATTAAAATTGGCTTTAATATTCTTTCTTTTATTCCCTAAGCAGAGCA
The DNA here is from genome assembly GCF_023634085.1 of Falco cherrug. NCBI lineage: Eukaryota > Metazoa > Chordata > Aves > Falconiformes > Falconidae > Falco > Falco cherrug. The sequence continues at coordinate 82,316,876 of NC_073720.1, forward strand.
GCCATAAAAACCACCTGTAGTACCTTGCTGGCTGGTCCTCCCCAATACCTTTTACAGTTATTAAAATCCTCTAAACTAGGGAAGTGCATAATTGCTAAATACTAAAAGCATTTGTTATAAATAGTTATAAAGATTTTTTTTTTTTTTTTTTGCTTTAGCCTGTATGTTGATACAAGGTTTTAAACTTTAAGGAAAGTATCGTTTATATTTTCTCCTCCAGTTCATTCTAGGCTAGGTTATGAGAAAAGCATGTGGATGAATGAGAAATTACTGTCTTGTTAGTTTATACTTTTAAATAATTACATATTATCTCACCTAAAGCATGATATTTAAAGCAATATTCAGATGTTCTTATTTACTGAGCAGGTTGCCTAACACGACTAATGTAGCTGCTTTTACTGTACTCACATATTATGTCTTACACAGCAAGGTTTATACAGTCTATGTTTTATGGGATGCTCTTTTTAAACTCCTTTAAAAAAAAAAAAAGAAAAAAAAATCTCATTGGTCCAAAACACAACAAATGTTAGAATGCTTCTTCTCAGAAACCTTTACTCTTCTCCACCCACCAACATTTCATATCCTGTATGAAGTTCCTTCAAAATTTGTTTATAAATTATGCTTTTCAGTACAATATATTCTACATCACATATTTGTCTTGGTATGGTCTTCTTTCCAAAATGGCTTGAATAAAGTTGACATTAACTAAAACTCTTAACGGAACAGTTGAATATACGTAAATAACCAACCAACCAAAACATAGAAATGAAGTTTGAAAGTTTGAGAAGTGCTTGATAGTAACTTGGTCTTTCATTCAGTGTAAGACTAAATGACTATGACATGACAGTGTAAGGATTTTCTGCTAGATATAGACGTATACTTATACAGAGTTACGAGAGCTGGATTTTTTTGTTTGTCTGTTTGCTTGGTTTGAGCTTGTTTCTTTTTTAATGTATCAGGAGGCTTAAGTTCCGGATCAGGTATACTTCTAACTATGCAATCCCCAAATTTCAAGTCTTACATCCAAGTTTCTCTGGCATTTGCCTTCTTAGAGAAAATACTCCACATATTTTAATGTACACCATACTAAGAAATGAAGATGTCATGCCCCAGCAGCTTTTGAACAATGCTGGCTGACTACATGAAAACACAATTAGTGACCATGGACTAAAAATAATCTTCCCATTCTGTCCCCACTGGACAAACTGAGCTATCTAGAGAGTTAGGGTTTGGTTTTTTTTGTTTGGTTTTTGTTTGTTTGTTCTATTGTTTTGTTTGTATTGCTTTTCCAAAACCAACCTTTTTGTTACTTTTTTGCATTTTCCCACACATTATTATCTTGTCCTGCTTCAGCAATATCCCACATATGATGAATGTTTATGTGGCCCAAACATATTCCCAGAAATCCTTTCTATTGACCTTTCTTCATTAAATTTTTAACAAGTAACACAACTCCCTTAATAAGGAACCAAGATTTACTGCAGCTATTCACGGATAAACCCAAACTGCATGAAGTTTCTTGTGGAAAAAGAAAATTTATTGAGATAATTTCTTATTTATTATCTCTCTAATTCACCTGACACACCTTCCTGAAGTCCATCATATTTTCAAAGTAGGAGTCAATGACAATGTTCAGAATATGTTTCCTGGTGGATTCAGTCTATCAGCTATGAATTACTGGACCTCACACCTGTTCTCCTGGATGAAATATTAATTCTGCAGCTCCTTTGGATATTATCAACATTTTTGTTACTGGAAATGATTCAAAGAAACGACAAAGCTGCCTTGCAGTGATTCCGATGGTTTCTGGAATCAGAAAATGAACTTTTTGTTGTCCTTTTTCCTCTGCTTGTGCCGCCAGTGATGTAATTAGTAGTGCCATAAATGTTTCACTTTTGGGACAACATGAGCTTCCTCTGAGCAACACTTTTATTAGTTTCACCATAAAATCCATTATTTACAACTATTGGGTTTTTCTACTTTTATTAGGATAAAAAGTGCAGTTTTGTTAGGAGATTCAGCAACAGAGAAAAAGCCGCCTGGACAGACAAAAGTATAACAAACACACGTCTTAATGATCAGATAAGAAACTCTGATATTCATGAGTACCTGAACAATATATATACATACATTCATACATACATACATACATATATATGATGTTTATTTGTGTCTCTGTGTATATAAATCTCTCACAGAATCACAGAGGGGCTGGGGTTGGAAGGGACCTCTGGAAATCACCCAGTCCAACCCCCTGCTGAAGCAGGTCACCTACAGCAGGTTGCACAGGATCGCATCCGCAGGTTGGAATGTCCCCAGAGAAGGAGCCTGCACGGCCTCTCTGGGCAGCCTGTGCCAGCGCTCTGCCACCGCCAAGGCAAAGAAGTTCTTCCTCGTATTGAGACAAAACTTCTAGCATTTCAGCTTGTGCCCATTGCCCCTTGTTCTGTCACTGGGCCCCTCTGAAAAGCACCTGGCCCCATCAGCTGGACACTCGCCCTTACAATATTTGTAGGCACTGCTAAGATCCCCTCTCAGTCTTCTACAGGCCAAACAGGCCCAGCCCTTTCAGCCTGTCCTCATCAGGGAGATCGTCCGGTCCCCTCATCATCTTCATAGCCCTCCACTGGACCCTCTCCAGCAGTTCCCTGTCCCTCTTGAACTGGGCAGCCCAGCACTGGACACAGCACTCCAGAGGCGGCCTCACCAGGGTAGGGCAGAGGGCGAATATCACCTCCCTTGACCTGATGGCCACGCTTCTCCTCATGCCCCCCAGGATTCCAGTGGCCTTCGCAGCCACACAGGATCACTGCTGGCTTGTGAGCAACTTACTGTTATGGGAGACAGTGTCAAAAGCTTTGCTAAAGTCAAGGTGGATAACATCCACCACTCTCCCTTCATCTAGCCAGCCAGTCAATCCATCATAGAAGGTTATATATACCTAGCACTACCATTTCCTTAAAAAGAACAATTTACTTAAGGAGACAGCTTACTTTTACCAGTCCTAGAAACTTATTTCTGTGGCTTATCTTCAAAGTAGAAAGACTGTGACAGCTTTCATTTCATGCTCAAAGTTAAGACGCAGTAATTATCAAAATAGGATACTTTTGTCTAAGTTGAATTTGTCTGATCAGAAGAATGGATGTTTGTGATGTTTCAGAATTTGCATCACAAAAGGTGATGGGGATCATAGTTTGATAGATGTATTTCAGTGGAAAGCAAAAATGACCCCCTTTTCGACCTCTTTCTTGTTTGCTTTCTGCTTCTCTCTCCTCTCCTCTGCTTTCCACCAAAAAGAAAAAAAAAAGGAAAAAAAAAAAGAAAAAAAAATCTGCAGTGTTTTCAATAATCTGGAAATAGACCAAAACCAAAAGCTGTCACTTTTTCATTGTTAATGTATTGAATATGGAGAGGTGCTCAAATGCTATCATGAACCAATTATGACAGTATTTGATATATGGCAAATAAAAAAATATATCACCATGAGATGAGAGGGTCCAGTTAGGGAAGTCATTATCATAGTGCTGCCTGGATGGTCTCATGACAGTAGGAACACAAGGACCACACTAAAGCCTCTCAGGAATGTCAGTATCTTATCCAGATCTTTAACTTTACCCAGTCACCATCTGCCCTCAAAATATCTTTTTTAACTACCCAGGACAGATGTACGCCTTCAGTGCTTTGCTGTTTCCCATTTGGTAACCCATGTGTAGACTTTTGTATTTCTTCAAGTAAGAGAGGGGGCAATAATGAAATTAATCATGGGAAGATTTGCAAGGACATCATTACATGCTTTATTTTTAATTTTTTTTTCATTTTCTATAAGTCATATAAGAATGTATGATAAATGCTTTGGGAAATATTTAATCAGTAAGAAAGAAAAAGCAAATCCATGTTCCTAGTGATATCATGCCAAATATTTTTGTTTACTATGCTAACGGAGAAAAGTAATTGCAAAAATTAATGGATTTTCTTAAAATCTGCAGACGTGATTTTCCGATCATCTGTAGTTACATTGCTATATCCTTTTATTTTTGATTCCTTTTTTTAAAAAATGAGATTGCAATGGGGATTCTTGTGTGACAGTTGCACGTCTAAGGTGTACCCAAAAGCCAAGCACAGCTTGGAAAGGCTAGGCACACATCTCCTACTCCACAGGCAACTGATGGAAGCAGTTCTTCACAGATGCAGAGATGCTCAGTGATCTGATGTGCTGCTGAAGAAGCCTAACTTTTCTAAAGCCACAAAGAGTTCTGAGTTACGTATACATGCACCAGATGGAACGATGTACAGGAAAATACTCAATTTATAATAATATACACTACGGTGCTTTAGTATTTTCTTACTTCTTTTGAGAAACATTATTGAACGTATAGAGCCATGCCCAACAGGCTTTGATTTCCAGGCAATAAACAACACTTGCAACTCTTAGCATTTAAAGTAATAATGGTGTGTACAACACACCTGAGAGTGAGACTGTAATTCTAACTGGTGAAGGCATTGTGAAGCAGATGAATTATATGACATGTCATATATAGACACAAACACAGTTTCAATTTGGTCTTCAGTGAATGGTGATAAACATTATACAGTCAATAAAGCTTTACTTAAGCAGCTTCTATCGGCAGGCACAGGCAACAGTCACATACACACATCAGGGAACATTGTTATATGTGTAAGAACAGATCCTTCAGAAGGGTTGGTCACTGTGAAGTCCCTGTCACTTAAACACAATTCACTGAGTGTATGAGCAGAGGAACATTGCTTTACACGACCTTGACTGATGTATCTGATACCTTCACTTCCAGCACAGTTTAGTACGGAATGAAAATATGTCACTTTCCTCCAGGGAAAAAGTAAAAAAAGAAGAAAAAGGCCAGTCTACACTTCACAGGTTTTACTGAGTGAACTTTTAAAACAAAATAATAAAGAAAAAGTGTTTAATATTAACCTTTAAGAGAGAAAGTGTTAAATTTTTAACCAAAACTGAAACATGACTCTTAATTATATATCAATACTGGTAATATGAATATGAAAAGCAATCAACAGAGAGTAATCTGATGCTAAGACAACATTGCTTTAGGATACGTTTTTGTAGCATAATTTCTATGAAGCATGTAAGAAGTTTTTGCAAGATAGACTGAATTTCCCCATTGCCCCACTATCCAGTGTAAATATTCCTGCAACTTTTTGCCTCATGCTAAAGGTAAGAGGTGTTTCATTAATGTTTTAGTTTGTAGGTATGCCTATGAACTGCTATTATGGGCATATACAAATATCTATTTTGAAATAAATGTCTCTACAGTAGTAAAATGCAATCTGTTAAAATTAAACAGTGACAGCCATACCTTAGACTTGTAATACATCTGCATGTAAATCTGCACTTTTTAAAAAGGATGCATTTAGAAAAGAAACTTTCTGAAGCTGGTGATAACATATTTAGGATTTTTTTTTTTTTTAAGTTTTAGAAAAGACATGCCATAAGGTAAATGGTTTGATTTTATTATTGTTCATTCATGTTTATTGCCTTGCCTACAACTTCCTGTTTGGGGTCTTTCCAAACAGAACATAAGGATCCTACTTCATCTTCCCTCTTACTGTGCTTCCCAATATCCGCTAACGTCAATTACCAGCTGTGTCATTAACCATACATAGCAGCTCTGCTCTTAGATTGCAGTGGCCTACTGGAGCACACAAAACTTCTGCTTCTGTGGGTAGACCAGTTGTCATGGAAAGCAGGACAAAATCAAATATATCTCACCAGCATTTGATTTTGTTGACCTTCTCTAAACCATTAACTCGGAATCTTTGCTAGAGACCTTCTAGGATACAGTTCTTAGTATTTCTTCTACTAAACTCCGTAAAATATTGGCATGTAATATAATTAAATATAAAAAGGGGTAGTAGAAAGAAAAACAAAAGAAAAATAAAGATACTTCAAATGACATCATTGTGTGAAAAAAACTTCTTTCCCCTCATAACAAACACAACTGCCAGTTTGTAATGCTTGTTATCAGATTAGTTAAAGAAAGGTTGGCAAAACAGCACCATCATTGACCTTCTATTGGGGACGTTCATTGAGTATCTGGAAGGATTCTCCTTCCTCTAAACAGCAGATTTCTTATCCAGACTTGTTTCCACTGTGACTGAATCAAATTTTAAATACTTTCTGTTTTGCCCAGGAAAGGCAGGGGAGCTATTATTTACAATAAGCACATTTTAATTCAGATGTGGAGATAATCTAAAAACTGATTAAGGAAACTCACTTAGGGGATTTTATGTGCATAGTTTATCATCCCTGGTAGCACTTAGCAAAGTGGAAGGTGTGATTCTAACCAATGCAGTTTCAAGGAACTGGCAGGAATTCTGTACACATAGCTGGCATGCTATCAGCAGGGACATGGATTTGCTTTTTAGTTGTTTTTTTTCTCAAGAAAAAAAAAAGTTCAAATCATTTACTACACATACTTACGGGAATTACAGAAGATGAAGAACAAGAAAAGTGTACATTGTTTTATGACTTAGCAAAATAAAATTGCTATTAATGGCTAATAATTCATAGCTTTGTAATGCAGGCAGTATAGCAAGTAATAAATGAGAGATATGAAAGAAGCTGCAGGGAGGTACCCACACTAGTCTATATTCAATGCACCTGTTGAGTTTGTAGGGAAGATGTAGTGAGAAGATATGCTATTTCATGAAGAATTTGCAGTGTTGCATACTGGTGAGAATAACACATGCTGCTTTTAGCATAACATCACAAAATCTTGAAACTGTAACAAGCATCAGCTTGAACTTAGTTAAAGACATGTTTCACTCGTGAACACATGGCCCCAGTCCTTCAAGCCTGTTCTTTGATCTGGGCCTCTAAGCTATCAAAGGTCTGAGCAGACCTGTGTTTGTATCACTTATGCAATCAGACACCAAATCATTTCTGCAAGTCAGTGTTCATCTTCAGTTTCCTCTGAATATCAGCAGGCAATTTCTCATGATAGACTCATCATACACAATGTGCCTGAAATGGTGAAAAGGAAACACAAATCTCATCATCCACTTAAATGACTTCATAGCTATTTTCTTTCTTTTCCTACTTGATGGTGATTTTGCTGGGCAGGGATGCTGTGTATTTTTATTTTACATGATATGTAAGTGCCATATGTTAGGTATTAAAAGCAATCGGAGAAATACCTCTTTGCATAACCTTAATCACATAGAGTCTAAGGACAATAAGACCTAAGAACAGTATCCATGTTCAATAACAAAATGTTATGATTTGTTATTATTATAACTTAAACCTGGGTCTGAAAAATTGTTCGTAAATAAAAAGAAAAAAAAAACAAACTAACAACAACACAACTAATAAAGACTCTGGTACTTAAAAAACCCCATAGCTGCATGTCTAATTTCAAAGTTCTAATAAAGGGTATAACAGACTTAGTCTGAACTCTAAATTTAATTCCACAATATTATAGAGTAAAAACTAATAAATCCAGACCTGTTCTTGTAATAAACACTAATTTACTTGTTATTTAATGAGAAAAATATTATCAAACAGAACCAGGCATAAACATTTTTAAAGGAACACAAAAAGGAGATATTTCAAGTAGTACACAATTAACCTATTCGTGTTCCTGAAACAATACATTTTGGATGCTAAAAGTCAACAAGGATTGAAAAAGTGACTAGATTCACTCATGAAAGAAAAAATCCACCTAATACTGTATCATGTGACACCTGACCTGTTCCATGTCCTCCTGCTGGCATCTGCCAGCAGCCACTTCTGGAGAGGGGATGCTGGACTGGATGGACTTTCAGTCTAGCATATTATAAACAATATTATGCCTTTAGTATTTTTTAAAATACTAATTGAGATACAGATACTCATCTGGAAATGAGTTGCTGGCATTCATTGCCTGTTGTGGCACTACAAGAAGGCCTGAAGGAAGACTTTGCTGATTCAGGATATTTCGCAGCTGACAATACGCTGTATTAACATCTGGAGACAGAAGTTCATTCACAGAACTTTGCCAGGCTTTGATGGATTTTATGTAAAAAAAAAAAAAAAAGGAAAAGAAGAGAAAAAGAAAAGCCAACCCTCATTCTTTTGGGAATGATGATTTGGACACTGCACAGGGCTCGGGTGTTTCACTAGCCCAACATAAAATTCATCAGCTGAACCTGGAACACACGTTATGTGTCTTGGCAGCCAATATTTTGGCAATGTGTTTGTGGGAAGCTGTGAACCAGTTTGTATTTGGCTACCAGCCTTTGTCAGTGCTTGTGGTTATTCCAGTTTTTTCAAGCCAAATTCGCCTGTCTTCTCAAGATCACCAACACAGACCAAACTACTTGCAGGTCTGTGGCAAAATATCTTACAGCTGCAAGAGAAAAGCCTAGATATTTGCAGACAGTAAGTCTTGAGAAGTTTCTAGGTTTTGGGTTTTTTTTTTTTCAAAAAACTGAGCAAAGTTTTCTCAAAATTCAAGGAAAATAGTTTTAGTCCATATTGTCCTGATTTACTTAAAAATTTGGATAGCTTTAATTAAAAATTTGGAAAAATCAATGGAATATATTTTAAAGGGTGAATGAAACACCCTCAGAAAGGAATTTTGTTTTTTTTAAAAAATAATGTACTTTCCTTAATTTCTTTTTTACTGTGAAAACAAAATCAAAAGAAAAATACTGGTTTAAAATAAGTCATCATACATATAAATTTACCTTGAGCTAATAATCCAATGCTAATCATTGCTTATGGACATTTAATTTCCAGCTAGAGAATACTTTCCATCTGGATGTGGCTTTAACTTGCTAGGTACCACCTGGCTTTTATTATCCCAGATTTTGTAGAAAGCTTATGAGTTAATACATGGATTCTTAGGTTTCACAGAACAGATGAAATTGGAAGTAGGAAACATGATCAAATAAAGTTAAAATAAAAGAAAAAAGTGAGCTGTAGGGTTTTTTGTTGTTGTTGTTGCTGTATAAACAGTATTAGATAAAATGGCATTTCATGCCAGCCTTGTGGAATAAAGTAATGATAAATAAAAATGCCTGTATTATCTTACTTCAGGGTGAAATGAATTATTCTCTTAAAGAACTGCCTTCATCATTCCTTTCACTCTTAGATTTCAAGAAAACTGGGCAATTCTATTCTTCACTGTATGTTTTGTTTTAATTTCTGGAATGTAAAATTTTATTTTCCTGAATATAATAAAAACAAACAGGAGTCTATTTCCACAATTGCCAACAGTAGGAATATTAATCCATCTCACGTCACTGCTCCATTTCACTTGGTCCTATTGCACATATGTCATACAGTTAATTTATAAGGATTAGCCATGTTTCCAGCATCTCCATCTGGACAGTCAGATGTCCAGAAATGGTGGGCTGCCATCAGAAGCAGCAGAATTGGTAAATCCCCAATTGCTTGGTGCAGAAATTTTCGATTTTGCTTTGGTGAGCCCTGACAATAAGCAATGGTTTTGACTCTGCACAACACATTTCTCACCCACAGCTAACCTGACTGCCTGGCAGGTAATAGCCATGAAGGTAAATCGTGTACATAGGCTACGGCCAAGAATATGCAGCCATGCCAATAAAAATGCCAAAAGCAGCCACATCAAACTGTGGTGCGGCTGGGATGTAGGCAAAGACTTATCTAGGGATACTGGGACATCCTTTACCTTTTATACTGTCTGTGACAGTCTTTGGAGAAAAGAGTCATTTAATATCAGCTGTTGACAGATGACCACAGAACAGAGCTTAGATTAAAAAGGGAAAAAATATTGCACTAAAGAAAATGTACAAAGCAGGTAGAACCTCTTCAAAAACCATCTTTCGTCTAATCTGCAAGTATCAGAATCATCTTTACAGGCACCATAGATAACATTTGGGTTTGGAAAGCCTAGTTCAAAACCAGCTGGACCAAACTATTGACAGTCTGAAATAGCTGGAATACATCAGTGCTACAGTATGGAGGTATGGATAGCTAAATCTTTATTTTGTCCCATAAAATTACTGGACCAAGCTCTGAGTTTGAAAAACTGAGCAAACACCACAGATTTAATCTAGGCTTTTTGGCAGTATGATTAATCTAGAAGAAAGTTTGCACTTTGGAAGCACAAGGGTTTTTCTGTATACTAGGTAGCACCAAGGACTTCAAATGAAGAAGGGAATTTTCAAGCTAGTTTATGATCACACTGGATTTCCAAAGAGGCCCCTTAGAAAATACAGTATTTTGAGTAGCTTAGTTTCGGGAACAGCTGTTTTCAGAGTGAAGCTGAAGCACCTGCAGTTCTTTTGGAAGAAAATTGTTTGGGGAGATATTGTAAAATAATTTTGTGTCCACTGCAGAGCAGGCTCCTAATACCAATTTCAAAAATGTAAATATTCTAATCCCCGAAGTGTTATGCTGACCTTTCATATTGATTTCGTGCTCTTTGCCAGGATTTTGAGATAATATGAACCATGAAGTTTGAAATACAATGCTACATTTCTCCACTTCAAAAGCAGTAACAGTCACTTTTAACATGGTAAGGCTCTCTCGAGACAAAATCTCTTCACTTGTGATAAATTTTCTTTTCTTTTCCTGTTCTTTCCTTTCTTAAAGAAGACACTGAAAACATTTTCTATTTCTCCATGGGAAATGCAGGTAATGAGAAGGCAATGTTAGCCCTTAAAAATATTAAAAAAAAAAAAAAAAAAAAAAAAGGATAACAACAGTGTGGGAAATTATCTGCATTTTCCACTCTTCCCCCAGCCTGAGCAGAACATCTGCAGTGCATCAATAAGACAAAGAAAGCATCTCAGGAGAGGTCTGTGGTGGCACTTAGTCTTAATTGGAAACTGATTTTCATTCCTTCTGAAAACATCATTCCACAGAATGTACTTCTTTAGTGGTAGAAATCATAAATGCTATTTTACAAAGCACTTTAAACCATGACATATAAAAATGTAATAAAAAAAGAGTCTCAGCTTCCTATTCTGCCTGATCCCAGCTAAGCAAATGACACCTCAAATGCTTTCCAGTCTTTGTCGTCTTGTGTAGCATATTGTTTTATGTATGTAAAAATTTGTCATACCATTTTCTAAAAAGATAAGGAGCTATATAAAATTTTATATGTATCTCTGAGAGGCAAAGAAATTTACCTCACAATTGCCTAGGTAAATATTTCTTTCTGGGAAGAAAGTAAAACACTGATTCAAGCTTTACCACTACTTCCCAAAGAAACTATTTTCAGAACAGTATTTGTTATTTAGCAAGGAGATTGTGTGAATGACTAGATTTTTTTATAGTATCTTTTTTTTTTTTCCTGTTAAACATAAAATGAAATCATAGAATAATAACCAGAGTATTAATCAGGTGCGTTATTGTTTACAACATTATTCTAATCTATTAATGTATCAGATTCTTATCTGTAATATTTATATGCAACTTTTCATGAGAAAGAAAAGAAAAGTAAATGTGATTAACTGTGACAGCTCTCTATATGTGAAGGGGACGTGGCTCTAAGTATGTGAAAGCCAATGGAAGAAAATTTGTGTTTCATGGATCAGGCCCTAAATGCAAGCTCAGCAATAGACATCACTTCTCCTAGCTGCAGGTCAGTAATGATTTGAAAGACGGGTACAAGGCAGTGATTTCCAACATTGTACAACACATGTAAATCCTGATTGTACAACACATGTAAATCCTGAGCAAGGAACAGCGTGTCATATTTTGCTTCTTTTTACAAACATGGGCAAAAGCAATGGGGTATTTCTGAGGTCATTAAATCACAGGATAGGTTTAGTACAATGTTCTTTAGCTTGACACCAGCCTATTACAAATGTTTGGAGATATCTTTGAGATCAGTTCAATCATAAAAAAAAAAAAAAAAAAAAGAGAGATTGCCAAGTTTTAGCAGATAAAAGTGTCATGATAAGTTCATGTTCCATGAAATCAAAGTGATTAAACAAAGAACATGATTTTAAAAATGAGAATAATATCAATATTATGCATGGCAATTTAATTTAATTTAATATTCATAACACAAAGTGTTGATTTTTATCTTTATTCTGCTGTTATTGGTTTGTTGATGTTTTTATTTTTTTAAACATTGAGTAGTGCCATAGTGTCAGATTTAAAACCTTTTAAGGCCTGTAAAAGCTTCTGTCTATTGAAATGTACTTTGTACATATTAATATTCTGAAAACATGCAGTACAGCAAGTTCTTTTTGTGCTAGATTTTTATGAGGTATGTTAACGCTGATGGAGTGCAACATATCTCTTAACATCCTTCTAATAGGGAAGCTACAGAAGAACCTTCTTTCCTTGTCATGAAATCCAGGTGTTGATTACAAAACCATTTCTTAGCACTCCCTGTTTGTATTTAGACCATTGCCCTTTATACTGCATCGTCAACGTTTTTCATCCATCCCTTGGCCTCCTCTGCATGGAAACAGAAGTGTTTTACTGACTTATAGCACGGCTTGTAAATCAAGATTAGCCTCCAATCTACACAAAAAAAACCCTGTGAATGGCTTTGTAACAAAATCTACCAGAACTTAACTTTATTGCATCAAACAAACAACTTAAATATCCTATGGATATGATAATAAAATATCCATTATATGAAATGATGATTCATAAAATGAATGCCTAGAAAATACGTAGACAGCTGTTTGACATAATGTCTTCCTCAATAAAACAGAGTTTTAGTTCAAAGAGATCCTGTTTATTTTCAGCCTTTGAATACTTCTGACTCAAAGTCTTATTCATTAGCAAAGGCATTGTCTTGAGGCTGCCATCTAAATATTTATAATTTATGATTGTTTAATGTATCAAACATTTATCTGCAGCTGTTACATCTGAAATGGGAATAGGGATGGTAATAACATGCAATTCAAAATAATACTCTTTTTTTGTTGTCCTTCAGCTTAAAGACTCTAAAATAAAGTCAAACAAACGGGGCAAAAAACAGTTTCAAAGCAATGGTATGTTTACTAATAACGGTATTATAGTAGCATCACTTGCTGTGTTCAAAAGATCACACAATTCACAGACATAGCTTCTGAAAATTAACAAATAAGGTAAAAGGAGAAAAAGCTTTACTGATAAACAAGCTAAGTTACTTCATGCTTGTGGTTAAAAACCAAAACTACACAAAATAATTTTTGGATTTGGTTTGGATTTGGCAGAAGGGCTGTTAATAGATGAAAGAGACAATACATACTGCCTTTTCCCAGCAAATATGCTTCCAATATTTAACAGCAATGGCTACATGGAAACATTTGGGGCATTTTAAGGCATTTATCCTGTTAATATCCAGTACTCTTGAAGACTAAATCTATTTTCTAGTTTCTGAAGAAAAAAAAGTTACTCTGATTAATGGGAAGAAATGATGAATTAAGAACTGAGACTGTCTACAGCAAGCTATTTTATCAGGATCTGTGGACCCTTAGGGACCACTGACTTCTCTGTACTACTTAGATTTTAGCATATAGATATAAATCTATATCATTCAACTAGCATTACATCAAAGATATTTGGCACGATGACACACAGCAAGAAATCATGGAAACTGCATGTTGAAAATGACGCTGAGACAACAGTGGCAAAGTCATCTAAAAAAAAAGGCTAGTTTAAATGAACACAGATCCTGTGATTTCAATGGACAAAAGTTCATACATCAGCTGAAAACCAACCCATTGCCTTCATCTTTACACACCACACCTGACTTGGAAAACTTTTACAGTATGCAGTGCTGTACAACACCTCTCAAGAGAACACTCAGAATAAGAACATATTGATAATCGGTTCTGGGACCACAGAAGAAGATCAGTTGCACTCAGTACTATATGAACATGCGTAATTAATGACAAAAATATCTCTTTTTTCTGAAAGTATAGGTTTTGTAATGCTTGTGCCACATGGTAACTGAGTGTGCCGTTGTTACAGTTGAATTTGTAACACTTTAAAAAAATCAATTAATTAAATATTTGGATGAAACTATGAGGTGAAGAGCAATAGCCACACATTTTATAAATGTTTAAGTAGTTAATACATGTAAATATTGACAGAAATAACAGAAAGTGAAGATGAGAAAGCTAAAACAAACCAAAAATCTCTTCTGCTTTTTTTTTTTTTTCCCTGAGGAAAACCAGGAAAATAATGTTATATCTTAGAATAAGGAGTTAGTCTGATGATTTCTTTACAAGTGGAGAGGACTGCATAACTGAAAACCTGTAGTTTGTTTGCCTGAAATAAAAGTATTAATCAGTTAAATAAATTAGTTCTTTCATCACATTTGGACAGTAAACCTGTAAGTGCAATATATGAATTTATATCCAACATTTAATTATTATATCCACATGAATGTCGGTCATGCAATTTCACTTAATTCCTTTGTAGTGAATAAGGAAAGCTTTGGGACATGGCAGGCAAAGACAGACAAGTGTAATAATTTAAATGTGCCTTCTCTTGCCCTACCCTGTCTACCAGTCTGATTCAAAACAGCTTTTCTTCTTTAAAACACATATGCCTGTATTGTTGTCGAGATTTCACTTTTGCCATAGGCTGCAGCACAGATAAACAACACAAGCTGACAAGGTAAACCTTATGTGATTACTTACAGACATGTGGGGACTCTCTCTGTTGCATTGACATAGGGTCCCAGAAGCAAGAGTTCATTATTGAAGACTTACAGGCACAACTATAATACAAGTACATTAAAATAATGATTACAATAATCAAGATTATGTGACTTACAATGTACCCTAAAATAGTATGAAAACCATGAAGCCCTACTCCCTGATATTACTGACAATTGAAATATTCTGTAATCACAGTACAGTTACATGAACATCTGCTTTCCATTCCAGAATAATTTTATTCTCTTTCCATGGTGAAAAACATGCTATAGAATTAGTGGAGAAATACAGCATTCTTAAGTGATATTAATCTTATCCAGTTTCCGTCCATAACAGGTGATTGCTTAGCTTACATCTAAATTCACACCCTTAGAATGATGCAGGAGCAAATTTTTCTATTTCCTGCTTTGTGTCAGAAGAGTTATCCACAGGAGAAAAATAGACATTAGAAGAGAATGTTGAAGACTATTCTATTTTCCTTTTCTATTTTCTAAACTCCCATTTCAGAAGGATAGAAATACAGAACCTTTTCTTTGAACTTACATAACTTTGGAAGTATTTATGCAGTAGGGACACTATTCAAGTCTGTCTTTTCACTATTTTAAAAGTGGAAAAGGGGAATAATAAGAATATTTACTTTCAAATCAGCTACATCAGCTATAAAATGAAAAAAAAATCTGAGAAATGCCTCATGTTAGTCACTGTATATAGCCAATAAGTATCACTGCTTTTGTTAAACACATAATTACAGTGTTCTCAGAACTTTGTAATCTATAAAAAAGTTATTAATTACAGAGATTCACATAACCTATTCAAAGAATAGGCTGTGATTTTTCTAGCATTGCTTGAAGACCCTGACAGAGGAAAGTAATGATTGGAGGCTTTGTAGCCTTTCATTGCAATAATGAACAGATCAGGATGAAGGCTCAGAAACCATATAAACCACCAAACAGAGCTAGCACAGCAATCCAAAGCCACTGGGAAGGTGCTCTAGGAGACTCCCAAGGATTCTACTGATATGAGAGAATTTAATGGGTAGACAAGGCCAATAACAACTCCCTACTTCCAGAGAGTCTCTGTGGATTGAAGGAGGTATTTTGGAATGAAATGAAGGCATTAATTCCAGCTTTGGTTTAGTTTTATTTGTTTGTTTGTTTGTTTGTTTGTTTGTTTGTTTGTTTGTTTTGTTTGTTTGTTTGTTTGTTTGTTTGTTTGTTTGTTTGTTTTGGGGTGGGGTGGTGGAAGAAGGAAAAAAAACCCACTTACAATCCACTTTCTAATAAATTTTGAAGAGTCCTAAATTATGTAGACATCTAAAGCATTCACATTCCCCAAAAGGAGAGAAAGAGGACACTAACGTATAACATCTGATACACCTGTCTCAAAGGGGGAAAAGGATCTTTGCACAGCGATGATTTGTTAGGGATATCTTTCAGTCTGCTGTCTCAGTGGAGGTAGGGATGAAGATCCACGTGGTAGCAAAGACACAAGGGTTATTGATGTGTTAGAAACCACAGAATCACCTGAGAATGGTCAAGCAGGAACTGGGGCTTCTCCCCCAGAAAAGGTGGCAAGTTCAATAGCGCAGCTGAAGTGCATCCACACTAATGCACACTGTATGAACAACAAACAGGAGGCACAAGAAGCAGCAGGAAAACCACGAAATAGTTGCCATCACAGAAACATGATGGGATGACTTGCACAACCGGAGTGCTGCAATGGATGGCTATATACTCTTCAGAAGGGATAAGCAAGGAAGGAGAGGCCGTGGGGTAGCTCTGTATGTTAAGGAGTGTTTTGATTGTCTAGAGCTTAATGGTGTTAGTCGGATAAGGAGTTGGCTTAATGACCATATCTGAAGAGTTATAGTCAAAATTCATCTCCCGCTGTGCCTAAGCTTAATGATAGGACTGAGTGTTAACAGGTAAGAATCAAGGGGAAGGCCAACAATGCTGATACCATGGTGCAAGTCTGTTATAGACCACCCAACCAGCCCATCCTGTTCCAGGATGGAACAGGCTGCCCAGAAAGTTGCTGAGTCACCATGCCAAGACATATTCAAAAGATGTGTAGATGTAGTGTTTAGGGACACGGTTTAGAGGTGGACTTGGCAGTGCCTGGTTAATGGTTAGATTGGATGATCTTAAAGGTCTTTTCCAACCTAAACAATTCTATGATCTACTGTTCTTTTCTTCCAGTTTCTTAGAATCAAAGAATGGTTTGGGTCAGAAAGGATCTTGAATAACAGTCTGGTCAAATCCCCCTGTCATGACCAGAGACATCTTCCGCTAGATTAGGTGTCTCAAAGCCCTACCAAATGTGACCCTGAACACTTCTGATGATGGGGCACCCACAGCTCCTCTGGGCAAGCCAGGGTCTCACTACCCCAAAACCAAAAATGTCTTCCTTTTGTCCAGTCTAAATTGACCTTTCAGTGTAATACTATTGCGTCTTGACCTGCTACTACAGGTCCTGGTAAAAAGCCTTTCTCCACCTTTCTTATAAGCCTCTTCCATATATTGAAAGGTCACAATAAGGTCCCCCCAGAACCTTCTCTTTACTACACTGAGCAGCCCCAACTCTTTCAGCCTTTATTCACACGAGAGGCGTTGCAGCCCTCTGACCATTCTCGTGACCCACCTCTGGACTCACTCCAACAGGTCATGTCTGTCTTATGCTTGGGACCCCACAGCTGGATGCAGTATTCCAGGCAGGGTCTCATGAATGCAGAGCAGAAGGGAGGAACTACCTCCTTAACTTACTGGCCGTGTTTCTTTTTATGCAGCTCAATACATGGTTGCCTCTCCGGGCTGCATGAGCCCATTGCCAGCTCACATCCAATGTTTTGTCCCACAGTATACCCAAGCCATTCTCTGCAGGGCTGCTTTTAAGTCATTCTTTGCCCAGCTTGTATCGATCTTGGGGATTGCCCCAACACAGGTACAAGACCTTGCATTTTGCCTGGTTGAACTTCATGAGGTTTGTGTGGGTCCACTCCCCAAGCCTGTCAAGGTCCCTCTGGATGTCATCACTTCCCTCCAGCAAGCCAGCTGTACCACTCGGCTGAGTGCCATCTGCAGAGTCGCTAAGAGTGCGCTCAATCCTACTGTCTATTTAATTGATGAAGATATTAAATAGTACTGATCCCAGTATGGACCCTTGAGGGACACCACTGGTTACTGGTTTCCACTAGAACATCGAGCCATTGACTATAACTCTTTAGATATGGTTATTAAATCAACTCCTTATCCATCTAACAGTCCAGAAGTTCAGAAAGGTTAACATCTGTAGTTCTTCCTTTATCCACTGCTGCAGTTACTCCATTGCAGAAGACCACTAGAATACTCAGATATGATTTTCCCTTAGGTAAGCCATGCTGGTTGCCTTGAATTACTTCTCTGTTTTCCATATGCTTCAGCATAGCTTCAAGAAGGTTCTGTTCTATAATCTTCCCAGACACAGGGGTGAGTCTGACTAGTTGGTAGTTCCCAGGGTCCTCCATTCTGGCCTTTTTAAATATGTGTGTAATGTTTCCCTTTCTCCAGTCTCCATGGACTTCACCTGACTGGCACGACTTTTCATATATGATGGAAAGTGGCTTGGCAACTACATCAGCCAATTCCCTCTGGACTCTGGGGTGCTTCTTGTCAGGTCCCATGGGCTTGCATATGCTCAGGTTCCTCAGGTGGTCTCAAACCTGATCTCCTGTGATGAGATGTACTTCATTCCCCAGTCTCTGTCTTGATTTTCAGTGACTTGAGATATGTGGGAAGATAAATTTCCACTGAAAACTGAGGCAAAATTTTTCTTTTAGTATCTTGGTCTTCTCCATCTTGGTTGTCACCTGTTCTCCTGTCTTATTTACTAAGGGGGTTACTAATCTTCCTTTTCTGGCCAGCATGCTTGTAAAATCTCTTATTATTCTTTTTACCCCTTGCCAAATTCATCTCCAACTGTTCTAACTAATAACATTCCTGCGCATCCAAGTAGTGTTCCTGTATTCTTCCCAGGATACACATCCCTGGTTCCATTGCCTGTGCATTTCCTTCTTACACTTTGACTAGGAGGTCCTTACTGAGCCATGCCAGTCTCCTGCCTTTTTTTCCCAATTTCTTGCATATGGGAATTGAAAGCTCTTGCACTCTAAGAAA
Source organism: Falco cherrug (assembly GCF_023634085.1). Lineage (NCBI taxonomy): Eukaryota > Metazoa > Chordata > Aves > Falconiformes > Falconidae > Falco > Falco cherrug. The sequence goes on from NC_073720.1 coordinate 82,335,658, forward strand.
AATTTTCTTAAAGAGCTGCCAGCCTTGTTCACCTCCTTTGTCCTTGACGGCAGTTTCCCAGGGAAATCCATACACTAGTTGCTTAAGCAACTCTTTTGCTTTCCTAAAATTTGCTGTCCTGACTCTACTCTTCACCTGGCCAGTATCCTTCAAGGCCCAAATCCTGTGAATTCCGCTAGGCCCTGGTCATTACACCTTATGTTGCAACCAGCCCTGACATCCTAATCTTCCATGTTGGTAAGCAACAGGTAGGCAATAGTCCTTCGCCTCTGGATGGACTGACTACTACCTGTATTAAGAAAATATCATCAACACTCTCCAAGAGTATCCTAGACCACTTACATCTTACTACTACACTTTGCCAGCAGACTTCAGGATGACTGAAATTCCCAAGCAGGATCAAAGCCTGCGAGCCTGATGCTTCCTGTAGTTGAAGCAAGAACGCTTTGCCTACAGGCTCCACTTGTAGGGACGGCCTGTAGTAAACACCAACGAAGAAGTTTTCTTTGTAGGCTTGGCCCCTGATTTTTAACCATCACTTGTTTTTAAAGACAGCTCTGCACAATAAAATCATTCTTGGACATAGAGGGCAACCCCACCCTGAACCTCCTTCCTTGCCTGCCACTTCTGAAGAGTTTATAGCCATTAATTGCAATGCTCCAGTCATGTGATTCAGCCCACCATGTTTCTGTGATAGCAATTAGATTGTAGCTTTCTATCTGCACAACAGCTTCCAGCTACTCCTTCTTGTTACCCATACCACATGCATTGGTATAGAGGCACTTTGGCTGCGCTATTGCCCATGTCACCTTTTTAAAGGAACGTGTCCTAATTCATTGGGGTGTTTCACAAGTGTTTCCCTCTTAATTCCTAACACATCAGCAGCCTCTGGCTCTCCTCTGTTGCTCAAAACTCCACACTCTTATCCTACTAAATCTAGATAAATATCTCCAATATAAGTCTGGCCAGCTTGTTGTTGAAGACTCTCTTGCCCCACTTGGTCAGGTGAATCCCATCCGCTCCCAATACACCCAGCTTCTCAAAGGTAGGTCCATGATCATAGAAGGCAAAACCTTCAATATGGCACCAGCCATACATTCACCTGTTTATCTGCTCCTTCTTAAACCTGTTACTCTGGGAGGATAGAGGACACCACTAGTGCTCCAGATCCTTTTAACATTACTAGAAGGGACTTACAGTCTCTTTTTATGGTTCTAAATTGCCTTGTTGCAGTATTTTCGATCCCTACATGGAATATTAGGAGCAGATTATAATCTGTAGGATTCACCAAACTCAGCAGTCTCTCAGTGACATTGTGAATACAAGCTCCCGCTGGGCAGCAAACTTCTCCAGAGAAATTGTCTAGATAGCAAATGGGTGCTTTGGTGCCTGTCAGTAAGGAATATCCAGTAACTAATACTTTTGGTGCTTTTTCTGCTGGTGGGCCGTCAGAACAACTTTGCATCATTGGCTCCTCCTGGATCCTATCCATTACTCATATGCTCTTCAATAACCACCCCTGGAGCAGTGTATCTGTTACGCAGGGGCAATTTAGATAAAGGGGAAAGGTTCTTCCTCCTTCCCCAAGCATAAATGCAGACATTATTTAGGAGTCCTTAGTCTCTTTCCATATGACAAAATACATATTTCTAATCAAACAATCTAAACAGTGACATGAAATAGGTTAGAATGAAAGGGCATTATCATAGTATGTCCTAAACATATTTAGCAAATAAGGACAAATGCAGAAAGGTTGGGCTTTTTTTTTCCTTTTCTTCCCATATGTAAACATGTTTTACTTTGATATCAGACTTTGACAATTTGAATATCATCACTATATAGTTTTTCTATTTTTTCTTTCTCTGCTTTGAAAAAGTAAACTGCATGGGGGGAAAAGCTGTGACAAATAGTGATTTGTATATGGTAAAAGAGTGAGCTGATTTCTTCTGTCTCATAAAGTTATAGACTATTATCTTACTATGCACAATATGATTTACAGTAATTAGCTGAGAATGCTAACCTAATCTTAAGTATATTCTAATTCAATGAAAGTAGAACAAGGAAGCACACTCTGTTCTCTTGGCTTTCTACCCAATATTATTATGAAACTTCAGGGAAGCAGACAAGGCAGCTGACTCTTTAGGACAGGCTCAGCTTTCCCTCTTTCCTGATGACTCCAGTGATAAGAGCTGCTCAGCAACTCCCCTTCAGTACTACTTCTGCAATATCTTCAGGATTTCTTTCCCTCCCTTAAAATCTTTTGTCAATATCCCTCACTACTTTCTGAGTCTTGATCTTTGATTTGCATTGAGCATGTGTTTCTAATTGCAAGATTTATCTTCTCTCTGTCTTCTTTCACCTGAAAAGTCTTAATGCAATCAGTCATCCCCTGTGCACGAGTTTATTGGTTTCTCATCACCCTTGCTGGTCCCTTTGGTTTCATTTATTTCACTTGGCCCATTTCAATTTGGTCCCATGGCATGACACCATGCTTCAGCCCAGATTGGCCAAGTAGAGCAGGAGGTCCATTTCTCCTGTCTAGCAGCCTCTATTACTTTTTCTGTCTCAGTATAGTTTATTTTTTATGTTTATTTTAATGGTGTGAAAAGGTTGACTCTTCCATTTGCAGGATGTCATTATATAAATATTTTTCCTACAGCTCTTCTACTAGTGAGATGCTGACCATCCTTTATTGCTGCAGTTTCTAATACCTCTCATGGGAAATTACAGCTCAAAATGCTGATTGAGAGTATATGCCAAGAGGTAGACATGTAACTATACATATATATATACCTATGGCAAAACTGAAAATGTTAATCTCTCCCATTGCAGATCAGAAAATCTGGGAAAGGTTTTGAAGTTTAAAGGCATAAAGCATTTTAATACAGTGACATGCATGTAAATGATTAAGCTCAAGCTCTGTCTTGGGGTACACCCAAATTCACTTTAGTTGTCATCCCTATTTTAGAGCAAGACCTTTCTTCACATCAGCGGTCTTCTTCCCTCACCTTTCCAAAGAATGGATAGCTGACAGCTTCTCCTGATAACACCTTAAAAGCAAAAGTAATTAAATACATATACACGTGGCAAACCTTTATTTAAAGTAACAAGCCTTAAGAAATTATCTGATATGTTGTTCCAGTACATGAATTCACTTGGCGTGAAACTGTGACATTTCTAAGTATTTTCACATACCTGTGCAAAAGCGGTTGGTGCAAATGGAAGCAAAGGGCTCATGTTAGATTCAAGGTGCTAATAAGATACAGAATTTTATTTTTGGACACAAGCTGTTTGAAGAAACCTATTGGGTTCTGAGAGTGTGTCAATCTGTTTAAGGAGACACAACCAAAGTGGCTCTGAAGCTATCTGGAATGCTGAACTGGGAGATCTGTAAACAGCATAAACTCTGTCTTCCAGTTTATCATCTTTTCAAAGTGGGTTGATAGCAGAAGCATATCTGGAAGGTGCAGAATCCTTTATAAATGGTAAAAGGAAAAGAGATTAGCTGCAGTTGGCATGTCTTTATAAATATTAGCAATTATTGCCTGTCTTCTCTTTCTCTACAACAGTGCATTTATTGTTCTGTGTAAAGTGTTATGCTTGTGAGTGTCTGAGCTGAGCTTGAGTTCCTCTGAATACTTGCATTTACCGTTTTCATGTCATAATGAGTTTGACATATAACAATGTATAAAATACAATTTCTTTCATACTGGCCCTTTCAGTTAAGTGCTGGTGTTTTCACAAGGTTAAAGCCCAAACTGCTTCTCCTAATTTGCTGGTTTGTAGGGTTGTTTTTTTTGCCTGACATTGCTTCTGTTCACTTCAATACTAGGTTATCCTTAATGTGCAGAGGGGTGGTGTTAATTGGAGTAGAGGAGGAAGCAATGTTCTCACATTAATCCTCTAATTAAGATTAGGAGATATAAGCTGTAGTACCAAATAAAGAAAAAAACCCAACATTTTCAGAGGGGACTAACAGAGATATATAGATATAGATATCAATACATAGATATATACCTGCAACAAGACTTGTGCAGAGGCTGACTAGAGTATATTTGTCAATGTGTTAACAACTAGGTTTGTATTAGAAGGGGATTTTCCAATGCCATATTCTAAATCAGCCTCATGTTCAATATTTAGTAATTTGTAGCAAATAAAAGACCTAATTAATCAATTAGCTATAGGGCAGTAAAGCCAATGCCAGCTGCTTATTTGTTCAAAGCTTAATATTAAATATAAATTAAAATCAAACATGTTAATAAACTGTGCATGTAAGTATTTAAGCCATGAATCAGAAGCAAAAGTCACCATAATGTGCCTCTATTTCTAGTAGGTATCTAAGAGGAATGCTGCACTAAGTTTTCACTGTGAATCTGTCAGAACATTATTTACATTTGCTCAAGACATTAGAGCAGATATGGGTGTGCATAATTTTACCCAGGAAGGTCTAAGATGAATTTACATTGCTACAAAATCCATACAAATTTTGGATTACAGTTCCACAGTTTGAGAACTTGAACTCATATTAGACTTGTATGCAGGCACGAAGGCAAAGAGAAATTTCCTCTAACCACATAGGCTGAAGAAATGTCATTTGACACAGATTGTGGGTGTAGCCCAGAAATAGTTTTAATAATTTTAATCAATTTGAAAATGAAAGATGAAACTGCTTGTCACTGATATTTAGCAATGTAGAAAGTCAGGAATACCTGATCCCTTTCTGTTCTTTGTTGGAAATTTTTAACTACCTAAGGTTTATTTGAAGCTTGTAATTTAACAAAGTAATGAAAAGCACAGGTTATTTATTTATGTTTTACTCATTTTCTGTAGTTACAGCATCTTAGTCTTTTGCTTTGATTTAATACCACTGCTGAAAGCACCAATAAACCCTTACATTTTAAATACCTTTAAAAATCGTATTTATAAATATATATGGCTGTATGATGAGATGAAATATAAAGACAAGCTAATTACTGTTTTGTGACGATTTTTCTCTACTTTTCACAGCATTAAGAAATGTGCCACATTCCCAGGCTACTCTTCTGTTGCTCTTGCAAAGCCCAATGAGACATAAAGACACACAGGCTAGCTACTGCCAAAGCAAGTTTTCCGTAACATTCATAGAAAATGAAAACAGTTTGCCTATTTTAAAAGAATGCTCTAAAAGCTGCTGAGCTCCAAGTTGTGCTTTAGAGATGCATTTCTTGGAGGAGGAAATAGCTGTGCAACCCACAGTCTCTCACTGTGCCTATTGATTTTGTAAGCAAACAAGCAAGGGCCATTTAAATATAAATACCCATCCCTAGCATGTATAAGTAGGATGAAGTTTTACCATAAGATATATTCACAGCCTCATAACACAACATAAAAAATGGACTTATGCCTCTTATAGTTTGTATTATATGAATAGCTGGCTAAATGCCCAGCATTTTGGGAGAGAACATTTGGGACAAGTACAATGTCTGAGCCAGAATTCTTAAGGTATATACATGTAGGTCTGCATTCATGGAACTGTGGAATCATTTAGGTTTGAAAAGACTTTTAAGGTCATAGAGTCCAACCATAGCAAGAGATGAGATCACACTTAAGTTTGTTTATAAATGATTCCTTTTTCCTTTGTTAAAGTTTCTGTCCAAGGAAAAAGAACGTTATGTTTTGCAAACACACAGGCTGCACTGAGAGAACAACTGCAGGTGCATCACAGGTTTCTCCTCTAAAAGAAAAACTGATTGAGAAGCCCCATGTTCTGCACCCAGATATACACCAGTTAACTAGAAAGTACCATTTCACAGTTACAAGATCCACAAAACATAGTGTGATCATACAGTAGTTATTTTCTGTTGAAAACCACCATTCACAGCTGTAATACAGAGTTATGGGAGTCAGGTATATAGATGGAATAATTGAAACTTTTTTGTGTTTAGGGTCAATTATGTGAGATAATAAGGCCAACAGTTGCTTACAGCAAAGGCAGACTCTTCTGTATACCTTTATTGTGTTTATGGGGTCTGTGGACAAGGTCATGTATGCTACCATGTCTATTTTGGAAATGATGCGTCCCATATGCAGTTTCAAATACGTTCTGCAGACACACGATATCTGAATATGTTCATATATATGTTGAACATGTTCATATATATATTGAAAAATTAAATATCCAGTTCCTACAAGGACATTCACACAAACTGAGGCTGGTGTACAAATTTTCACACAGTCAGTTGAAGGAGCTGTGCTCCACCTGTACTTTCAAAGCACCTCAGTGTTTCACTCATGCTTGAGCCAGAGCTCTTCCACCTACTACACAGCCCAAATCTTGGCTTATGTACTCACTAACAGGCAGGCAGACGGGTTTAAATTAAATCCTGACTGCTGCAGGCAACAAGAACACAGTCCTGCCTGAGGCCCTGTGGTGGAGGCATCTCTTGCAGCTGGGATTCAGATTAGCTAAATTCCCTTCTGACCAGAGATAACTAAATGAGCAGAAGTTACTTTTTAAAAGAGACTCTCGTACCTTAAGCATGGTGTTTTGCATGTTAAGAGAGCTGTAACTAACCGTGCTGCCACTAGAAGAGTTAAGGTGAGAGAACAACCATGCAAAATAAATTTATACATTCCCAGTCTTCTGGGAAGAAGAAGAACTGAATTCTCTGGGTTTAATCCAATGATGGCCTCGTGCTAAATTCTTAAGATAGCTTGAAGATATTCTGGAAAGCTTGATTTCCTATTTCCCTGGTCACAAGGTTCATAGAGTCTGGTTGTAACTGCAGGACTTCTTCACTCTGGGCTCTTGTTACAAGAGAATGCAGCTCCTTACCTAGATTCCAGCGCCTGCCTCATAACTGTAGGTTTTGACCCATTAAGTATGAATGTAAATTGAAATTGGGAGACAGGGCAATTCTCCTCATGTCAAATCTTTCAGTCTTCAAGGGGTTTTTCTTACAAGAACATTATTATGACCAACAATACCTTCAGATCTGACCCCATGCTCTTAGCAAAAATGCCTGCTCGCCCTCCTTAATGTGACAGCAGCATCTATCGTGTTCTGAATACACTAACAAGCACAATAAATTTATTTAGACTTCTGTGCAGCCACCTCAGTTTGCCAGTCACCAGCTGAAAGATATTTCACTTTTGGCTACCCAGATTTTTGCCTTAGTTCTCTGTTAGGCAGAGCTTTAAAGCACCTTTGTTACCACCATATTTTTGACCGGGAGGAACTCGAATTTTCAAATGTTTCATGTGGGTCTTGAGAATTACAGCATCATTTAAGTGAAACTTTCTTCACATATCGGGAGGACTACACAGGAACATTAAAGATTTCTATTCTGGCATTTCACATAAATGTTATCTCTGAGAAAGATGACCGTGACTATCCTCAGTCTGAGACCCTTGATCTCTAAGGGCAAACTCTTACCTTTTCTTTCTCTTTTTTTTTTTGTGGTTTCCACACACACACACACACCCCCAAGCCTTACTCATGCTTTTATGATCTGCATGACAGAAGGGTGAGGTTCATTTGCTTTTTTTACAGCTTTAAGAGTAGGAAAGGGCAAGCATCTTATGGGTGCATCTTACAGAGGCTAAACTAAGAGAAAGCTGCAGGGAAAAGGTCGCTGAAGCAAAAAGCGTAGGAAGCTGTTCAAATGAGTGAGCAATGGTGATGGCTTTGGTATGACAGAGACAGTAGCAAGTCAAGAAACAGAGCATTGCTTTATGCAGAGAAACCAGAGTGCCTCATATGCCTATTGGAAACAATAGAAAAAATTAAACCACCACTGAAAAGCAGCATGACTGTCTTTGGACCCATAATTATGAGCACACACAAAACAAGATATAAATCCCCAAAATCTTACAGAAAGCCAGAGAAGTCATATGTAGTTTAACTGAGGCTGAGCACCACAACACCAAACTTAAATTAAGCAGCTGAGAGGCAGGGAGGACATTTAGCCAGCCCTCAATGTGCTTTTAACTTCCTGGATTTGACAATCCAAGTGTAAATCAGGGATTACTGAGTATTAGAAGGAAATCTACTTGAGCATGGCAACAGAGTTTACAATTTGATAAATATTCTAGCTGAGTATTCATGGTGAGCAGTGTCTTTTTCAAGTATGTGCACAGCCTGTGAATTGATTATCTTTGCCTCATGTTCTTCTTTAGGGCTTCTACTCAGCTGCAAAGTGGCAAACAGTTGATCGGAATCAAGGGTTTTCTAACAGATGAAAGCAGATGTCTAGCTGGGAGATCATGTGCATGTAGATGTTAAACAAAAATAACTAACAGATGTCTTACCTATTTTATCACCAGAATGCATCCTACCCAAGAAGCAAGAGGCAGTTGGCTTGCTGCTGTGTACATTTTTAAAAGATAGATTTTTTAGCAACAGCTTAGGCATTCAGTCAGGAGCTTTGCGGTGGCAGATCTGTTAAGTCAGTGCACGTCTGGCGAGATCACTCTTGAGGGTAGGAGAACCATACTCATATGGATTACCATGTGAGGCTGACATGTTTTATTTTCTCCACTCCCAACCTCATCCCAGCCTTTACCTTTACAGCTCAGAGGACAGCCTATAAAAATACAGTAATTTCAGAAGCGGATCTATCATTACACAGATGCAAGGTGGCTAGTTCATAAACTGCAAAACTGTGAATAGTTTTCCAGTATTGAAATCACTGGCCTGCTTTTGAGTTCTGTAAATAACTGGAGCTGATTGTTTCGACCAAGGTACTCCTGACTTTAAAACTGCTAATGTACTAAAGTCTGAAGACAACCACAAAACTCTGGACATTCAGTCTGAAGCACTAGTGTATGGTAGAAAAGGGGGCAGTCCATGCATGTTAAAGGTTAAATTAATGCATTTTCATGCTTTCACCTCATTTTTTAGCTATTTTGAAATGCTAAAAAGGAGTGTGTGAAAATTCTTGTTGTACATGGGCTTGAAACAAGCATTTGAAGAGTAACCCAGAGATTTCTTAATAAATCTTACAGATTATGTACAGGAACCCATTATGTTACCACTATTTTATTTTAGATCATTGAGGATTTTAGAGATTTGTAAGAATTTATTTTGCAGGATTTTTTTTTTTTTTAATTACACTTAATGAATTGGCGTTAAACAAGCAGGAAAGCTACTGGATAATGCAGAATGCAGGCTATGCAGGGAAATCTTAGTGAAACCCAAGAACTCCTAAAATATTGAAAATTATCTTTATCTGTTATTTTTCTAAATTTTAAATTAATGAGCTTTAATCTAGAGTTATTTAATGCAGAACAAGTTTCAGCAATATACTGTAATGAACAAAACATTTTGCTCTAGAACTTTCTTTTAAATGTTGATATGTATAATATTTGTAGCCTAATTACACATTTCTGGGAATTTATTTTATTGTTCTGTCTGGAATATTTTCAAGACAGCTTTGACACACAACTCAAGTTCAGTTGCACAATAATGCAGTGCTGCCAAGCCAAGGAACACCAGTGGTTATACCTATTCTACAGTGTGGTTAAATGATCATAATTTCTTTTATATTCTACATGTCTAGGTTTTTTTGTATAAGAGTACATGGAGTGTTTATGTATGCTTTGTATACACATTTACACTTTTCTCCTCCATCTTTCTTCAAGTTAAAACAGAATTTTCACCTTAAGTGGATGACACCAGTATCCTAATGTTTAGTATTTCTAAAACATGTGCTTTTAATGACATTTTTTGTTAACATAAAATATCAAGCTGCTTCAAAAATACTGAATTCCTTTCCCTAAGGAAAGCAATATAGACTTATGATTAAAATATACAGCAGCTGTTAACTGGCACAGGCATACTCATGGTGTTATGATTGCACTAATAATGAAATGTTTGGGTGAATGCGTCATTGTTCAGTGTAAAGATGTAACCTGTGACATCCAAAGCTTGATATTAGAAGACTGTCAGGTTTGAGAGACATCATATGTTAATGTATATAGTAATAGGAAGTAGATAACTTCAAAGTAAGTAGTAATGTACAATAAACAACCCCCCCTAAACCCACCAAAAAAGACCCTCCATAAATAATAAAAAAACCCAAACAAACCCATCCTTTCTTACATCATGTTGACATTAATGATGTTGTTTCTCTCTCTAAAATATAGTTTCTAGTACAAGTTTGTTGACTAGCTGAGGACAGAAAATCTAATACCATTCCAGGGAGAGCAGATCTGGAATTTTAGCTAATAAGAATATACTAGTTAACTGTTGGATAACAAATGATCTTTAACAATAACAAAGTCTAATTGCAGAAAGATTTCCCCATAATTGGTTTAGGTTTTTTGTTGTTGTTTGGTTTTGGGTTTGTTTTTTTCCTGGTCAGTCTGTGGGATGAAAGAAAACTGTTCTGTTTCTTATAAGGGTGCTTGAAAACTTGCTAGGAAACCTTTCAAAAGGATGTTTTGACCCATAGCCAAAGGCTATAAAGTCTTCCCTGTTGCATCTCAACAGGATGCTAATGATGTCGTTGTAACAGGGGCACCAAATTCAGCTCTGTCAGTTATTTCAGTAAATGATCACCTGTTGTGGAAATATCCAGAAATTTGGGGTTTATGGAGAATCTGTGATCTCATATTAATTACCGAGGTTCTTTTCCTCATTGAAGATTTTTTTATTTATTTACTTCCAGAACTTACAGAAAAGGCAAACCGTACTCTTCGGGTGAAACACCTAACACCTTCAGGGAGCCAATGACTAATACAACCAGTTTGTCATTTAGACTTCAGCCTTACATTAATTATTATGCCAGCAAAGATCTTCAGTACTAAGCTTCACTAAAATCGCTTCTATATAATAGATAATTCACAAGTGGTTTTACAGTTGTATATGTGTGTTTACTTACACCTGTATGTTTCACTTTTACATTTCTACAAACATAGGTTGTGTACTTCCAATATACTTTCGCAAAACTATTTTGAAAGTGTTTATTTGCAATGATCAAAAAACAAACTGTGTGTAACTGTGTGAAACTATTCTTCATCCCCCTACAAAAATACATAAATTGGAAACACATAGTAAATTTCAGAACACTCTATGCTGGAATGCAAAATGTTTTGTCTTCTGATGGGATACACTTCCAGGCTTCTAACACATTCATTTTTTTCTTCCCCAAAAGAATTCTTGGGGGGAAAAAACGTTTTAGAGTAGTAGTCTAATCTGTTCTTTCTGCAGGCTTTCAAGTTGTCCTTAATTTATCCAGAGGCAGACTGCAGGTATTTCTTCATAATAAGTATAAGAGTATATGCATTATTCAATAGATTGACCTATATGCAAATGAGCAGAGCATAAACATTTAAACCTAAAAGTGCTTTTTCTTATATCATAGTGCACTGTGTAACTACGAGAACTGTACCTTTGAAGTGCAGAATGTAATATTGGCATTAATGACTTTGGTTTGAATTGCTTTTTGAGACAACACAGTCTGATGGATCAGCCTGTGGTCTGAGAATTAGAAACTCTGGATTTCTAATCCTGGTTCTGGCCTTCTACCAGAAGGAAATCATAGTCCTTTTAAGTTTAGCTTTCCTTTGCATGTCAAAATTGTAGATTATATTATTGCAAAGCTTTCTTGAAAATACTGGTTAAGGTAAATCTGTGTTTACTTATATATATGAAAAATTATAACCTGTATTTTTACTCTAAATGCTGTACTTAAAAACATGTAATATATTCATACTACTACATATAGGTATAATTTCTTTATAAATCAAAATGGATGCTTCCATTTTGAATGTTCTCTAGTGGTTTCTTATGTTTAAAATTACAGGTTTAGCACATTTTTTTTCTCAGTCACAGCAGTACCATATGTTAATCAAGAATTTCCTTGAAGAGCAGGATAAAAACAAGGACAAAAGATTTTATATTGCTGCTGTTTAATTAAATATGGAAAAGCATAGGGTCCTCCCCAGAACTTTGGTGAGATTGCATCTAAAAACCTGCTTTTTCTTTCCTACTGCCTTAATTATTTCTGAATCTATCAAGGGGAAACCATTGCATTTCTCCTCATTTTTATGGCAACTAGATGGAGTGGGATTTTTTAGTTTAATTTTTGCTTTTTTCTTTGGTTGGTTGTATAGAATTTTTTTTAACAAAGGATATATTTTAAAAGATGGCAAGAAACCTTCCTTCTCCTCATAACATGTTGGAAGATACAGGTAATTCTGTTACATAACATTGAGAACACTTATAATCTGAAGGTTAGAAAAGTGTACATAGCGCTTCAAGTTCAGCAGAAGGTACATGTGGTGACACATCTCTCCCAGTCACTTTCACATCAATAAACCCCAGACTACTAAAAATCTAGAACGTGACAGGCATGTGCAGAGATTGCATCATCTCAGCCTAGGACAGGCTGAATAAGGATACATAAGAAACAAGAAATTTAAGACTACATCTTTTGCCAAACAGTGAAACCGATTAGTTAGCTTAGGTTAGGGCTTTTTTTTTTCTTCCCTGCAACTATCATCCCTAACGCATATTGTTAATTTTTAAAAGTATTGCCATGATTATCAAAATTTCAGTTAGTTGCAGAGATGTGGACTAAAATAAAACAGTTAGAGCATAAAAGATTGCTTAGGTTATGCACAGAGAAGAAAAAATGTGAAAGATGTTTCAGGGGCTCTGGTAATGTCCGCACTTGTGTACACCTCAAAGAAAGTACTCTTTCTATATTCTGGTGCATGAACACATTAAGCGGGATGATAATTGCTAGAAGAAAATCTTAATGATTAGAGCAGAGGAATTGGGATGTGACAGACCTTTTAAGAGTCCATTGCAAAATGGCAATGGCGGGGTTTCAGAGCTTTGTTCTTTCTATCTCATTTGATATTAATGAGAGTTGCAAGTGCCAGCTCCTTTCAGGAGCAGGTCTCAAATTAGCAGCAGCCTCACTCACCTGTAGACGGAAAACCAGGGAGTACTCACACTGCTGGCATGCAATGAAGAGGAGTAAAAATGACTGAGGAGTAGAGATTGTGATCTTCCTAGTATCAAAGGCAGGATGAAAAAAATCAAATTTTTGCTTTAAAAATCCTCCCTATAAGCTGGGAAAAGAGTGGAAAGAAGTAGGATCATCTTTTCTGAGACTATAGATCTCAGATAGTTCATCTGACCTGCTCATATGAAAGCCAATATTAACATTCCAGATATTCTCCTTGTGACAACTGTCGGTGCACGTGTTTTTTAAGACAGAGACCTAGTTCTATATTGAGAAATAAACAGTACAAAAAGTCCCATAAGAAATGAACCTATGGGGAGTGAAGAAAAGGTCTTTTCCTAGGTCTTGTGTAATAGCCCTTGTAAACTGTCTTTCTTTTTGACTGTTTTTGTCTGTTTTGCCTCTTTTTATCTCTGTAACTTCCCATAACACAGCACAGTAACTCACCTTAGCTGTTTTCTGGTAATATCTTCCTTTGTATACACAAGTACTGAAAAAACAAAAACCCCCACACACACTCCAAAAAAGCAACACACAACCAAAAAGAACCCCAGAAACATTCCAAATTCCAAAAGAATTAAAACATTCTTGAAGCAGAACATCTCAACAAGTATTATAGTTTAGTATGTAATGAAAATTGGATTTGCTAAATTGTATTTCTTTTTACAACCCTGACTCTGCTCTTTGTTGTTGTGCAAGTTCTCAACTGGTGACGAACCTGGTGTCTGCCATTTTGTTTAGTGCCTGAATTGACCTCTGTGCTCAGGTCGGTCTACTTCCATACATCTCCTTTTTCTCTCTGATTTCCATACACCAGGTGAAATATGTTGGTGCACAAACACTCACTGCTTCATCCTGCATTTTTTAAAGGTTTATAAATACTGTGGCTTTCCCTAAAGAAAGCCAGCTCTAGAGCATTGTTATTGCCATCAGCACTCTGGTTATAAACCCATCTGTCCATGTCTGCATTTCTGTGTGTCTGGATTCTTTCTTCCAGGCATTATATGTACCATTACCACTTATCTTTCTTTAAAACTACCGGCAAGTTTCAGGTTTGCTGCTGTTGATGAAGCATAAGAAGGAACAAGAAAATTTAGGTTCCACACTTATTATTGCATTCACTTTATGCTTCTTATAGGATTTTTACTTTAATTTTATAAAACTGGAATAAACATCTCTTCAGATAAGAAGCAAAATCTATAGCCTTGTTGCTTAGGGACAGTAAATAATAAGATTCTTATACAAGAGAGAAAAGGATTCAAGATTTAAAATGCCTCCAGAAACCTCTGTTCTGCTTACAAATTCATCCCCCGCACTGCAGTTCTCTAATGAAAAATAATAAATTTTGTAGGCACTTCTACCTCCGACAAAAATCCCTAATGGAAAAGAAACAAATATCAACACAATCCTTCCTGCTGTCCGTGTGTTTAAGTGGACACTCTTCACCTGTGGTAAGGTTCTCACAAGTCTTTAGTATTCACTGAGATAACCCACTTTTCTCCCCAAACCTCTAAACTACTAGTTTGTTCATTTCAGATCCCCAGCTGAACAGCTTAACGCATGTGCTGGACATTGTATTTACTCTTTTTTACCTTACATCTGAAGGAAGTCCAGAGTTGCACCTTTTGCAGTTTCTCTCAAGCAATTATGTGTTCCCAGTTTTCATTTTGATCAAGGATGCCAGGCATGGTAATTGCATTTCCCCCACCCCTTTCACTAGTCTTAAAAGCTTTGCATCACTGAGATGCTGGCTATGCTGCAAAAACCAAAAGTGGAAAAAAGTGCAACTCATAGTCCGTGTATTTGTCATTCAGCAGATGAAACCTGTGGCTATCAATCATGCAGCTTCGTTGTTTTCAGACACATTCTGTATAATGACTGCTTCTACTTAGCTGGAAGTGCACATTGTAAAGATTATTTTAGAAAAGAGACACATTTTATGGGAACTTGCAAGAACAGTAATTATATTACAGAAAAATTAATTCCTTCTGCAAAGTTTGATCATGGATTAGCAAAAATGTTTTGGAATGGAGAAATTCAAAGTACTACAAGTTTAGTTTGCATGGGAATAAAAATTCCAGATGCTTACTCAAAACACACTTGGTACATCATTCAGCAAGTCCAACCCAGTATGTAAAGTCAACATGCAATTCTACGGACACAGCCTATCCTGAATTTAAAAAAATATAGCTGGAGTCCATATGTAGGAAATAGATTGGAAAGATGAATACAGGGTGCCACCCCTGGGAAAGTTGAGCATTAAGGCTCTGGGAAAATCTGCCAGGAAGTTGGATTAGTTAATAGGTGATCTTTATAAACCCAAACAATTAATTGAACTTTTGCTCCTGCCAGATCAGTTTGTTACCACTGACATGTATAAATGTTGTTTAAAACAACAATCAGGATCTGTATGTTTCATACTGACTTTCTGGCTTTTCCCAGCCTAGACGCATATATATTTTTTTCCTGAGGAAACCAGATCTCAAGGATAGGACCATGCGTGCCAAGGATGCTTTTGCATACAGGAAATGCAGCATTGTCCTGGGGTGCCAGAAACAGCATAGGTCCCGAAGCTGACGTATCTACAGTAGTTGAAATGCTATTGAAGTGCAGAAATCTGATGCCATTAGTTCACCTTCCACCCAACATCACCTGGTTTTCCCCCTTTCTTTCCCTGTACTCCTCCTCTAACCCCAACCCTAACATTTTCGTGTTTCTATTCAACAGAACTAGTAACTCTGGCACATAGGTTAGGGAATTATTTTGTCTACCTTTAACTACACTAATTAAAATTATGTGAAAGAAAGAGAAATTAAACAACTTGTTTGACATAGTCTTTTACTTTTGACAGTAAAAGGTCAATCCTTTTAAAAAATACATTATATTATTTCTGTGAAAGCACAGACAGGTTAAGCCTTACTGACTTAATTATGCAGATGGTCTTGTGTGATTTTGGTATGTATGTATGATTTGGTATGATTAAGAGAGGTAGGACTGGAGGAATGAGCTTTAAGCACTGCCTCTCCCTGACCTCATAACTTAAACCAAATCACCCACACTGATACTAATGAGCCTGGATACCATATGCTTCCTGCCGCCCCTAAACCCTGGCACAACCCATTTGCAGACTGTTCAAGGAAAGCAGGCAGCTCTCAACCATCCACACCGCCCCAGGACTGCTGTGCCTCCAACGCAACAGTGGGCTGCCCTGCCTGCATTTTCTGCACCTAGGACTAGAGAACGGCCCTTTTTCTTACTGTAAATAAATGTTAATGTCTAAAGTGCAAATATATTCAAGGACATAAATTTTACAATGTTCTGTAGCAAACTCTACCATTTGTTTGTTGTTCCCATGTTCTCATCCATCACTGCATGACACGGAAGAAAGGAACTCTGAGACTATTTGGGATATCTATTTCTTAAGGCAGCATCTGAGCATTAGTTCTACTAGAAGTAATGGGGCAAGGATGCTTCACAGAAGATTGAGTAAGCTCCAAATATCACCAATGTGGGCAATATCAAAACATTTTGTGATTTGTGATTCCTCACAAATAGAAGTTTTGTGAGTTTAAAAATGGAAACTCTGAACGTATCCACTAAAGGTCATATGAAATGGTATAAAATTTGCATTGAGGGGCACTGGTGTTTTTTTTAATAGATCCCAGGTTACAAATCTGGAGTTATACCTTTTCCATGACCTACAGATATGCAAAAGGTGAGTTTACAAAATATCTAATGGACTATATTGCTGTGGGACAGCAGAAAAAATACAAAAAGGAGAAAAAATCAAAGGAAGACACTTTCAACGAAGTATTTTACTGGAGATAAACTTACAATTTCTTTAATTAATGCATAAATCGGGAGTAACCTGATCTATTATTCTTTTTCAGAGTCAGTGTACTTTTTGCACCATATTGATAACATTATTCATGAATGATATGAGAAGGAATAGGCTTTAAAAAAAAAGAAAATATGCAGCAAAGCAGTACCTAAAGAGAGAACATCCTTCTGCTTTCAAGCCTAGTTGTCTGTACAGAAAATTACTGGTATTACTGAAACAGTCTGAGGTAAGTTCAGTTTAATTACAGTTCTTAATATACAGAGAATCTGGCTGTAAAAGGGCTTAAAAGAATACTTTTTCAACAGAACTAGAGAAATTATACAGAAGAAGATAGGTTGCATGAAAGAAGAGTGGAAAAGGAATGAAAGAAAAGATAAGATGAAGGGAGGGAAGTAGAAGCCAAGGAGGAAAAGTCAAGCAGCAACGGCTCCAATATATGTGATTGAAAGGTGAAAAAATAGGGAGACTGCAGAGGAAAACGCACCGTAGGGATATCAAAACAAAAATGTGCTGTGAGGGTAGCAGAGATGGTGACTTAGCAGATAACTGTCTTTTCCACATTTGAAACAAGCTAAGGTAAAAACTGCCGAATGATCTTCAACTGTAACATAAATTATAATCTTTAACAATTTTTTGCCTTGTAGTTCATGACAGTTTTCATAAAAGTAAACAAACAAAAATCCTGCCTTCTTTCTTTTGATCGTAAGTCTAGATGCTGAAGCATTTTATGGAATCATAGAATTGTTTGGGTTGGAATGGAAATTTAAGATATTAAATCCAACCATTAATGTCCAACCATTAACCCAGCACCGCCAAGTTCATTACTAAACCATGTCCCTAAGCATCACATCCACGCATTTTTCAAACACTACCAGGGATGGTGATTCCACCACCTCCCTGGGCAGCCTGTCCCAATGTTTCAACACCCTTGCAGTGAAGACAGTTTTCCTAATATCCAACCTAAACCTCCCTGGTGTAACTTGTGGCCATTTCTTCTTGCCCTGTCACTTGTTATGTGGGAGAAGAGACTGACCTACCCTTACCCGCCACCCCCCCCCACACACACACACACCCCCCACAACCTCCTTTCAGGTAATGCTTGCTTCTAAATACTCACCAGAGGCACCTTGCCGTCACAACAGCACAACCTGATAAAGTCTGTTTCCTTACTTTGCATGGTCATACTGCTCAGCTCAGTCCACATCGCCCTTTAAAAAGTGGGACCTCCTTCCCTCTTACTGTTTATAAACACATACAAGATTATAAGACACTTAAATAATTTTAAGATGGCACTTTTGATGAGGGAACTGTTTAACCACTGACATTAACAACTACTAAGCAAGGGAAAGATTTTAGTAGAATCAAACTGAGCCACTTGAGAGGCTTTCCCAGCAGGGAGTTCACACTATTAGGCTTAATTCATACTATAGAGGTGTGAATTACATACTTTTCTTTTCTCTTTTCCTTCTCGTTGGCTAATAAGGCAATAAAGCTTTCTGATATGCTAATATGTCAGATTGCAGGGTGTTGACCTGGGTTATGAGGATGATTTAATAAGATATTTTCCAATAGTGAAGTTGGGCTTCTTGAAACCAGTGATTTGAAAACACAGTAAAAGCAATGGACCATTAATGATGATGGAATGATGTAACTGAACTGATTGAACAGGGGTTTGTGAGGGATGATAATATAGAGGTACAATTTATACAGCTTAGATTGTTTGAGTTCTCAGAGAGTACTTTCATTTTTAGGAGATGTCCTCATGAAATTTTTCAAGATTTTCTTGCTTGCCATGTGTTTGTAAAACACTAAGATAATATGAACAGCCAAATAGCATAATATTGCTTTGCAAAACAACCTAGTCTAGCATTAACTCTAGACACAAAATATTAATTATGCGCACTCATTGCTTTTGAAATATGTCTAAATCTTTTTCCAATGACTTCATTCAGTTAGTCAAAATAACATATAAATCAGGCTGCATGTATATAATCCCAGTTTAATCCAACTGTTGCTTGGTCACTTAAATAATTCTGCTTTTGATTTAACAGGTTATTTTATTTTACTTTAGTTCATTAGTTTCTTCAGCAGTTATTTTTACTTGACAAGGAACAGCACTGGCAAGTGTTATATACATAAAAACATGTACAGCAGTTATTTTCCAGCCTGTTTCTTATGCCAGTTCTATTGCAAGGAAAGGAAGTGTTACCTTTATAAAGGTATGCCAAAAAAAAACTTTAAAATGTACTTTTCATGATGTATACCAGCTTTCCCCCCCTACAGTGAAACTTTAGATTTTCTATAGAAAAAATAGAAAGCCCTATGTATTTTTTTCCTTTAGCAATGTTAGGAGACATTAAGCAGAATTGTCCTGCTGAGGAAATTCAAGCTGGCTCCAGGGGAAGCCTGAGAGCACATGAATGGCACCAGGGAGCCAGCATCTATTGTACCTTCTACATGAACGACAGCGATTTTCCAACCTGAACCTAACCATGCAAGAGTAAAAAGGAAACAAACCTGCCAGCAAGCCATGCACAAGCAATACAGCTCCTCAAGGAAAAGGTTGTTTTTGCCGAAGGAGGAAGGCATGCTTCCTGGATGTTTTTTAAAAGAGCTTGCAGACCAGCCTTGCTTTCTCTGACTATGCAGCAGTATGAATATGACCATTAAGGTGTAAGTTTCCTATTTTGCAGGAAATGTTATTGTTTTGATACTTTTACCATCTTATATGCTCATGCTTCATCAAACAGACAGCTAGAATAAAAAAAAAAATATGAACATCTAAATCAGTAATTTCAAGAGAGGCTTAAAATTCTGTCATTTAGAGGATCAAGCACTCCTAGGACCTGACTAGAATTTAAGGTGGTGATTGCTGTCTTTTGAAGTGACACTTAACTAACCCAACTACAGCAGAAGACATTCACGCATTTAACAATAACTCATTTCCAAGCAGAAACCAAATAATTCATTTAGAACTAGAGGAGCATATGACAATGGCTAAGTCAGCTTAGAAATCTTAATGTGGTGGTTAAAGCTTCCCATCTAGCTGGATAAACAGCCAAGAACAAGATGATCTGGTGGCCCAGAGTCATAAACTTTAAACATGAAACAAGTCTTTAAACATATTTTTTTCTTTTTTTTTTTCTTTTTTTTTTTTTTTTTAAGAAGAGTGTAGAAGACAAGAGGTTTCACAGTATAAAATCTAGAAAATAAATGCTGAAAAGGAACATTGGGATAGACCTTCAGCTTTTTAAGCAATTGTGGAAAAGTTGCATTTGAAATACCGGTGGGATGAAGAAGTTTTTTGCAAGTGGAATAGCTCAAGGAAGAAATGTATAGCAAATTTAGTAAATAATACATAGAGACCTAGATACATAATACTTAGAGAGCTGGATTTCAGATCTTTGCATTCCAAAGACTGCTATTCCTTGACAACTATTAGACTGTTTCATACCATCATGTCAAATGAGAGAGCAAAATCTCAACAAACAGAAACATGAACCAGAAAGAAAAATAATACGTCACTATTCCTGTAAAATACAT
Organism: Falco cherrug; assembly: GCF_023634085.1. Taxonomy (NCBI): domain Eukaryota; kingdom Metazoa; phylum Chordata; class Aves; order Falconiformes; family Falconidae; genus Falco; species Falco cherrug. The sequence goes on from NC_073720.1 coordinate 82,355,998, forward strand.
ACAATCTGATGCCATTTTACAAAAAACAGAAAACAAATAGAAACAAGTACCTTCACCCCACTTTCTGCATTTCTGAATACAGAAATGAAGCTCCTCATGCTTTTCTTGAGAGCAGTGTAAACAGCAAAGAGAAGCCTGTGGTTAGTCTCCAAGCCAAACTCTATTGAAAGCCATGAAAATATTGTAGTTGATATAATGGCTTTACATCAGGACCTGGAGAATGTAAGAAATGAGACTCTGCAGATTTGAAAGTGAGGGAGACTCACCCATGGATAAATCATAAACAAATGTTAAAAACTAACTTTGTAAAACAAGCCATTTTTTAGGTTTTCTGACTAAAAATAGCAGACATGCAAATCCCCCAGGGTATTCTTACTTGAGTACCTCAAGGTCACAAGAATTTCTGTTGACTTAAACAAACGAAGTATTTCTACTTATTTACTAGACAAAATAAACATTTCAAGACCCCCTTGAGCATCAGATGTTGCCTTAGGCATTAGATGATTCTTTGGCATATCCAGGCATTTTGAAAGAAATAACAGTAAAACTGGACTATTACATCTGATAGTATTAAAACCTGAGATAACAGGAACATTATTAGACCCCAAAAATATTAAAGCATAAAAAAGAACATACCCAATGTCCATATTTAGTAATCACTGAAGCTGCATGCTTGGAAAAGACATGCTATATTACAATTTTCAACAATTAGATAAAGACCATCAAACTACTAACTTCTGGGGCAATCTGAACTTGCTGAAATAAAATACTACCAAATCAACAAGGAAAGTACTACTACGAAAACAGCAAACATATTCCTAATGGCAGCTATAAGTGCTGAAATGCAAATGGAAGTGTTAATAGTAGAGCTAGTTAAAGATAGACATGTTTATCTGAGCATCGATAATGTAGTTTATGATATACTGTATCAAAGTGTGAAATGTTGGGGTGGAACGGGACTGATAATATGAAATACAATTAATCAACACACAGCAAGAAAAGCATCTGCTGTATAAAAATGTCTCCAGTAAAACATTATATAATGTATGGTAAAAAGAATTATAAGCAGAGTTGAATTCAGATGGCTAGTTTATGAGAAGTTAAGTAAAAACAAAGTAAAAGATGGTTAATAAATGTAGATCAAAGCAAAATTACTGATTTATTGATGAAAATCATCTTAGCAAGAAGACCAAAATAAGTATGACAATGCAAACTGATATTTAGTATAACTGACAGTTTAACACTGCTTTTCTACTGCAAGATGTAAACCATGCACCCTACCAGAGAAAATCAATTACTCCTAAATCATGTATTTATGGCTCAAAAAAGTGCTGCTTAAAAGAAAAATTGAGTAATCTGAATCCCTTTTACTTTATCATCTGTACATGGCACTGCAGAAAGATTCAGATGCACAACTAAACACATATATACAATCCCATTACATCAAGTATGACTAAACTTAAGTTAAATGCACATTGTGGCCTATTTTAATATATATCTACTATTTAAAATAGACTGTATGTAACAGAAACTCTGCTAGTGTCATTCTTACTTGCATGAATTGGGGTACTGGTTTCACAAGTTTTTAGGGACGTAAGCGCATAAAACCACAAACACTTGCTTTTAATCTCCCTGTTGATTTTAGTGGGAAAATTGTTGTGCATATACTGCAGATCATATGTAAGCAATTCAGAACATATTTTAAATAAAATTTAACTCAAACCATACCTTTTTAACACAGGAACAGGCTCTTTGCTTTCAGTGGGAGGGGAAGCCTAACAGGCTGACTGCTTCCACACCTGGAACAGCCTAAGATCGGATTTGGACAGAGAATTGTGCAAGCGAGTTCACCTCTGGAAACTTCAGGACTCCCATTGACACAACAGTAATTGCTGCAATTCAGGGAACTCATCAGCATACAGTTCATCAGTGGGCAATTATGAAGCTGTTGGATGCCATATTATGTAGTGAGGCTTGACTTATGATGAGCTTAGAGACTGTTTTTGTGGGATGACCTGACGACCCAGAACTGCAAACTTTTAAACCTGAATGACTGAGCATGGACATGGAAACGCCACAGGACAATGTGGTACCTGAAGACTGGTGAAAACACTGGAGTTCAGCTTCTTGCTGGATGCATAATTGCAGAAAAAAGTTTTCCATATGCAAGCCAAAACAATTAAAATGCTAATGCCACCCTATCAAAACAGGGAAATTTACTGCTCCTGATTGTAGTCTTCTGGTGAGTTTGAGGTAAGAGTGACAAAAGAGGCTTGTATAGCATAAAAAAGGGAAAGTTACGTTTAATCAGATCTAGCCAGGTGGATTTCACTTGCAAGAAGGAAATCAGAACATTTCTATAATTTATGGGAAAAAACATATTGGAGGGAAGGATCTGGCTCTAAATGTTTATTCAAGCACTTTCTGGAAAACTGAAGAGGGAACAACAGAAGTGCTTTGTCTGTGCTCGGAAATCAGTAAGGATGGAAAATTCTTCTGACTGATTTAGGGAAGCTTAAAAGGATTAGCAGGGTAGGGTTTAAAACCTTATGCTCCTTCTAACACTGGCGCTATAGGCAACTAGTTTACATCAAGTAACTAATTTTCTTCTAACATGGAAAGGATAGAACTTTTATAGGTAAGATTTATATTTAGGTAACTAAAGCTGTGGTGACATTTGGATTAGTCCATATAGCAGTATACAGAAAAAGTCAAGAACACAGCTCAGTCACTACCATGCACTTGTATATTTTGCTGTATCATTGACATGGTCTCTGACGCAGCTTTGCTCCATGTCAGCCAGCACTCTCCCAAGCATACCCTGGGAACAGCTGAAGCCACAACACAGAGAAGTCCCATTAGATGGCGTGAAAATGGGCACATTTTGGAAGGAAAGACGTTTTAATTGTACAGATGAAACCTGAGCCAGTTGTCCCTTATAGACAGAGAAAAAGTCTTGACCTGTTTTATTTATTACCACAGTTGCAGCCAGTAAATCCCACTTACAGACAATTAATGCTCTCTAAGAGCAAGATATAATGAACCCTGCTTTCCTAAGGACAGAGGTACTGTAGCTGATTTATTTTCATGTCTAAGCAGTTGCAAAGTCCTACTGGAGTTTTACTCTTGGGTCATGCAATTACAAGGTCTCCTTTTCTCTCATTTCCAGCAGTACATGAGCTCAGCTTTCTGCACAGCTAAGGCATTTGCAGTTCATCTTCTCTTGCCTCCTTATTTCTCTAAAACTCAAAAAAATGTGACTATATGTGAGACCTCTATCTATCTGTAACATTGGGAAGAATCAGAAGTTGTTATTGAAGGGGAGATACTGATAAACAGACAGTGGTTAATATTTACTAAGAAACCAACTGAAATACAAAAAAAAGCAGAAGTAGGAAAATAAGGGAGAATATGGTATATATCATTCCTTTGGCAATATAATAACAAGATGTTCTCTGCTTGTCACATCTCTGAAATCCACATTGATAAATTTATTTCACAATAGCTCGTAAATGTTCAGAAGTTATTACAGTTTCCAAACCCCTCCAATCTTATTTTCAGGTTGTTAAGTAATTTCAACAGCAATATAGTCTTTCATAAATATTTCTGAAAAACAAGAATCATTTAAAATCAACAGTACAGATCAACACTACAGTTAAAACTCCATCTGTATGAATTTACTTAAATGCTAACTAACTATCATTTGTATAAGGATATTTTAAGTACCTTTCAGGCTACGTTTCAGTCAGTTATGCCAGTCAGTCTGGAGGACTGAAGGACTTGACTTCAGTGGAATTACGTTTGTTTTATAGATATATATGAGAATGTGCCTTTCCGAGTTTACAAAAAGACTCAAGGTATGTTTTGTTCTTAATTTTTTTTTAACGTGATTTATAACAGTTATGCCAGTACTTTAGGTATTAGTCAAGACTTTTAGAATAACATATTATTACATTCTTTGTCAAGAAACTATGGTATTTTTTTCTTTGTGTTTTATTAAGCAGTCATATTGTCCATATTCAGTTAAGTACTTACTTCTGCAGACTGAATGATTGTGAAGGTAGGTGCAAATAGGGTGAATATAGTTAAATATTTGTGCATTGATAATTTTATTTGTTCACATAGGCACCTTAATGGCATGAAAACATGTGGATCTTCAGAAGCACACAGTCTTACAATTTTATTTTTTTTTTATTATCATTTTTTTGGCAGGTGGTCTTTCAGGCCCTCAGTTTTAAAAATCCTGGCCCTGAGGCAGGATTCTTTAATCTATATCACAGCATGTTCCGTGGATGTGCTCAGTAATGATCTCAGTTGGTGAGCTCTTGTGTGCCTATATGAACTCTTAAGGTAAGAAAAAATTAAATGGAAGAGCTACCATTGCAGGTGAAGTTAATCGCACAGTGAAGTGTGCATTTGGGATAACACACAGTTTGTTTTTAGTCTCCACTCTGGTACCATCACGTTTAGCCTTAGAAGTAGGCTACTGTTTCCTCTAGTGCATTTTCACAGAATTAAATAAATGGTGGGATATAAATACATTTTTGCTTAAAAAACAAGTAATGCCCACATTTGGTAGCACAATGTTTTTTACTAGTGAAACTTACAGAAAGTAACTTGCTTTAAGAGCTGAATGGTTACATTTTCCCTCAGAAGTGCTGCAAAAGGCCAGCTGTGGGTTAAAAAGCACCTCTACTTCTGCACAATACTGTGGCAATACTACAGGAGGAAGAAAAATTAAAATGAGTAGGCTGATACCCAGGCTGATGCTGCAGTCAAATGGCTGCATTTAGAAATAAATAGTTCCCTATTTTTTCTCCCTGTCATGCTTATTACAAACATAAAACCATATCTTTCTTACTTGTTCTGGAAGAGGCAGAGATAGAATCATTAACCCTCTTTCTTACCTCTAGGAGAAAATGCATTAGGTTTACATCTTCAGAGTCAATCAGAATTTAATACATGGAATGCTTCCTGTATTCTTTGTATGAGATAGGATCTTTGTAGGATATATATTGCTTCTCTGCTTGTTTCTCATTCCAGAAATGTAGAGGAATTTGCTCTCAGACTGCAGCTCTTTAAACAGAAATGCGTAGATCAGGACCTATAGGACTAATGGGGATTTGAGGTTTATAATATTACTATTGATCATATCTTCTATTTGCATGCACCACATGAATGAAACATAATGAAGACAAATTGTATATTTAGTGCTATTTGATATTCTGTGTATTATAAGAGGTACTTCTGAAATAAACACAAACTGTGACCAGGGCTACCAAGCTGTGGTCAGAGATGTGAAAAGAAATCTCATATTTTCTAACTTTGCACACAATTAGTAATTATCTAAGCTGTTGATATGACTTGGCAATGGTAGATGACATCAAACAGGAAATTATTGACATGCAATATAAAATTTTAGAAAAGTGATCTGTGCAAGAAGGTAGATGTCTGTATGTACAAAAGCCTAAAGTTTAGTTTTCACAGGAATCAAAAACATCAGTTCAGCAGTAAATGTACTAAATCCTCAGTATACAAAGAAACACCTAGTGCATTCTGGGGATCATAATCTAATTTACAAAAGATCTAAAAAAGAAATCAGCTATTTTCATCATTAGCATTATCAAAATTGGGTAATATGCACCACATTGTAGTGAATAATAGTGGGAACCACTAGAGAAAAAAGCTTAATCTCCTCTTGTTCACTTCTGGAGTCACTGTAAAACAACGGCCATCCCACTCTTGGCAGCCCTTGTGACTCTCAGGCTACATGGAAGCTCAGCTGAACTAAAAAAAAATGATCAGAGATAAACTGGCAATTGCTGCTTTAATATTCACATGCACACTATACCATGGAAGACCTATAACTCTTCCCTTCCTTTGCACCTCTGTTGTAGACAGTCTTCAAAAGGCAGCACCTTCTTAACTTTATGCTGAACTTTAAATAAGAACTATGTGTTCAATACCTCATTTGAAGTGTTTTAGACTGATTTTGAACCTATAGCACATAACTATGAAAATGTTTTATAAGGACTAGTAAAGCTTTCTGAATTGTTTTAACTCAAAACCAGAGTGATAGCAAAGAGTAATAGGTTTTGCCTATAGCTTCTTTATCAGACCTATGTAATAAGGCTGGATTGTAAAGCATTTTCAAGACCTACCTGGTAGTCACATTTTCTGTTACATAAAATAAATTTTAAAAATTACCTAAATCATGAATACAGCTGGAATTACACTTAAAAAATTATTTAGTTTTCCATGGCAAAAAGAGGGAAGTAAAGAACACACTTATCTTTTAATTGTAGCATTCTTTCTAATGGCTTCCCTGTTAACTTAAGAAAAGTAACTTCCAATTTTGTGAAATGATCCTGTTAAAATATAATCTCATTACAGTTAAAGGAGTCTTCAAAACAGGTATGGTAGTACATGAGATCCAAAATCACTGTCTTGTTCCTTTAGTTTCATCTCTTTTACAAAAATAATTATTTCTTACATTTGAAATCTGAATTTTTAACATTTTACTTTTTGAAACATAACTCACAGTACAGGCATCCTCTAAACCCAGTATCTGATAAATTTATCATTTCAAGCAAACAAACGCATGAAAATGAAAACCTGTTATTATTTTGAAGAAAAATATCTACAGATGTAGAAGCTTTACATACTTTCATAATCTTATGATAACTTTTCACTAAATAGTACATGCATCAAACCCCTTTGCTTTTTCCAAGTTTTTATTCTGAAGGGTTGCTCTTTCTAAAAAACTGATCCTGTTTTTTTGTGTGTCTGACATTTCCTTTGAAATATTTAGAAATGAGATAACTTAAGATAATGCTGACAACTTAATGCTGTTCCTGTATTATTAGCCATAATGTTCAAATTTTTATTGACTATTCTATTGTTCATAGTATTTTTATTTTTATTGTCGATCAGTGGAAGAATCGGAGGAAAAAAGATGATTAACCTTTTAGTCAATGACTTGCACAGAAGGCTTATTCCAAAACTAACTTTTTTCTTATTAATGTAAATAAATAATAATAAAAAAACCTACTGAAGTGAAAATGTATCAGTGAAGTAAAATTAATGTGGTTTAGAGGAATTTGAATCTCAGAGCTTATAGTGTAGAACCAGTAAGCTATTACAGTAATGCTATTACTGAATGCCTTTAAAGTAAGTATGGATTTTGTTGCCTTTCAGTCTTTCTGATAGATCAAGATGTCTGCTGTATAATATATAAAATCTATTGCAGAAGTACTTTGCATGTTATTGGAGTATTGTGGAAAATCTTGCAGTACCACATACAATCAACTGGTTGTACAGGCTAAGATTTTTGTTTCCAGGTTGTGAAAATAAATCCAGTAACTTCTCAGATCAAATGACAAGACTCAGAAATCCTGAGTGTTCAGAATCTGCCCAATTCTGCTGTCTTTTTCAGGGACAAGAGTCATATCAGTGATGAAAGCAGTGCAAAATAATATAAACTAATGTTACATTTAGTGAAAAAATGGCAGGAAACTTTAATCTTTATGTTACTGTGAAGGGAAAAAAATACAGCTTTTTTACTACTTATAATAACATTTGAAAATATTTACAGTTTAAATTTATGCAAACAAAATGACATTTATTAATTTCTTCATACAACATTGCATTCTACTCTGGAAATCTTTCCTCACATTCTTATTTCCCTTTCCCTTCACCTCACATCTACATTTATTTACTGTATAAAACAAAATCTTTTTTTAGTTTTGTTATTTTTTAATTTTTTTTAATTTTTTAAAGAATTTGCAGTCTATCCCATTTCTTCTCAAAAGACAAGACAGTCTGCTTTTTTCTTTGAGATTGTAAACTATTTCACTGAGGAAATAATTTGTTTTTATTTAATAAAGAAGTCAGAAAAGGAAGTTGGTTCAGAAACAGAGAAGTCAGATTTGACTTCAATAAAACCCCTCTTTATTCTAGTTTTGGCAATAATTAAAATGGGAAGGACAAAGAAAACCCTAGTACAACAAAGAATTTCTTACGTTCTTCGTTATAACAAACAAAATTTCCTACCAGTAAGTATGCTTTGAAGTATTATATACTCCAGAGTAGGAACTTAGTTGTGCTCTGAAGCTCATTTTCATAATATTAATCCAGTCTAAATATTCTCAGATTCATACTTTTTTGCAGAATTATGATTAAAACAGATTCCAGTATGTACAGCAAACTCACATTCCTAGGATAACATAATGTAGTTTCATCTGTTTTACTCTCAATGTTATACAGATGGTTTTAGCAATATGACAATTTCTAAGCATATGAGTTAATATTTTCAATTTTTCTTTCAGTGAAATTATTCTAGAGTCAAACTGAAGTTTCAAATCATTGTATTATAAGAAAAATATGGGAACTCTAATTCCAATAAAATATAGACGCTGACTTGGTATTGTTTAAAACCCGAAATAAACCCCTGAAATACAAAATTGTCTTTGGTAACTATGTGAAAACTTACTTTCCTGTAAATGTCCTCCTGAGACCTGTTGACCTTCAGAATGCTGTGTTTGCCTCACTTCTTTTGTTTGACATTTGGTTGATTTATCTAGTTGTGTTGACAAATTTTTTGTTTAAATTCTGGTTAATAATCTGGTTGCAGTTATTGCATATTTATTCCTTTAAGGCATAATATTGAAAATTATGATTAAGGTAGTTCTAACATCAAGATGCTTATAAGGGAGTTTTTAATATTGCAACCAGAGCAGCAGTAAATAGTAATAGCAATAGTAAAAAGCAGTTTAATTATTTTCATTTTTCTTATCCATTCTGGAAAAGGGTATTACCGTGGGCATAAAGTAAGAAAAATTCATCAAAACATAAAAAAATTATTTCCACAAGTATATCTCAAATCCCTAAGAAATTACTGAGCTCAAACATGACATTAAAGCAAGCAATACAAAAAACCCTAAATACACATCTAGTAACTGAGAAGTTCTTCAACTGAAACATTTTACTGTGGTTCATAGATTTTATGACTACAAGAGATCAAGTCTTGTATAAGATCAGCCTTTGGTATTTCCTGAATTCAAATAAAGTATAAGTAATAGAAAGTAAAAAAATAAATTCAGTATGGGTTCAAAAATAATCAGCAATCCATAACACACTACAGTTTTGGTGGACTATTAAAATGGTAGTTATTGGTGTTAAAATGTGGGGGGCTTATGTGACTTATTTCTAATGTATGTTCACGTGGTTCAACTTTTGCCATCAGGTATTTTTATACTTAGAAAGTGCATCATGGTCTCATGCTTTCCTCTAGATTATTTATAAAAAATGTTTAAATATGTACTATCCAGTTCTTTTGAATCCTATTAAATGTAATAAAACTCTTTGATGCTAATTCTTCACTTGCAGTTGAATTTGGGACCTGCATAAAATATGGGCTAGACATATTTTAACATAAATGATATATGATAAATAAAGGTTTTCTTAAAAAATATTTTAGGATTTTGGGAAGTAAGAATTTTGACATTTCTAAGTCAAATGTCTTTCACACATCTCGTTACATCATCAGACAATGCTTCAACTTCATTAAAAAACTTCAATTAGTTTGCTAAAACCTTCTCACTGAACAGCTGTTTTGATTGGCATTTGTTCTATAATGTCCCTTATATTCTTTATTTATTATGTCAAAAATTAGAACACAAGCTCAGTCAAATAGCCCTTCTTTTGTCTGAAATCACCCCTTTGTTGTTTTCTTTTCCTGTTTCAAATATTCTACAACGTTCAGCATCTCTGATTGGAATATACTACGCTATGGACAGTGGAAATCATACTATTGTAGGCCAATCACTGCAGTATGTTCAACGGCATTATGATCTTTTTATTAACTGTTTAACAACATTATTTTTTTCTGCTCCATCAATTTAACACGATCTCACAATATGGGATATGAAACAGTACAAATAGAAATTCTCAATTTATGCCAAAAATAGGGTCCCATTTTGTCCACTTTGCTGACAATAATTCATGTATATCATAAATAAAATCAGCCAATTACTAAATTGACCATCTAGTACTCCAATGTAATTTCATTTGGGGTCTTCAGTTATTTTCAGCTGCCTGAAAATAAAGGCACCCGCATTCTTGTTTTTCTCACATATTTATACTATCATATGATCAAAAGAAAAATTCAAGTAATATTGAGGTTATCTGTACCATTCCAGAATTTAATGTTTAAAGTCAGAATAATAGAATGATAAATACACACTATTTTCTATGCAATACATTATAAACCTTTTTAATTGCTTCAGCTCTTCTCAAGTGAAAAAATAGGTTGAAGACAAGATGATATTCAAGTGCTTAGCACCACATCAAACTGAGTGGGATAACAGGAAAACCACTGAGAAATCAGCAACCTGTGATTCTTCAATTCTTCAAATTCTGTAGTACTGAAAAAAAACTAGTATTTTATGACAGCCATAGATCCATTATCTCAGGAAAACAGCAGCTTACAACAATTAGGTCAAATAATGAAGCTTATGGCTCAACTTTAACCAAGAAAAGCGTGCAAGAAGGATTGTTTCTTTCCAATTGATTTGGAAAAAAAGCAATCCTCAAGCACAAACTGTACCTCTAGAACCAGGATTTGTTCAACTCAGAGGCCACATTTTATTTCATTTATTTTCTCAGGAGAAGAAAATAATTAATTAGGAAAATTAAACTCAAATTATGTTTGCATTGCATTAGGATCATGGCCTATTGTTGGTGTCAACTTCATCCGGAAGATCACTGAGAATTAATGTCTCAGAAGAATAAACTATGGCAATTGTAACATTGATTTGTGTCAAAACTCAAGATAATTTACAGTACGAGGTTTAAGGATTTTCTATAATCAGTAAAGAGATTGTTAACATAAGGAAGGCCAAGAAAATCTGTCAAATTCCATTTGTTTTAAATTTGGTGCACTGAATCTTTCTAATTGCACAGAATGATTCACATGCAAAATGTTTGCATGCCTTACAATTTGGAAGACTGAGATCCAATAGATCAAAAAAAGCCTTTCTTATTGTCAAATACCTGGATGTTATTTTGGTTCAGATAGCACTTTCAATTGCTACAGTCATCTATTGATAAAGACATTGAAAGGATCAGTCTAACTATCAATTTTTCATAATCTTTTGTTACTTTATGAACCTTTGTGATTTTGTATTTGATGAGGTTTTGGTATTTGTTTCTTGGAATATCACAAAAAAAAAAAAATCAAATTAATCCCTCCTGATAAAAAAGGTATTTTTTCCTTCAAAGGAAGATTTTGTAGTTTTGTTGTTATAGTTCTTAAATGAAGGGCTCAAAGTGATTTGAGTGATTCAGGTTAACCATCAGATCTTTTGGTACTTATCAAAACATTGCTGATCACTTATTTCTTTTGGTAAGTTTCCTATGTAACTGCTGGAGCATTAAAAATCATCACCTGAATGACAATGTTCCATCACTCAAAAAAGATAGATCCTGGAGAGAGTAGGAGGAAAAAATCTTGGAGTACTTTAGTCTAATGCTTTCATTTTCTTTATTTTCTAATTTGAAAATAAAGAAAACAAACTTGTTTTTCCACCTTGAGAACTATATAGCTAAAGCTGTTGGCTCTCATCACATTATAAACCACACAGGGATTTAACAAAGGTATCCCAAATTTGTAAATCATGTTTGCTTTAAGGGCCTTCTTTATTTATTTTTTGACCTAGGAACAGACTGATCATTTGTCGGCAAACAGCTGGCACAGTGTCAAAGATTTTAAAACTTGCTTGTAAATTAATACAGATTTTTCACCTATTCATTTTTAAATATCCCCTGAACTATATTTGGTTAAAATGTCATGCATATAATTCTTACAGACTGCCTAAATTACTCATCTAAATTTATATCAAATCATCATGAGCACTATTCTATTATTCAACTACCATACTGATAGTTATTATAATTTAACCTTGCCCTAGATTAATAGAGAAAGATTTTATTTCAATAAATAACAGAAATGATTCTGACATGGCAATATCATTTTCTTCTTTTTGTTTGGTTTTTTTTTGTTTTTTGTTTTTTTTTTTAAGATTATTATTAATTAGGAGCAACAGTCCACATACTATGGCATTAGCATGTCCATAATACATTGCTGTGTCAAACAAGCATATGCTTAACAAGGTAGGTTTCTTAAGATCTAGTTTTATTGGGACTTTTTTGCTCTGAAAATCTGAGTTACCCTCAAATATTCAGACAATAAGTAGGTGTACTGTACTGATAAAAGGTTTAGGAATTCCTGCTTGAACCCCAGGCATTTTCTCAGGAAACTGAAGAGACCAAAGTACTTGAATAAACAGTAGAAATAAATAACAGCAGTCCTGATACATAGCTCAAACACTACAAGTTCTTTGTCATAGATGAGCAGTAGAAAGACTTGTTATTACCAATATTCTTGCTTTAAGAAACACAATGAAAATACATTGTCACAAGCCTTTGAGCCTTCTTGTTGGTAACACAGAAGAAGTTTCTTTTCTTGGAGGGAAAAATCATTATATCCACTATGTCTTTAAAGTATTTCCTGCATCTTGGAATGGTTATAATTAAACCAGCAGCTGTCTAGGTGGTTAACACTTGTCAGTCAAGCATAGTAATATGTGCCAGGCTGTCAGCTGTGTCACTGTTCAAATGTAAAATTGAGGGTTATGAAGCTACTGGAAGTAATGTAGTCCAAAGTGTCAAATGTCCCCTTATGGGAGCCTTAAATGTGTTAATGAGGAGAGGGGACAGATTTAATCCCTGCAGGTTATTCTACATAAAAGAAGTCAAAGAAAGAGCTGCTGCCTGTCACATCACACTGTGATCAGCTTGAGAAAAGTCTGCTGCAGGTGAAGTACTTCATCATCCACTCTTGGCTGTAGTTCATTATGAAATCCACCGATACATTCAAATAATGTATGTTACCCCATCCTGTTTATACCCAGAGGGCAGTCAGTGCTTTTCATGTTTGTTCATCTCACTCTTTCTTCAGCTGCTGGTAATATCCAGGGATATGTGCGTCATGTAAGATTTTTGCAATCCATGTGATAATTTCAACCAAGTTACCTGGAACAACATTTTCTCTGTTCACTTACTCTGCTTTCCTTGAAAGGAAACTCTCTACTTGATATTCTGGAAAGTTCCAGAAGGAAGAAGAAGGAGAAAAAAAACAAACCACCAACAAAAAACCCCAGCAAACAAAACCTGAAATACATGGATTTGTTCAGTGCAGAAGAGTGTCTGTACTTAACAAGGTATGTTCAGTAAAGTTCACTGGCACCCTTTGTCAACAGTTACTTGAAAGAAATATTGGTTCAATATATATATGCCATTGCCCACTGTCAATAAAAAAGAAATCTCATATCACGGTGGTCTCACGTAACTTAGGCGACAGTGATTCATTGTCTTCTTCATTAATATGACATTCTGTAGAAAACTGCTTTTGTCTGCTTGTGTAATACACACCTGCATGGGCATGCACACAGAGAGAGATAGCTGTGTGAACTGTTACTATGGCTGTCAGAAGATGGGAAGAATGAATACTCTCACAAGAATGTTAGGTTTAAATGACGATGATAACTACATTTGCCTTATTGCAACTGAATGAAAAGGCATGATTACACTGCTGGTTTTTTGTTTGGTTCCCCCCCTCCCCCCAAGAAAGTCATCAGGCATCATCCACACTCCATTAGGAGCCAATCCTAGGTTTGATTTTGTATGTAAACATTTCCAGGTTTAGTAGTTTCTAAAATAAGAAACCTGACTGGGAAAGATCTCTGCCCTTAAATCCTTAAGTCTAGTCTTACAATACATGCAATTGTATATCCTTTTTTTTTTTTTTAGGGGGGGGGATTGTCAGAAACTAATTAAACTGCATCTAAAAATCCAGCAGTCTCTTGCTGCTTTTATTTCTTTGGAAACTGTTTAAGACCCATCCTCACTGACAGTTTTTCAAGATTAATTTATCCAGAGTAATTTTGTATACATTAGCTTTTATACTAACAATTCGTTATTTGATTTTGCTTACCTTGAGAATCAAGCATTTTAATCTACTTCGTAAGAAAACATGATAAATGGAATAAAAATACATATAGCTTTTCTATATGTTAACATGGGAAAAGGTGCCTCTATTTGTAGAGACTGGTTAATAGAACTGTACTCTGCCTGATGAATGCTAGATAGGCTAGACCTTCCACTGGTGGTTCAGTTTTCTGTGACCAACAGGTCATATTTTTTTCCTCATTAGCTGGGTCCAAACAATGCTGTTCGCTCTTCCCCTTTAAAAGTATGACAATGCCTTCTTGTTGTCTCACAAATGGAGTTTGTTATCTGGTGCACAGCACCAATCCACACACAAAGTCAAGGCATTTATTTTTATTCTAGTTTGTGTGAGGTAGGGAGCTAGGTGGTAATCCACAAAAACTAGCTCACTAACTGGAAAAGCTTTACACTATATTTTAACAAACAACAACAAACACACACACACACACACACCCCAAGTCTTAATTGGGTATGAGTTATATCATTCCTTCATTATTTAGTCCCCTATTTGTCAAGTAATTTTCTTGCTTCTTACATTAATTAGTTCACATGCTCACTTATTACTTCCTTTTGAGTCAGAGGGTTTCTTCAGCTGGTGGTCAATGAATTGGTGGCCACGATGTCCCCCTGCCGGAATTACTTTTCCTTTAGTTTCACTGACTTTCTGCTGAGTTTGAGTACTTTTTCCCTTTTTTCAGTGAGCTCATTTCTTGTGGTGAGCTTCCAGTCAGCTCATCTTATTTTGTGGGGGTGTTTTGAAATTGCTTTCTGCCTGTAACCTTGAAGTTCTTCTTTTACACAAAAAGATTTGCTGGTGCTTAACAAAGCCCTTAGCAGGACATAAAAAAGTGCTTGTAACCTTAATTAACTATTAACAACTTATTTGTCTTAATTGTTTTAAAGCTAAACTACAAACAATACACTCAATTTTATTAATAATTTGATTGATATCATCCTGGTCAGGACTTTATGTCTCCGTACTGTTATCATTTTACCAAGTTGATGCAGATTTTCCAGTCCTCCCCATCTATGTAAGATTGCCATCTCTACCTTATTAGCAAATTTCATCAGGATGGGCCTCTCTTTTTTTCTTGCCATAGCATTGATACCAGCACCTATCCTCAATTCTACTAACTTTCTCCAGCTTGAGAGTTTTTGATTCAGAATACTGTAACCTACATTTTGGGCAATGTAGATGCTCCTCAGTATTTTATTAATGCTAACTTAAGTAGACTTCCTGTGCATTAGATATTATGTTTTTATCAAAGTTCACATAGATTAGATCTACATCATTTACTTTATCTAGAAAAAGAATATCACATTAGTCTAATATAGTCTAACTTAGATAAACTCATGTCTTATAAAGTAGAATTACATACCTGACGCACCATGAAATGAATTCTAATGACTTCTCTAGCGACATTAGCCAAAAGTAATTGTAAAAATAGATATATTTTTTTCAGCAGAAATTCATGTGAACTGTAACATCAACACCATTCATTTTTGATTTTTATTATCCATTAATTTATACTCAAAGAAAACATTTTTATTTCAGTGGTACTATACCAAATAATATTTTTATATAAGATCTAACCGTCATGTCAACTGTGGATCTAGATGCAAAAATTTTAGTGATGACAAACATAATCTGATTATACTGTATACCTTATTACTTCATGTGTCATAAATTAAAAATAAATTGAAATTACTTTTAGCCATCAAACTGGAGTGACACCATCAAATTATGTTGTTTTACCTTAAAATTACATATCAATGTAATTTCTAGAACATATTTATATCAGTATAAAAGGAGAATTCAATTTACGCTACTGCAAAAGAAGGACATTAACTCACAGTTCTTCAGGAAGTCCCTGAACTGAATGTGTTTGGATGTGGGAGTATCATGGGGATGTACATATTCACGTCTTTCTCTTGCATTCTCCTGTAGATTTTTGTACCAGGTCTGGCTGGGACAGAGTTAACTTTCTTCACGGGAGCCCATATGATGCTATATTTTCGGTTTGTGAGTAGAAGGCTGTTGAGGACACACCAGTGTTTTGGCTGTTGATGATCTGTGCTTGCACAATGTCAAGGTTTTCTTTTTTCTGCACTTTGTCACCTCAGCAAATAGGCTAGAGGTACGTAGAAAGCTGGGAGGGGACACAGCTCAGACAGCTGACCTGAGCCAGCCAAAGGGTTATTACATGTTGTGTGGTGTCACGGTCAGCAATAAAACCTAGGGAGGTTTGGTCTTCCAAGGTCTTCCAAGGATGCCAGCTGGGCACCTCTCCACTTGTAGGAGGTGGTGAGTGATTGTCTTTGCATGACTTTTGGGATTTTTGCCACACCTCTTTCCTTATTTGTTAAACTGGCTTTTTCATAACTGCCTCAATGCAGAAATCTTCTCACTTTTGCTCTTCCTATTCTCTGCCCTGTCCTGCTTGGAAATGGAGTAGTGGGCACGTGGCCACTTCAACCAACTCCAGTCAACCCACCACAGTGCCTCATTGCCATTACTGGAGAAAGGATGATTTGGTCTCAGATAATAGATGTAATGGAGCAGATGTCATATGGTGTGACACAGTCAGAACACAGCTCAGCATGTCCAATAGTCCAGAGTAGTCCCAGTCCACCCAGTGTTTCAACAGCCAAATCCAAATACACCAGTTGTTATTAGCCCAGTTACAAAGATGTATGCTTGAGAATTAGACAGTTACACAGATGGTTAAGGCAAATATACACAAACCCCTGTTCCTATAATGCCATGCTCATTCTCCCAGTGCTGTGCAGCTCCCACTTCCTCCAGAGCATACCTGGGCATGTGGTGACTAAGACACTTCATCAGCATCATAAGCACATCACCAGATGTGTGCTGTTTGTGGTAAAGATATCCTCCACCTCAGTCCTGGGACAGTTTGGGGTTATTCTGAAGTGTATTCTAGTATAGTCAGTCTTCTTTATTCCTCTGTCTTCGGATCCTAGCTACTTCTTGACTATCTTCACATGTAGACTGTTGTTGAAATTACACAACAGCCTCCTAGAATCGATATGAAGTTAATATTTCTTACCTAGTGACCATGCAAGTTTGCTGAAATTTTAGTGCATATGATCCACACTGATCTAAGCTAAAATAAATTAAATTGTGAGCTGCCTCCTAGCCAGCTAGTGACAACTCTAATAAGGTGCAGTCATCTTAGGCCAACACAAGCCTGGAGAGCTCCTGAGACCTGCAGGGTCAGATTAATAAAGAGGCTTTTACCGGCACTGGCAAAGTCATCTGTACTAAGACACAAGCCAGAGGAAGTACAGACCTCCATGTTCAAAGAGCTATCCTTTATCACATCTAAGAAAAAGAAGTGCTTCTGAGGCTTTCATCCTGCTGGACCACACACAGACCTGTTTCAGCATGCTGAGTTAATGCGAGTCAGTGATGCATTTACTGTCTTCACTGTTAGTAGGAGAAAACTCTTTATATAATCAAGGCTCTTTTTTAATCCAAAATTCTGTTCAATAATGGAGTATAGGGAAATTAAATGACTCAAAAAGCTTCCCCTATCCCACAGGTTATGCATATTTTGTACCAGGCTGGGTAAACTCAGTTGTTCTTTACCCAAGTAGTTCAAAAATAGCAAGGAAAGAAAACCTGCATTAATTTGACAGTGTACCTAAAAATATATTCCACAAAATGAAATACAGTAAAAAAATAATGAAACGTGTCTGTTGAAAGACAAGCATGATAGAGAATGTAATTTGTGCTACACTATAACAGAGTAAAAGAAAACAAGTAAAGAATGAAGGAATCAAACCATGACCAAAATCAGCTTGGATGAAGAAAGAATGCTGTTCAACCCCGCTACTCTGCAGTTTCTAGAAACGCCTAATGATACAAAAGCTTCCCATCACAAAACATGAGGGTGTATCTTGAAGCACGACATACAGCAAAGAAAATGCATCCCAGTTCTTTAGAGATTCACGATCTTGGGGGAACAGCTATGGATTCAATTCTCTTTGTAAAGTATATGAAAGGCTAATGGTTTAGTTTCACCCTGCCTGACCTAGGGAATCTGTGGTATACAGTATAAAGGACAGAATTACAAAGTCAAAGAAATTAGGATTCTTTTTTTCCAAATTCCTGAGAATACAAATTTCCTTTAATTTCTTTAAGCTTGCTTTATAAATTCCACATGTTGAGCCATTTCTATCACTTCATAAATTGAGATTGCTCTGCAGTGTAACAGAATGCCCAGCTAGTAATCTTTTCAAATACAGACAGACTGTTTTCTATTAGGCATTTTGGCCCAACTGTACAGTACAAAAATAAGTAAAACTGATTTTATAGAGACTTGTCAGTGTTAAAGAAACACTTCAAATTTCAATTATCTACTGAATTGCAGCTTTTTTTCTTAATTAAACACAAACAAAACAGAAGAATGAAACAAGCTACTAATACAAAAAACATAATTTACCTCTAAACTCCTTCATTAGGATAAATTAATAATGTTTAAAGTATGTGTAACTGTTGCAGAAATATATCTTTTTAATCCTGACAGAAGACCCTTTTCATACCAAAGGAAACATTATTCACAGCCTTAATCATATGTCTTAGATGATAGAGGATTTCTTTTGAACAGACCAAGTATATGCTCTTGAGTGTGTCTATGAATGTAAGTTGAGGCTTTCTTTGCCCTGCCTAAATCTTCATGGTTCTTTGGCAAAGTGTAAACAGCTTCTGCCTTTAACTTTGAAAGTCCCCTAATCTTTTGTAGTGCTTAGATCATACTCTTTCACATGAATGAATACCAAGTGAAAGCTCTTTCCTGTAATATTTTCTAGGAAACATGGCACAGGAAGAGAACAGAGGATCCTGGCAAAAGATTAACAGCCTAACAAAGTACTTTACTAATATTTATAAGTATCTGTTGGATCTCTATCCAGGTTCCTGTTTGAGTTTCTTATCTTGCAGACCCTGATGACAGACCACCATCTGTACTTTTCTGCTCCTATATTATTCATCCTTTTGTCGCTTCTCTAATCAATCCTTTGCTGTTACCTCTTCTTCCTCCTGACCTTTAGTAAATTATGTTTACGGCAGTATCACATCCTATTGCACTAAACGCTTCCTGAAATTTTTCACATTAAACTGTTCCTGTTCTGTGTTTAAAGGGTATTTGTTTCCTGGGAACTCTCAGTCCATCACACTTTGTTTGTCCTGTGCTTCCCCTTCAAGATTTTTTAAGACTAATTGAGAGAAAATATCAAAGACAGAAAACATCTTAATCAGATATTAACAACACAAAAATACTAAAAGAATGCTTGATAAATATTATAAACATCTTGCCTAATGGATACTACTGCAGTAGCTTAATATTTCGCTCACCATTATTTGGTAACCATACTTCCAATTATTAAAAGAAGATATAAAAGATTCTCAAACCATGTCCTTTATCTTTTCCCATGAATCCTTATCCCACAATTATGATGTAACATTATTCAAATATTTTCCTCTAATTTAAACCACATTTTTAAAAGAGGCAAAAAAGCTAGTTTTATTTTTCAGTGCATCTAATTTCTCCTGCTGTGCTGTTCAGCCACATTGAGAACATCTCTAAACCACGAGCTCTCTCATGTCAGATGCAGGGTTTTTTCTGGTTATGTAAGTTTCTGTGGTATTCTCATCTTCTAGATCCTCCCTTTTCCTCCCCTTTCTTCCTCCATGAATTTTGCTTTGTTTCTCCATTTTTTTTGGAATGAACTGGTTTTTAAACCGCTTCTGTCTTTTGTATAATTCACTGCATACATACACAGCTCTCTTTACATAAGCTGGAGAAAAAATGGTGGTGACTTGCATGTACAGAATCATAGAATCATAGAATCATTTAGGTTGGAAAAGACCTTTGAGATCATAAAGTCCAACCATTAACCCAGCACTGCAAGGTCCACCACTAAACAATGCCTCTAAGCACCACATCTACACATTTTTTAACCACCTCCAGGGATGGGGATTCTACCACCTCCCTGGGCAGCCTGTTCCAATGCTTCAGCACCCTTGCAGTGAAGACATTTTCCCTAATTTCCAATCTAAACGTAACCTCATGTAACTAGAGGCTGTTTCCTCGTGTCCTGTCACTTCTTCTGTGGGAGACCTACTACCACCTGCCCACAACCTCCTTTCAGGACAATAGCTGTAGAGAGCAACAAGACCCCTGCTGAGTCTTCATTCCTCCAGCGTAAACAACCCCAGATGCCTCAGCCGCTCCTCATAAGACTTTTGCTCCAGACCCTTCAATAGTTTCTTTGCCCTTCTCTGGACACGCCGCAGCACCTCTACGTCCTTCTTGAAGTGAGGGCTCCAAAAGCGAACACAGTGTTCAAGGTGCAGCCGCACCAGTGTTGAGTACAGGGGGACAATCACTTCCCTAGTCCGGCTGGCCACGCTGCTGCTGACACCGGCCAGGGCGCTGCTGGCCGCCTTGGCCACCTGGGCACGCCGGGGGCTCACGCCCAGCCGGCTGCTGCCCAGCCCCCCCAGGCCCTTTTCCCCCGGCCCTTCCCAGCCCCCTGGCCCAGGCCTGCAGCGCTGCCTGGGGCTGCTGTGACCCAGGGGCAGGGCCCGGCACTCGGCCTCCTCGGGCCTCCTACCGGGGGCCTCGGCCCCTGGGCCCGGCCTGCCCAGCCCCCCCTGCAGAGCCCCCTGCCCCCCGCAGGGCAGCACTGCCCCCAGCCCGGTGCCACCCGCACACGGACCGGGGGGCGCTCGGTCCCCTCGCCCAGCCCGTCGGCACAGACATTACCCAGGGCCGGCCCCAGCACGGAGCCCTGGGGACACCCCCTGTGCCCGGCGCCAGCGGGAGGGGGCTCCAGCCACCGCCGCCCCCTGCGCCCGGCCGCCCCCAGCCCCTCACCCAGCGCAGGGCACCCCCGGCCCGGCCCGGGGCAGCCAGCTTCTCCAGGTGAATGCTGTGGGAGATGGTGTCAAAGGCTTTTCCAAGATCCATGCAGACAACGTTCACAGCCTTTCCTTCATCTGCTTGGCAGGCCATTTTTTGTATAAGGAGATTAGGTATGTCCGATAGCTGCTTATGCTGTTCTCAGAAGATTTTCTCTTCTGATGGTCATGAATTCTTAATTGAATTAGAAATCATATTAAAAGCATAAGTTGTTACTGCTTTGTACTTGCTTTCTAAAGATTAGGAATTACCTCTAAAAGTAGTGATGTTTAAAATGGTGTGTACAATTCAAAATAGTTGTTTTCTGTCTAATAAGACTAACAAGCCCAGCCAATCTTTCAACTTCTTTTGCCTTGTGTGTTTACCAATATCATGAAAAGTAAACAACAAAAAAGTAATCCAGGGTTTACCAGACAATCATAAACCTTTGTTAACTATGATACTGAGGTATTTTAAAATCAAATCTCTCTTTGGGAACTGTATTTTTTTTGCCACACATTTTGAAAGATTGTCTTCATGTTTGTATCAGTCAAGGACATGCATTTTTATGAATCCATTTGAGATGCTTCCTGAATTTCATGCACGTGACATGAGTAATTACTATCCCAAAGAAAAATTCAGCTTCTAAAAAATTAATCTGATATGAAAAGGTCAATGTACAGCAAGGGGTTACTGAAAGAAACAACTCCGCTTCACTTTAAGATTTCAAGGTCTTGGCATGTTCCGCCATGGAATGAAACTATCTGGAATGTTTTGTGAAGTTCTTCCCTTGTGTTTCTTTTCACGTGACATTTAAAAACATCATCTTCTTCATTTTGGAAGGTAGATCCTAGCTGAGCTAAAAGAACAAGATCATCAGATTACAGTAAGGAGTTTTCCATTTGGAAATCACATACATCCAGTTTTCTAAAGACCACTGGTTTTGCTTTCATCATCCCTAGACTAGAAAAAGGGAGAATGCCACTCAAATAACTATCTTTCCTCTTTCTCAGATTTCTACCCCCTCCTCCACAATAAGCCCTAAAAATTACTTCTGGAAGAATTTTTATTTTATTAGGTTCAGAACTAGTCCACACTTAGTTTCCAGAGAAAGTGTTGTTGGTTTATTTTTTTTTTCCTTCATATCTGCCTAAACTTTTCTTATTATGGTAATTAGTAAAGTATTCTTACAGTTACCAGTTTACGTGTAAGAGTAAGTGATATTAAACTACACTTTTGGATCTAGGCTTGATTAACTGTCATATGGTTGCAATTTTTGAAATAGCAAATAGTCATTGCACACTTATAATCCCTTGTATTAAATTCTCAATAAAATTCTAAATCAGAAGACTTTGTTTAATGCACTTTAATATCAAACCTTCAAATAAAAATCCCCCACATACATACAAATAAACTCAAAGCTCTTTGCTTTAAATAGAAATTGAACTCTGCACACTGTAGACCATAATCAAAAGCATTCATCTGCAAGACCAGCTTGAGCATTTTAGTTGTAATTTACAGGTCATTGACTTCTTCATTATAGGCAGCCCTTGGGAAAAGTAGTTTCTAATACAAAGGCACCTACAGTAGCCAAGCTGCAATATGGGAGCACTGCAGCAGTGCGTCTGTGACTGCAGGGTTTGAATATGCATTTAATAAACATTTGCATTCTAACTTGATCTTACTAAAGAAAATTAGTTCCTACTGGGAGAAGAAGTAAAAGAATGGACAAATAAAACCAGACAATAGTTTCAATGCATTTCAAAGAGCCATATTTTTCACTATTAAACTTTAGTGTCACCAAAGACCCATAGTATTTTTATGATCAGACTACTTTTTTTATAATAAATATATGGAATGGACAAATTTTATCAGCACCTGACTTGTGACAGAGTAGGGTAAGCAGTGTATTTCATACTCATTAATATTATTTGTATCTATGTCTTTCTTTTTATAACTCCATATCTTTTGCTGAAAATTCTGGGTCTTTTCAGATTTTTTTCAGCTAACAAAGTGTTCAGCCTAGTGCAGTATAAAAATCAAAGCAAACTACTGGACATTGGAGAGTCAAAATTTTATGCAGCTTCAAAACAACTGCACATACATACATTCTGTTCCACAGCTGCATCAGGTAGATGTGAAAAGCAAGCAAAACCATTGTCCTGATGGTTTCTCTTTGAAAGGAAGGCAATGCTTAGATCATCAGAATACCCCTGTGCTATTCAGCATAGTTCAGAGGTGATGATGCTTATGCTTCTATATCAGAGATATAATTTTAGACAGCAACCGATGTTTAAATATCTTTTTCTCTCATTCCTTATTCTCTATCAGTCTTCCTCTTTGTGAATGTGCATGTTAAGGCTCTGATCAACAATTCTATTTTTTTTTCTAGATCACTCCAGATCAGATACAGCATATATTCTTTCACATAAGCTTTACAGAACAAGAAAAAGAGTTCTACAGCTCACACAGATGTTTCCAGGACATTTTGTGCTTACTAGGGTTCAAATATAACTGTAGCACTGGAGGTAAATGATAAACAAAATTTATATTCTTTCTAATTTCAGGATCCTTTTTAATTTTTGAGTGAAATACTAGTGTACACAAATGTCTACTAACACAAAACTTTATCAAAATGTTTACTACATAGACAGAATCACCACTTAAACTTTCATTTAGAAAGAAACTTAAGAATGTCATTATTATGGAATATTGGATCTAATTTTAATTTATTTATTTATTAGTTAGTTTCCTCCTAAAATTCATTAGTTCCACTGAAATTAAAATAGGAACCAAGCTATGAGCAAGCCTTCATAACCTAATGATTAAAGCATTCAGCTCAGAAAATATTCTTGCATTCCAGATTTTGTTCCAATAAATGTTAAAATATAGGGTGTTTTGTTAACAATGCATTTATCTCATACCAAGTAGTACAGATCTAACAAGTGGTTTCAAGATACCTTATTTCATATTTGCAGCCTGTAAAATTAATGTGAGGCAAATTCAGACTTTGTTAAGTAAGGGCATAAACTGAAGAAAGATGTTTTAAGTCTTGGGTATAAGTTTCTGCCACTCAGATTGTAGGAATATAAAACTGAAAAACCTGAGAGAAGAATCTTAAATATTGCTAGGTTTGGTTCTTGACTTCACCACTCTGAGGGTTAAAGACATCCTTCTCATTTTCTACCTCAGTGTATTTAGTGCATTCCTATAAATTTAATCCTGTGTTATCTCTGCACTTTAACTTAAAGGTATTTTTAAGTATTGACATGTCTTTTGATTCTGTAAACACTGCTCCTGTCTCTACTCAGCCTTTGGATGCTTCTAAAGTGTAAATAATTTAGGATTTTTATTCTAACTTGTATGTATTGTTGGACAGCATTTTTAATAAAAGGAACTCATGTGAAATCTGGCTTCAGGGGCAGCTGTCTCCTTCAAGGAAGTGACCACCTGAGATTTGGCTCTCTGCACATTACATTGTGTCCTGACATCATCCTAGAAAATGCACTTGTACTGTCAAGTACCCAAACTTTCCTTTTTTCTCACTTCAGGGCATGAATCAAATATTGTCATCATCATACTGTAAGTCACTCACAACACAGTGTTCATTCTTTCAGGCTCTTTGAACCAAAAAGGAAAAACAGTAAGTATCAGGCAAGACCTAGGTCAAGTGTTATGCAATGCAGACAATGGTAGTTCATATGGACTGGTTTTAGGTAAACTGTTTTGCAGCTAGCACCTTTATCTTGCTAGATTACAGAAAACAATCCATTCTCACTTTTTGTTGTACAATTGGAACTTCATTTCTTCAAAAATCTCTGTACCTATTTGAAGACACATTCAAACTAACCCTTACGGTATATAGTACATGACTGATTAGAACTGCATACAGGTGGTCGTTCCACACCACTTCACGTAACATATTCAGAAAATAGCACTATTTTTTTCCCATTACAGCTGTATAATGAAAATGAACACGAGCAACTCTTAACGTGACAACCTTGATGGAAATTGTATTACAAGAAAGTCTGTAATAAGACCCCACAACTGAGGTAAGAAAAGTAAATTGCAGACTGGAGAAACTTACAAGTACCCTAATGGCTATTAAAACCTGGGTACTTCTGAGCACAGCCAGAGCTCACATTTAGGGGTCTCAGCAATGTCAGTAGCAGAAAAGTGTGTGATTACTGTTTCTATCTTGGTTAACCAGCAACTGACAGCAGACATAAAGACTTACGTGTTTTACTCAGAAGCCTACAAGAGCAGTTAGGCCATACTTTGATACCTAAAGCCTTTTGTTTACTTTAGCCTTCAATAATTAAATCTAGAACAGACTGAATTTTTAACTTTCTTTTCCTGAGGTTTGTAACCCAGTCTGAATACTGAGTATAGATTCTTCTGGTTAATGTAGATATATGACTCTGATGTTGTAAGAATCTGCTTTGAATGACGTCACAATCAAAATGTTACTTAGCATGATAAATATGAGGAAAGGTTACTGATTTCACAAGCCGGAAAATTCCAACAGACAAGCAGGCTGTTTAATAACAACCCAAAGGTTTGCCATGGTTACATTAATGCAGCTTAATTAGTCGCTTCTTGTAACTGTCAACCAATTTAACTGAAAAGATGTTTTCTATTTAAGCCCCTTTTCAGAGGGAGTTTAAAAGGCAAAAGATGTTCTAGCTCTGAGATTCCTAAAATGTCTTAGCATGAAAAGTCCCTTGTTGATCCTGATGGCCACTGATTTTTTTGAGGTTAAATGAAATTTGTAATGCACTCTATTTTTTCTGACTGTCCAAAAGAATTAGAGTAGTGGATAGAAATCTTATTTTAAAGTGCATAGATTTAAACAAAATAGCAAATATTGATATTGAAACAAAAGCCAGAATCATCACTGCTTCCCATCTCTACTCCCCTCCTAACAGAGAACTTTAGGTGAAATAAAGTTCACACTGCTCAAACCACATCTCATAGATTTTTACATAACATGGCAAAATAATAAATTATCTTACCTAGAAAATTTGTATTTTCAAGATGCTGTGTGATTTGGTATACTACCTACATAGAATTTCCTCAGCATAACTTGCTTAGCCTCAGTAGCTAAAATTGCTTAAGCCTTAGGTCACAAGCTGTGAACTTTCACCCAGATATGCTGAACTTTTAACTAGATAAGTAAAAGGCGCCATATCAGATTCTGGATAGAAGATAAAGAAGTAAGGAAAGCTGCTGCAGTCATCAGCTGAGGCAGTAACCTTAGAGAGGAGAGAAGGAATGGTCCACCTAGAGACAATGAAGGGACTAATGAAGAACAGAAAGACCCCAGACCGTAATATTACTCCTGGTCAGAACTGTCATGTGAGGGGTGCAGAATTTATATTGTAAGGGTATAATTGCCCCCCCACACACACTCTTTTTTTTTTTTTTTTTTTTTTTTTCTTCTCCTTTGCTCAGGGTCCCTCTTCAGAGGCATTAATATTTTGAAGAAACTTAAAGCAAGCATGACTGACTACAGATAAGACTCTGAGACAGTTTGCAGACAACAAAATATTGCTGTTAATGTGGCTTCTTCTGTTGGGAACAAAAGGGGAGTTACAGAGAGCCATTGTCTTGGAAATTCCACCCAAAGGATTATCAAGCCCATTCTAGCTCTATATAGGGGCTGGTAGATGCCCACAGAAGAATCAGAATAATTTAGATTGGAAAAGACCTTTGAGATCATAAAGTCCAACCATTAACCCAGCACTGCAAGGTCCACCACTAAACAATGCCTCTAAGCACCACATCTACACGTTTTTTAACCACCTCCAGGGATGGGGATTCTACCACCTCCCTGGGCAGCCTGTTCCAATGCTTCAGCACCCTTGCAGTGAAGACATTTTCCCTAATTTCCAATCTAAACGTAACCTCATGTAACTAGAGGCTGTTTCCTCGTGTCCTGTCACTTCTTCTGTGGGAGACCTACCACCTGCCCACAACCTCCTTTCAGGACAATAGCTGTAGAGAGCAACAAGACCCCTGCTGAGTCTTCATTCCTCCAGCGTAAACAACCCCAGATGCCTCAGCCGCTCCTCATAAGACTTTTGCTCCAGACCCTTCAATAGTTTCTTTGCCCTTCTCTGGACACGCCGCAGCACCTCTACGTCCTTCTTGAAGTGAGGGCTCCAAAAGCGAACACAGTGTTCAAGGTGCAGCCGCACCAGTGTTGAGTACAGGGGGACAATCACTTCCCTAGTCCGGCTGGCCACGCTGCTGCTGACACCGGCCAGGGCGCTGCTGGCCGCCTTGGCCACCTGGGCACGCCGGGGGCTCACGCCCAGCCGGCTGCTGCCCAGCCCCCCCAGGCCCTTTTCCCCCGGCCCTTCCCAGCCCCCTGGCCCAGGCCTGCAGCGCTGCCTGGGGCTGCTGTGACCCAGGGGCAGGGCCCGGCACTCGGCCTCCTCGGGCCTCCTACCGGGGGCCTCGGCCCCTGGGCCCGGCCTGCCCAGCCCCCCCTGCAGAGCCCCCTGCCCCCCGCAGGGCAGCACTGCCCCCAGCCCGGTGCCACCCGCACACGGACTGGGGGGCGCTCGGTCCCCTCGCCCAGCCCGTCGGCACAGACATTACCCAGGGCCGGCCCCAGCACGGAGCCCTGGGGACACCCCCTGTGCCCGGCGCCAGCCATCCAGCCAGCTTTTAACCCAGGATAGAGTACACCCCTCAAGCATTCTCAAAGCAAATGCTGTGGGAGATAACGCCAAAGGCTTTACTAAGGTACAGATCGATAACATTCACAGCCTTTCTGTCATCTGGTAAGTGGGTCACCTTGTCATGTAAGGAGACAAGGTTAGTAAAGCAAGACCTACCATTCATAAATCCTTTCTGGGTAGGCCTGATCCCCGGTTGTCCGGCACATGCTGTGTGATGACACTCATGATGAACTACTCCATAACCTTCCCCAGCACTAAGGTCAGGCTGACAAGCCTGTAGTTCCCCAGATCTCCTTCCTGCCCTTCTTGTAGACGGGTGTCACATTGGCTAACATCTAGTCTTCTGGGACCTCTCCGGTTTTTGAGTTGACATAGATCCTTGAGTGGATCCTATCCAGCTATATAGACTTGTGGATGTCTAACTTGAGGTGCTCACTAACCATCTCCTCTTGGTCTGTGGGGACCTGGTTCTGCTCCTCCTTATCCCTGTCTTCTCAGAAGACTGTGTTTGGAAGGGTATTTCCATCCCATGCTAATCATAGGTATTGCAATCCCTGAAGTGGCACAGGAGAACATCCATTTGATTCAGAAGCATTTGAGACTGACAGCCCATCAAATATTACTGACATTGTAATAACTTGGAAATCCTCACATATGGAAAGACCAGACCCTGTTAGACAAGAATTTAAAGCAGGGAGATAACTTTTGATTTCACATCCCAATAAAAGTATTGAGGAAGTCCTCATTGGCAGTTACTTCACATTATGGGAACAACAGATACATATAGAATCACAGAATCATTTAAGTTAGAAAAGACCTTTGAGATCATCAAGTCCAACTGCTAACCCGGGACCGCTGCATGTACAAAACTTACCTCTAGAAAATAAATCTGTGTCAAACCTTGATTCTCCTCACCTAACCTAATCCTGACTCCTACATGTGGCCTGACATCTTCTCTGGCCTTGGCCTGGCCACATCACTGGCACCCTGACAATGTCAGCCCAAACTGTCGCTTCTGCCTCATTTTAAGAAGTCACCCTCATATATGTGTAGGAAGGGCAACACGTTTCTGAAGTAATCTTGGTAATCTTCAAATTTTTTTGCTTAGTTCCGGAATTCCTATATATTCCTGTGCTTTGACCTCTCTTTCAGGAACAACAACAATAAAAAAAAAAAAAAAAGAACAACCACCTAACTTTTGAGCGAAGTTTTCATTTTCAGGGATAATCTTCTTCAGCTGATTCAGGAGTAAACCTGCCCTGGCTGAACAACTATACAAGCTTTTAGACCACAAGTAATACTTTGAAGAAAACTTGTCAACATCATCAGTGGTGTCACTCAGCTAACTGCACACTAAGGCTGAAGTTGTGTAATTGAACATGGATTTTTATTTTTTCCTGTAACTACAGGCTATCTTAGTCATAACAGAGATGCCACCAAACTTCACAGTCTGCAGTCGTTCTTACTTCCCATGGTTTGTAGTTTCTGTGCCACCAAGATGAAAAATGGTATGTTTAAATCAACGTATCCAAAAACAACAGGATTCTTAATTGTCTAGAGCTCCAAAAGTACTCACAGACTTTCTGGAAGCCTAAGAAACTGAAGTACTTGGAGATTAAATGATGAAGTCTGGACCAGATACACTGTGTTTCTTATGTAAGCGGATTTGTGCAAATATGAAAAATAATATGAGTGAATATAAAATACAGCAGTGGTATGTCATCTTCGTTACATACAGGTGTTTGGCAGACTATGGATGTTCTGAGCACACAGAAGAATCAGCCAGGAAAAACTTAGGCTTTGCTGGTGCAGCCTTTGAGAACTGTGAGTCAAGGGTAGGGGACAGCCATGCTCTGCCAGGAGACTTATGTCATTCCATGGCAGCGGCACAGCTGCAACACAGCCAGCAGCTACAGCTGTGTAGTGCCTGAGCAGTGCCATAGCCATTTGTGGACTCCTAACAGCCAAACCCTAATAAGCCTGACAACTAATCATGGGAATAGCAAAAGGATCATGCAACATGAGGGGGACGCAGCCCAGCCAAATTGCAAGAAAGATGAGAACATATAAACTTTTTAAATAAGCTGCTGTCTATAACTCTTTCTCTACTACATTCCTATATATTTGGGTATGCAACCAAAAAAAGAAAAAATGTCATTGAAAGAGTTACCCAAACTTACCTATAGAACTTTGTAATCAAACACATTTATATTATACCCTCACTGTTTATTTTATCAGTCTTTCCTGTTTAGTTTGGTTTGGTTTGTGTGGGTTTTTTTTTTTAAATTATTATTATTTTTGTTTAAACTAATGAAGTTTAAAGCAAGTCCATTTATTATTTTTTATTTTCTACACATTATGGCTTTAAAAACTTTCAAGTTGTGATCTGTTAGATTATGGCAGTTTTACTTCAAGGTTCTGGTTTAAATAGACTGTTACTGATGAAGAACTGGAGAACATAAAAAAACGTAAGTACAGAACTGACAAGTGTTTTCATGGATGGAATGGTACTGAAAAAAGACAACAGAAAGTCATAGATCAAATACAAGTTTTACTACATTATACGATTGAAAATAATGTTTTACTGCAGCAAGGCAGCACACCAAATAAATCTACTCTAATTTGGGGGAAATACAAAAAAAGTTGTTCTACTTCCATTATGGATTATAGGTGGGTGTATGACACACACAAAAAAGATTACATTGGGAACAGCTTTGATTCTATAGCATAGCAAAGCACTAAACCAAAAAGTGAATCAGAAGTCCAGTCAAGGCCTCTTGGTGCAAAGAGGAGCACCAGTTACATGTGACTTCATGTAACTATTCTGCAAAGACCTATTCTCATACTGTAATAGAGAAACATTAAGACTATATTAATTTTAATTCATGTAGTTCTTTAAAACATATCTGTAACATCTTAGGTCTTCCACCAAACACAGCAAGCAAAAAAGTTAAGAAAATTTTTTTCTTCTTCAATAGAGGTTTAGTGCAATACAATTATTTCCAAGGTCAAATATTCTAGTATATGTTTAATAGAAGTATTGCAAATCTTTTGATGTGTTTGGCTTGCACCTCAACCTAAGGCTTTTATTTGAATTTAATGATTTTGACAGTTTCTAAAACACAGGATATGAAAACAGAAATCACAAATAAGTAATAAGAAATATCAAAAAACCTGCTGAAGACATAATCTTCAGTGACAAGGAAAGCTAAGAACAGTCACACTCAGTTATAACAGGACTGCACTCAGCCACAACACCCTGTATCTTTCAGAGATTACTGAAATCAAAGTTGTCATTGTCATACAGATTCAAGAGGGAAATAATTATTTTCTGCAGTAGATAATATAAAAATTTACAGAAAATATATTCCACTGGTAATATTGTAGGTGAAACCTTCCACATTTGTTTAAAGCAGTTGTATTTCACAAAAATAGCTTCAAAACGTGCTGAGCTAGTATGTTTACAAGAACATGATGATAAAATGGTGACTTACTAGCTGAAATGTAGTCCTGTGAGGCACAGTTATTTTCACCCTGGGACTGCATGTCATGTTACTAGTAGATGACAGATTAGGAAAATTTTGAGACTATATTAGAACAATATATATTTTCCATGTAAAAGTTTGAATTCTACTGTGGATCATGTTAATGTTCATACTTTATTTTTTGTGGATTAACAAATTTCAGGACTAGCATAAATATTTCTCAAAATGTCTATCCAGCCTTTTCAGTCACAGTGAAGTTCTGATGGTTCCACCTATATTGGGCCTAAATTGGTATTGTAGACTTACATAACTGTCCATTAAAGAGAGAGAGAGAGAGAGAGAAGTACATAAAAACACCTGACAGCAATAGACAAATAAAGGTACAGATACAATTTTGGACTGGTTCTTTTCATGAATAGGAATATGAACACAGTTTAAAAGTATAGCAGCGGTACATAGATACACCCTGATGTACAGAAATATTCAGAGATAATAAGCAAAACCTGAAACACTTGATCTCTGGTATGCTTTCACACTTTGCTTGCTAGTTTCCTGTAATTCAGATTGTGACACACTACTTACCTGTGACTTACCATGTGAAGTAGCATCAATGGAAGAAGTGATAAAGCCTAAACGTACTAGCTAAAGTAGCTGTATCCAGTTTAAATTTTAAGGCAATAAACTTTTTTTCTTAGAAATCATATCCATGACACAGTTTGCTGCCACAAGAGAAATCAGCATATTAAAAAAATCATTAATAGTAGAATTAAGAAATTTGGAGATAATGTAACTGAGTTAAGATGATCTTTATCTTACCTTGATGACTACTTGTGTGGTCCCTGATTACACACAGGTTGTTAGATCCGTACAGATCATGGTCAAAAAACAACAGTTAGGAAACCTGTCTGTAAAAGACCAGAGTGTACAAGAACTGAGTTAACTTATAAATTGACTCAATTAGAACATATTGTTCACAAGATAACAGATGGCTTCCCAGTGCAAAGACAACACACAGGAAAATGTCCAGTATCTCCCCTGAAACCTTGGAATGTTTCAAAAACAAAAGCAAGATAATTGTTTGAAATGACAAACCAGTTGTCCCAACTTTTTTTTTTTTTTTTTTTCAGATATAACTGAACTGTTTAGGATGACATTTCTAAGATACTTAACCCTTGCTAATTAAGTGTGTTCATATTGTTAAGTATGCATGTAACATGAACAATTCCTGTTCAAAGAATTGAAATTTAGCAAGACTTTGAAGAAATGAAATAATATTTTGTGAAGAAAATAGGAAACTACAACAGTATGTGGTACCAGCCTTATAACATCTAAGTTAAAGGAAGAATTAACTCCCACACAGAGTAATATGAGCTTTATGTTATCTTACAGTTTCATTTCAGGGCTGTCTCAAAAATATTTTATTTTTCTACATGCAGAGGTCCAAAATAAATGAAGTATATGTGAATTTGTTTCACTTTAAAGAGGTTAAAATGAAGATATTTCATTCCATGGAACTGTAACACCAAATGTATAATGAAATTCTCAGAGAAATAAGAATATAGGCTGTACACGGATGTATTCCTTTAGGATCAAGTGCTCCTTTCAGAACATTGCACTATAAATGTATATTGCCTGCTCAGCACTTGTTCTGCCAGAAGTTAACTTTGATAAATGTCCACAAATAAAAAGAGTCATAATCTGTGAAAGAGAAATGTAGTACTGATTAAAAACAAGTGTTCAGAAAGATACTCGCATGTGCAAGGAAATTTTTCAGTACCTGGCTTTTTCTAAGATCTAACAATTCTATCTGAGTATTTCTATGGTCATGACCATAAGAAAGATCCTAAACCAAGCAACTTCATGATCAATAGAACCTTTAGTAGGTCAACTCTTAATTAAACTCTAATAAGCGATATCGAGGGAAAGGCTATTATCTAAACTATTATGGTCTGAGCAGAATTTTCTCATTTCAAATCTTACAGAAAGTTATGAAGAAGAAAATGTGACTTAGTTTACTAAGATTTTTCAATTGTCTTGTCAGGAGGCACAGAATTTCTTTTTACTGCAGATAGTGAAAATTACTTTAAAAAATTAAAAGGCAAAGGAGACCAATGAGAATGAAATGCCACCTTCTGACCTTGCTTTGTACACTGTAAGAAGACTGTTTCCTTCTTTCAGAAAAATATCAAGTAAGAATGGACACTGGACTTCTTTTCTTTAGCTGTAAGATTTTTCTTGACTCATCATACTTATCAAATGCCTAGATTTTTGTTCCATTATATTTCTTCAGAAGGGATAGCAATGCTGAGCAAATATATCATTCAATCAGTCACTGACTGGCTGAGAGTATGAAAACCCTCTCTTGAAGTATATGCAGGTAGAGATAATGTAATACCATAAATCCAAAACACCCAAGCAATATATCAGAGTAGATGTCACATTGAAAAGAGAAGTTGGAATTTTAGTTGAGGGAAGTATTGTACAGCAGTTTCTGAAATCATTGTGTGTGGTATCTGTGAAGTATTAAAGAACTGCAGCACTTTCCCCAGAAACGGCAATTTTAGAGCACTAGGTAAAGTAATCCTGTAAATGTGGGAACTCATTTATTCCTTCTTAATGTCAAGAAGAGTAGAAAAAATCATAGCTAAAAAGTCATTTAATTTTTCAACGAGTTTCACACTAAAACTGAACACATTTAAATCCTGTACAATATTAAGTGATGTAAATTGTAATGGTATATGTATACATTCATATAGAGCTGATAAAACCGTGTCTGTGTGGGCTGTAGCTTAGAATAAACAGTACACTTAAGACTACCCTCAGGTAAGCTACTGTGTCAATTGAACCCTCATTTAAACCTTTTTATATAAAACTGAATGAATTCCACTGGATCCAGTGATGTCTCAGCACAGGAGAAAGTAAAGTGCCCTCTACTTCTAGAATATCCAGGGGAGAAAGTGAAGTCAGTTGGCAGAATTTTTCCAGTCTGTGGGACTGACTGCATCCTGATTTGGTCTCTGGCGAGCCCCAGTGAGACTGGGAAACCAGTCTTCTAGATTGGTATGGGTCTTTAATAGTTCTTATGTCTGGACCTTTCCCTGTGGAAAACAGGTCATATTAGGGGGACAGAAATGGGATGTACAGTCTGATGAGTGGAACTTCCGAATGCAAGAAACACCGCAAACCCAAAAAGCCACCCAGATTATGGCAAAACATGAGTATACAAATGTGTGCTGGGACAAAACAAAAACAAACAAACAAACAAATAATGTGGTTTTGCTCCTTTTTTTTTCTTTTTTTTTTTCTTTTTTTTTTTTTTTCATCTTTCTTGTTTTCCATGTTGTTTTTGGACAAGGTAGAACAAAAACAAAGTTGAAAGAAGAAATATAACTGGTCTTATATGTGGATTTTAGTCCTCAGGCTATGTTCAAGAACTCTGAAAACAGCAAGTGTTCCTTACAATCTCTTCTCTTCTCCTAATTCTACCTTGAGATATAACACTTCTTGTCTAGACTACACCTAAACTGAAGCTGGTATAATCAGTTGGATCAGAAAGAGTGTCTTACTATAAAATGTTTTCATGTTTTAATACATTTTCAATGGGATTGCAAAACCTACTCATTTAAACAACTATATGTATATTTATATATACAGGTGTTTAAATTAGTGAGTTTTCCATACTTGTCTTTGACATTGCAAGCATGGGATTTTCTCTGGTGAAGACCTTTTTCATTGCCCTATTACACAGACAAGGAATAAACATCTAAGCACTATCAAACAGAAATTATGAGTAAGAATTTATAGTTTTACAGCTTCAAGAAAACAAAAAAACATCCTTTTTCATCAGTAAGCTGTAGTAGGTCTGCCAAGTACAAAACTGAAGTAACAAAACATACCACAAACCATAAAGCAATGCAAAAGAAAAAAGATTTATCAGTTAATTTACATTAAATGTAAATGATACTTCTACGTAGTTAGACCAACAAAACACAGCTGTTTCTTGGATATGTAAGAACCAGTGATGAGAACCTTGGAGGTCTAGTGTAGTATGCAAGAATTTGCTTCAGTCTGCCTCTAGTCATGACAATATATCACAGTCCAAAACCAATGGATCGTAGATAACTTATTCATATTTATAATCAGATTATTAAAAATATCCACAACAGTGATAATATTACAGAAGTCAAATGCTTTTTCCAGGTATCAGGGAATGACCTGAATCATAGAACCATGGAATGGTTGAGGCTGGAAGGGACCTCTGGAAAACACTTTGTCCAATTGTCTGCTCAGGCAGGGCCACCTGCCTGAATATGTCCTATATGGGAGATTCCAGAGGCTCTTTTGACCACTTATTCCAGTGCTTGGTCATCCCCACAGTCAGAAAGTTTTTCCTGATGTTCAGGCAAAACTTTTTGTCTTTCATTTTGTGCCCGTTTCATTTTCTCTTTCTGCTGACCACCACTGGAAAGAGCTATATCTGTTTTCTCTGCACCCTCCTGTCAGCTATTGGCGCATATTGATCAGTTTCCTATGAATCTTCTCCAGGCTAAACAATCCCAGCTGTCTCAACCTTCCATGATAGGAAAGGTGCTCCAGTCCCATAATCATCTCAACAGCGATTCTCTGGACTGTTTCCAGTATGTGCACCTCTCTGGTACTGGGAAGCCCACAACTGGCCGCAATACTCCACATGTGGCCTCATCAGTGGTCAGTAGAAGGGAAGGATCAACTCCCTTGACCTGCTGGCAGCACTTGTAACACAGCCCAGGACACCACTGAAGTTCTTTGCTGTAAGGGCACCCTGCTGGCTCATGTTCAATTGTCATCCACCAGAACTCCCAGTGATGCATGTGATTGTTCCTCCCCAGGTGCAGGACTTTTCACTTTTCCTATTTGAACTTCACAAGGTTCCCATCAGCTCATTTCTTCAGCCTGTTGAGGTCTCTCTGGATGGCAGCACAGCCCTCTGGTATATCAGCCGCTCCTCCAAGTTTTGTGTCATCAGAGAGCTTGCTGAGGGAGCATTCTGCCCCATCATCCAGATGACAAATGTGAAAAATCCTACATAGTTTATGTAAGGACCTGGACCACCTTAAGCACCTAATTCTTTTGGAAAGAATTTGTATGTATACCTAAACTCCTAATGCAGATGGGTCCCAAACACTCTCACATCTTTAGTACATTGTGCAAGTGCCCTTGTAAGGCTATTTGAAATCTAGAAGCTACGGTTAAAATTTATTTCATCTTATATTTGATAGGTAAACTGGTGCTGTATGACACTTTTTAATCAATGGAAAGAAATAGACTTTTTAGGATATAAATCTATTGCTGTCTTTCATTTGTTTACTACAGCAAGAGATGATCAGTGCTCTAGAAGTCTCTGTTTCATTGTACTGACTACAGGTACTTCTGACATGTACTTGAAAAATCTACTGAACAAAACAAATTTTGATCAATGAAACAGCAAATAGTAAACCTACAATTTGGATATTCTTAGAAAAGGCTGCTAATAAAGATGCCTATGACTAATAACAACAAATATTCTGTAGCTTTATCGTGAAAGGCATGAGCTAGTCTTAAATCTCAAAGTACCCATTATAGACATTTTCATTTGCTCAGATAAATATGACCCAAATGAATCTAAACCTGAATCTCTGAATAGGTCTTAATCTAAAAATTCATAAAGAACCCAGTATCTTTAGACTAATCTATTGATTAGAAGGGAATTAGTCCCACTTACAGATTTGCTTTCATCTGTTCACTTCTGAACCCAAATATTTTGACTCCCAACAGAAGTCCAGAACAACAACAAAAAACCCCCACTAAAAACAAAAACCAACAACCAAAAGAATAATATCCTTTCTGTGTAATACGGAACACTGGTTAAGCAGAAGTCATGAGTATCTTTAGGATAGGAGTCAATAAGAAACCTTGGTATCTATGCCCATGGTTAGAGCAGTATTCCAGGACAGACATGGAATTACACTTCTGTTTCCTCTGGGTCCTGTTGCTGTGATTTGTATGGGTTAAAAAACAGACCAGTACCAGAATGTGCAATGATCTTTTCAGAGTTTTGAAATGGGCCATTGGGACATAAATTTGTTTTGCTCAGATTATATTAATTTCACTTGTTTACCTCTATCAAGGTCATAATTTAGGAGAAAATAATTCTGTAGAGGTGCAGATCAAGTCAGGAAGGTATGAAGGGATCATTTTGAGATAAGCAGAGATTTTTTAATCTTGTTTAAAGTTAAAAAAATATTTCTGGGAAATAAATGTCATGAAGTTAATAAAGTTAAATAATTAACAGTTGGATTGAAAAGACTGCCTATGCTTCTTTGCAATTAACTCACTGTCACATCTACTTAAAAAGATGTAATTCTTACCCGCATATACCTTTTACTTCTTGTCTGTGGCTTTTGGTGCTCAGTTTGAAAATGAGGGAATATGAGATGCAATTCTGAGATGAAGAATGTTTAGGAAAGATATAGTGAGAAAGTTACTTGGCAAGAGAATATGAGAATGTGTCTCAAACCAAGCTATACCCTTCTGTAGCTTAATTTTGCATCTTCTAGTTACACACCTAAATCACATTTGCTTCCCTCACACACAGTTCCTCAATTTACACCTTACTTGAGTTTAATGCTCTACTTTTCATTTGAGGAATCATGAAAGAAGAGGAATAAAGTTTTTTTTTGAGAAAGAAAATGAAAGAT
This sequence comes from Falco cherrug, assembly GCF_023634085.1. Classification (NCBI taxonomy): domain Eukaryota; kingdom Metazoa; phylum Chordata; class Aves; order Falconiformes; family Falconidae; genus Falco; species Falco cherrug. The sequence continues at coordinate 82,393,881 of NC_073720.1, forward strand.
ATGTATTTAAACTATTATTTTTCTCTTTAATATAATTAATCAGAATCAAATGTACTGATTACAGATACTCTGATCTTTTAATAACTACTGGTTATGTAAAGCCTCAAAAGAATGTGTCAGTATATTCTAAAGGACTCTGGGAATTTAAGTATATTGAAAATCTAATGATTTTCTATTTCATAAATGTTGAACAATATAATGAGAGGTAAGACTTTATTCAGCTGACTTGGCTTATTAAAATATCATTTCTTGGACTTAAGACTTCTTGCTAAATATGTTAATAACTTCTCATAAAAAAATCTAGCAATGCTTTCTGATGTCAAAGTGGGAACAGGAACTGAGAAATATAATTAAATTAGACTGGAAAAGAGTTTTAGAGGATTATTAATAAAAAAAAAGTAATGTCATAGAGAACATGACATGAAGTGTTAAACAGTAATTGAAATATAAAGATGTAGGCATTGACAGAAAAGATGAAAAAGGTTTATGCCTAATTAAGAAACACAGGCAATTTCATGGCAAAATAGGAAAGAAGGGAAAAACAAACAAACAAACTGTAAAGGGTGGAAGCAACAAAACTTGCTCTTGTTCCATCAGGGAGACACTGAGTCTGTAGGAGTCTCTCTAGCGATTCTTAGAGGAATTATATCAAGTTCCTTAAGAGAGGTAGCTTAATCAAAAGACATGAAGTTTATAACCATAAGAGTGGTCTATGCCTTGTCCTAGGAGTAGAGAAACAAAGAAAAAAAGGAGAGCATAGCTATAGACATTAAATTAGATACAGATTTTGCAGTGGAGGACCTGCAGTAAAAGATTGTATGAGGGAAAAGCAAAATAATAAAGATATTAAGAATGACATGGGAATGAAATTGAGAAAGTATTTATAGTTTTTTAAAAAAACAGCCCAAAAATACAAAAATTTCAAAATGTGTGCAACCTTTAGCCTATTCTTCCATTTAGTTTTATCAGAGATATAATATGTTTAAATAAAATCAGGTCCATCATGGCCCAAAGCTAGAATAAAAAAGTTACTACTGATAACTCCATCATGAACTAATACACTAGCTGAGGTTGTATCCTAGCTATGGAAACTGTATCTTTGTCACTTACACTGGATTTGTTCCTGAGGAGACATGCTAATTGCACATATATTATTCTAAAGTATTGATTGTTCTATTCTGTAAGCACAGGAAAAGAAATAAAGATCAACTGAAGTCTTATCTAGCTCTGTGAATAGGTAATGATACTTGACTTTTCAGCGTTGTGAGACTGGTGCAGTCATTTTTATGTATAGTATACTCACTATGGTACGTCTCTGCACAGTCTGGAAACCAGAAGAAAACCATGACATAAAATACTATTGATTTATATATGTGAGCTAGTTTACAGCTAGAAAACATGGATCAAAGCTACTGCTTATCACTGAAAAGACTAACTCTTTCTTATCCATGTAAAATGTGGTGTGGGAAACACTAATGCCTAGAGATGCTGACCAACCCCATTCAGCCAGATCCTACTCTGAAGGCCACATAAAGGAATCTGACAGAAACAAACACCAAATTTTCTTAGGGCATTTGTTCACACCTCCTGAAAAACAGAGCAGTTCACATTACCATCACATGATTTTGACACCTCTCATACAGTGGGAAATGACAAGCTCAGGCAATTGTTTCCAAATAAAGAGACAATTTTCTAACAATCACTTTATTTTTTTCTTCCAATTTTAGTTGCAGACACTCCTCAAAATCATTTTATTTTATCAACAGTTCTTCAACAGGAAGTATGATGAACTTTTTGAAGACCCTTATAGGGAGGTCGTTACCACCCTGTCCTTTGGTTGTTGAAGTCTGTATGGAACTCACATTATAATTTTCTCTCATTGTATCACATACTCTTATCTCATTCAGTGTTGGTAGATGCATCAAAATTATGAATATACATTGTCATAAATAATTTATTATGTTTATTAAATAATACATTTTAGCACACTGCAAACACACAGGACATAATCTGTGTGAGAAACTCAGCAGTTACTGCACAAGAGTAATAATTTTAAATGCATAAACACAATCTAACAATCTAAAATAAATCAATAAGAAAAAAAGGTAAAGAAATTTCTTATAAACTTAGGACAACAGAGATTATTTTTATTATGAAAACTCTGTCAGTAATGTCACTAACTTATTATAAACCAATTGTCCAGATTCAGCTTTGCTGTAATTCTGTTAATGGCAATAAAATTACACCAAATATTAATTTGCTTCATTTTGCCCTCTATAGTGATCATCTTAGACCTCACATTTTAATTGCAATACATGAAATTTTAATAAGTAGATGCTGAGAAAAAAATTATGACCTTTCTAGGCTACTTCGAGTATTTAAAATTTAAAAACAATATGTTCTTACATTTGATATTTCAGTCAGGAGAGGAATAAGAGTGAATCAGTGGTTTTGAATAATCATTGTTTGTCTCACTCATTTTATTTGACATTTTGATTTGGACATTTGTTCAAGATTTCAGAATGGAAAAAGAGTTTTCATGTACTTCATATTCTTCAGTTATTTTTTTTTCTCAACATTATAGGTTTCCTATATAAAGGAACATGCTGAGCACTACACGTAAGAAGGAGAAATCAAAAACATAAATGGGAACAGAGAAAGCAACGGGTCTGCAGAAAAAGTTCTGAAGTTTAAAGTGGATGTTGAATCATGTTTAAAAAGTCACCAACGTGACATTTTCACATAAAAAGTAAGTGTTATACTGGTATAGAGAAAGGTAATGTTACACATGGAATACAGGATTATTCCTCTGCTCAATTCTGTTTTAATCTGAGATGGAGTGTTTACCTTCGTAAATGCCATTATAAGAAAAATGCATATAAATTAAAGACAAACCTTGGAACAGCAACAGCAAAGCTAAAAGATTTGACTATGCAATATGGTGGGAAGCTGAAGGGCCCAGACTTGTTTGGTCTAGAAAAGAGAAAAATGTGAGGTGGAGGAGAAACGCTTCAGGTTTTGCAGTAGCTTTTAGTTATCATAAGAAAAGGGTAAACTGCACAATTATTCTTTTTTCATGGATATTTCTTAAAGTTAGACATTCCCTCAGAAAATATCTGCATTTATTGGAAATTAATTCCAAAAAAGTCTAGTGCTATTATTTCTTGCATTCAAAAGAGAAGATTCCAGCATAATTTTAATTAAAGAGATTACATTTCTACTGCTAAAAAAGCCCTAAAATTAAGACATGAAGACAGAATCCTTTATCAAAGACTGAGTTAAAAAGGAAAAAAATATATTTTATAGAAGTTTCAAAAGTCCTTTATGCACGCAAAGTTTTCTGGAAGGCAGATCTGATGGTCTTTAATATAAAATATATATAAAAATATAAAATGAAATATGTGTGAAATTATATTTAGGGTTAAGTATTCCACAACGCCTAACTTTATTTTTCTTAAGAATAACATTAGAAAAAACAATACACTGTTGTGCTGTCTTGCGTGTGAGTAAATCACAGATTTATCACCTGCAATCCAGATTTATGATAGGGTTACTTTGTGTTACTGATACAAAGACTTCTGAATACTCCCTTCCACTGTAATTCCTTAACATCTACAGTACAACCTGCAAAAAGTTGCAGAGATGGGAATAATGATTTTCCTTGATCTGCTGATTTTTCTAAAACATACCAGACAAGTAGCATCCATTGCTGCAATGGTGCACTGTTTATTCAGGTTCCGGTTTCTGTTTACAAGGACACTTGTTTCTGCATTGCAAAGCTGTTCTCTATCCAACTAATGACAAGTCTGCATGGGAATATTGCATTCCATGTGCAAGATGTTACTTATCTTTTCTGAGCCCCCTGATGCTTCTGTCAGTCTCGCCCGAACATTTTTAAGTTTAGTTACGATCAAGGGAGAAGATACTTTATCAAGCGTCAAATATCAATACCAAGGACTTAAAGAACACACCTTAGGGCACTGACAGACTATGAAGCTGAGCCTTGTAACAGATCTACCAACGTTCTTCACTGCCCTCTGTTCTTTAGTCTGTGCAGAATCCTTCTATCAATGAAGATATATTTCTGTGTATGCAATTTAGTCATATGCATGCCAGGTAGGATAAATATGTACTCCTTAGGGGACTTATTTGAATTTTATTTTATATTTGTTTCTGTACGTGCATTTCCTTACAGGCCCATACCTTTTCGATTTTGGATTGAGGCATAACATCTGAATCACTGATGAGTTAGCATGCTGTACTGTGAATAATTTAATTCATACAATGATTGATTCCTTATATCTAACTATATAAGGTTATATAAAAACTTTCCTTCCCAGATGACAAATTATCATCTCAATATGAAAACATATGATGCCTGAAATTCAAAGGAGCATCCAAGACTGTACTTTAATCGTACAGACACCGTAACTTGCCTGGAATGAAAAGCAGAGTTGACTACACTCCGAGTTACAATTTCCTGTCTATCCATCAGCTGGGATTAGTTGGTTCACAGCAGTGTAAAGATTGTCTACTAGGAAAAGTATTTTAGAGAAATGAGATCCTCTAAGAATGCAGTGGTTGTCAGAGAAAAATCTAATATATTATGACAGCTTTTTCTGGAACAAGTAACCTTCAAGCCATCAGAGATATTCACCCAAGATATATTTTCTTATTAGAAATCCTGTCCAAAAAGTATAGTGATTTTTTTCTTTTTATAGCTAAAGTATTTACTGCTATTTTTTCAGGATCAATCATGTCGAGATGAAGAACATGAAATCTAAGCAGTCATAGTCATAGCTGTTAGTCCAGTTTTGATTGTAGATTCTTTCTGTTATTAGGCATGCATAGTTTAAGAAATGAGTTTGAAAGCAGGAGGTTAACTTTGTATTAGATTTGTTCAGGATCACAGAAATATTGCACCAATTCTTGAAATTCTTTAGACTGCAGACAGCACAGGGAGCAAAGTTTTTTGATAATCATGCTTCTAACATTCTGTAGCTGTCCATCTGTACAGCAATTGCTACGACTTCTGCCAAATTTTATACTGTCCATCATCTGCCCAGCTGCTGTTTAATCTACTGAGTGTTTAAATCAAGAAACAAGTGAAGAATGACATACCTTTGGGCAATTCCAGTGTGCCTCTGTCTGTTTAGAGCCACAGAAGCAGTATATGACAGCAGAGAATTCCCAGAGCCCAGCACCTTTATAAGTTGTAGCTCCAACTATCCTCCAAGCCAGTACTGTAAAACTGAGGATAGGGGTGAAATTTCATTAAGTTTAGTGGGTGAAGGACTAAGCCGTTAAAGTGCATTTCACAGAGTGGTTTGCCATTTTACACACTATAGGTTTTCTGTCTTTTTTTCTTTCATTACACTTCCTTGTAGTCTTTCTTTTTCCTTCTTAGCATCGTGAATGCTTTCTCCACAAAATAAACTACCTCAAATACAGAAATCCCCAAGGGAGGAAGAAAAGTACTTGCACTTATTTGTCATTCTTGCTTCAGTACTCTAGTAAACCAAACAAGTGAACCAAAAAACCAAACCCCCACAACTTTAAAACATTTAAAAAAATTACAATTTAAAAATTATCAGTTTGACCCAAATAATCATTATTCACTGTCTTACTATCTTCCTTTTGAGCCCCAGGTGTTATTGTATATGTGAGACTGCATTGAATTAGGAAAGAAATTTTTCCATTGTTTTCATGGTATAACGTGCAACACTTATCCAGGTGCAGGCTGGATTCTGATGCAGCTTGTTCCTGTCTAGATGCACTGAAACTTTTTCTGTTTGGTTGTTTCAACAATGGAGATTTTGAGATATCTGATCAGGTTTCATCTGGTCTAAAAAAAACAGCTCAACATTTTTTATTACTGAGAAACATCTAAAATTATCTATAAATCTAAGCAGAAAAGGTCATTCTTAAAATGTTTCCTGTTTAAGCATCCATTGGATTAAAGAAGCAGCTGGGCAGACTGAAAATGTTTGTTGATATGCCACCTAAGAAGAAGAAGAAGAAAATGGATGCCACCTAAGCTCTAAAATAAATCTACCTCTATTCCCAAGATCACTTCCCTCTGGCCTCAAAAATGTAAAAGCTGAAAAGATCAATATCAAATTTTCAGTAATGTAGTTTTTCATATTGAAAAGTACACTCAACCTGTTAGAATTTGATTTTCAAGAGGATGTAAAGACTAACAGAATTCAGCTTCCTTTAAAGAGCCCTATGCCTGTACATTAAGAGTAGGTAAATCAGGTAGAAAATTCTTTTAAATATGTGGAATTACTATTCTTACGCTTTGCATCTTCCTTCTGTAGTTAGATTTCCTCCTCTGGAGATATTCAGATGACCCAGCAAATACTTTCACTGCAATGATGTCTTTTTAACTGTGTATCCAATGCCTTTTAATTAACATGACAAATAGGGGTATTTTAGCTGCTGTCTTACAATTTCAAATTGGTTTAGCAAATTAACAATGGAAACTGCTTTTTACAGAGATTTATCTGACACATTTTGAAAGAGGTCCATTTCTCCCACTCACATAGACAAAATGTGCAAAGATTGAGTCATTACATTTCATTTAACATGCAGCCCAAAGTTTTACTTTCACTTACATCATTACCTTGGAGCAGATAAGAAAAGGGAAAGCAAATAGGCTCCCAAGATCCCCTAGTCAAGATTCCTGCCACAGATGGGGTAGACAGATACCTGGCCAGGGCTGAAAGCAGACTGGTAAGAAGGTTTTGTTTGTGCTGAGGACTTGTCTGGGGACATGAAAAAAATAAAAGAAAAGGGAAAAATGGAGCGATTAGAACTTCAATGACAGATTCTCAAAGTTGGACTAGATGATCATTGTAGGTCCTTTCCAACTGAAAATATTCTATTCTGTTCAAATTTTTGCAGCTTGAATCACTGTGTGCACATTTGCATGAAGGTCTTTTTCCCAACAAGAAATGGCTTTTGCCATCATTAGGAGCTGCAGAGGTGCTGCCCGCTTGGTGGGTAGGCCAGATTGTCTGACCTGCACAACCATGTTAATGCATCTGGCGTGAAAAAGGAACCAGATTGCACACTAAGCGTGAAAAGGGTCCTTCTCTAGGCTAAGGGCATAGCTCTCCAAATGTGTTCTTTGTCTTGGTGGAGGGAACATCAGGCATTTCTTGTGGAGAAGGTTCCACCCATTACATGTTGCTTTTGGTAATGACAGCAATGTAGTGCTACTAGTAGGATGGTCTTGTGCAGCAGTGTCTAAGACAACCACAGCAGGAATGACGCAAGAAGCTTGGCAGGAGGGGGTGAGGGTAGCAACAGTGAGTCTGATGTTTTCAGCCAGCACTCCTAGAAGACCTAAGGAAACTTCATGTCTTCTGCCACTCCTGACCACCTGTGGAGGCAGGATAGTGGGGAAATTGACCTTTGATCTGACCAGAGGGATTGCTTTTATCTTCACAGAAACTCATTAAGATTCATCTAACAAAGATGGTAGCATTTTAAAATAGAGATAAAAAATCAAGTACTGTGTTAGCAACACAAATACAAGCACTTGGGAAAAGATCATGATCAGGTACTTTCCTTGTATTATGTCTCGAATCACCATTTTTTGTTTCAGCCAATATTGCTGTATTTTTCCCAGTCTTTTCCTACCATAATACAAGTATTAGAAATTCACTGTGAGTGGGTGCAGAGAAATTTTATCTGCAAGTGCTGTTTTCGTGTGGTGTTACCCAACAGCTGCGACAGAAAATGCAAATGCCTCACAGGATGAATTTTCTTAAGAACAAAGAGAACATCAGGATCTGGTGCATTTTCTACAGTTTCACAGCTCTGTCATAAGTATCCTGATGTGTAAAACAATCTGTTTTAGTCACATTTCCTGAAAGCCATGGTTGGGATGTAATCTATATCAGTTTGGGCATAAGTATCTGAAAACCACTTCAGTCTAAAAAACTGACATAGCCTTCCTAAACTTTTGAAGGGAGCATCATATATGTAGTGAAGGAGACAATCTTAGGTATTTTTGAGGACAGGTGGGTTCCTGGGGAAAGGGGAGGGAGAACAGAGAGCCCCGCCAGAAGCCACCAGCTCTGGCATGAGGCTGATGCAGCTCCGGCCTCGAGCCCCCACGGGAGACAGAACCAGCCCTGGGGAGTGCTGGTGGCGGCAGTGCTGTGACCAGGCCAGCAAGCAGGGCCAAGAGGGCATGGCAGCCATGCAGCACTTTGCGCAGAGGGCGTGTGAGAAGGGCCAGCACCCGCTGGTTGGCCCACAGCTGGGGCAGTTCTCCAGGTCTATGCCCTTGTGGTTGGCACTTGCCTCTGAGTTAAAATCAGAGCTTCTACAGAAAGGCCCCTGGGATGTCTGATGCTTGCACCCAGATGGAACTGGTGAGGAAGGAGTCTTCATGACAGACAGTGGATCGCAGCAGGTACACAGAGCCTTCCCCGGGAGGAAAGGCAGGTACCAGCCTAACGTGGAGCAGGCCGGTCATTTGTTCTGTCAGGTGGCTGAGTTGTAGGAAACAAGTCAAAAGGCTTCACAGTATGAGAGGGGCCGAGATGGAGACGGAGGAGATGGAGAGGTGGTTCCAGACCTATGTTGCTGTGGAGAATGAGGCACCTTGGACCCTGGTGACCCACAAAAGCAGGATTCTGCTTCAGTCCCCACTTGCCAGCTTCACAACCAAAACCATATAAGAATCTTTAATAGCTGTAGACTTTTATGTCTACATGTAGACTTTTTTATTAGGTGTCCTGGTTTCAGCTGGGATGGAGCTAATTTGTTTCTTAGTAGTTGGAACAGTGCTGTGTTTTGGCTCTGATGTGAGAACAGCGTTGACAGGACACTGATGGTTTTAGTTGTTGCCGGGTGATGTTTCTACTAAATCAAGGACTTCTCAGTTCCTTGGGCCCTGCCAGCCAGAGGGCTGGGGGGGCACGGGACATGGGGAGGGGACACAGGCAGGAGAGGTGACCCAAGCCAGCCAGAGAGGGATTCCATACCGTGGGACGTCATGCTGAGTATATACCCTGGGGGAAGGAGAAGGAAGGGGGGACATTTGGCATTATGGCGTTTGTCCTCCCGAGTACCCGTTACGTGATGGAGCCCGGCTGCCCTGGGATGGCTGAGCCTGCCTGCCCTGGGGAGTGGGGAAGGAATTCCCTGCTTGGCTTGGCTTGCGTGCGCGGCTTTGCTTTAACTACTAAATTGTTCTTATCTCAACCTTAATTTTTTCATTTCCTTTCCCATTTTTCTCCCCATTCCTCTGGGTGAGACGGAGTGAGCAAGTGGCTGCATGGTACTTGGTTGCTGGCCGGGGTTAAATCACAACATTAGGAAAAATATCTTCACTGAAAAGGTGGCCAAGCACTGGAACAGGCTGCCCAGGGAGGTGGTGGAGTCACCATCTATGAAGGGGTTTAAAAGATGTGTCGATGTAATGATTAGAGACATGGTTTAGTGATAGACTTGGTAGTCCTGGGTTAACAGTTGGGCTTGATGTCAAAGGTCTTTTCCAACCTGAATGATTCTATGACACCTATGAGCAGAGTCTGCAAGAAGTCTGTACCAGCAGCACACAGTGGATGCTGCAAAAGGAAACGAGTGCTTGTAGTGGGTGACTCTGTTAAGGGGCACTGTGGTGGCCACTGGCTGGCCTGACAGGGAGTCACGCTGCCTTGCAGGAGCTAAGGTCCGAGAGGGTGCCGAGAGGGTGCCACAACTTGTCAAGAGCACAAACAGCTGTACCCGGCTACTCTTTCATGTGGGCATGAATGACACCACAAGCCAGAACTGGGCCGGAATCAAGGAAGACGATAAAAGCCTGGTCCTACAAGCGAAAAATATTGGTGCTCAAGTTATTTTTAATTCCATTTTACCTTTAAGAGGAAAGGGTGCAGCCAGAAATAGAAGTATAATGCAAAGCTACCTTTGGCTTCATGGCTGGTGTTGTTGTGAACATTTTGGCTTTTATAACTGCAGGACATTCTTTGATTACTATAGCCTGTTAGGGAGGGATGGGATTCACCCATCAAGAAGAGGCAAGGGAAGCTTCGGCAGCAGACTGACCAGCTTGGTGAACTGGGCTTTAAACTGATGGACTCAAGGGATGGGGTCCAAAGTGGCAATGTTCACACCATCACATCCAGCTGGGGAATAAGCCAGACCAACCAGATCAGTGATGTGTGTTCCTTAGCTGCCTCCCAAGAAGAGTACCAGATGGCCAGCCACCTCACGGGTGTGCATGGCTATGGTGGACCCTCTTGTGCCCCTCCTGGAAAACCTGCATGCTCAACTACCTCTCTGAAACGCCCATACACCGACGCACACAGCATGGGGAATAAACGGGAAGAATTAAGAGGTCTGTGTGTGGTCACAGGGCCATGATCTCATTGCAGTTACAGAGACATGGTGGGATAGCTGGCATGACTGGAACGCTGTCATGGATGGCTATTCACTTTTTAGGGAACGCAGGCCAGCAAGGAGAGGTGGTGGAGTTACTCTTCATGTGAGGGAGCAACTGGGGTCTATCAAGCTCTGCCTGGGGGTGGATGCAGAACAAGTTGCGAGCTTATGGGTAAGGATTAAGGGGCAGGCCAGCATGGGTGACACTGTTGTGGTGTTTGCTACAGGCCACCTGATCAGGAAGAGGAAGTCAATGAGGCCTTCTGCAGACAATTGGAGGTAGCCTCATGATCACAAGCGCTGGTCCTCGTAGATTATCTCAATCACCCTGATATCTGCTGGAAAGACAAGACAGTAAGGCACACACAGCCCAGGAGGTGCCTGCAGAGCTCTGATGACCACTTTTTGACATAGGTAGTAAAGGACACAAAGAGCTGTAATGTGCTCTTGAACCTTGTACTCACAAAGAAGGGCTGGTTGGGGTTGTGCAGGTTGGGGGCAGCCTTGGCTGCAGTGACCATGAGATGATGGAGTTCAGGATCCTGCTTGGGGAAGGACAATAAGTTTGATTGCAACCCTGCACTTCAAGAGGACAAACTTTGGCCTCTTCAGGGACCTACCTGGAGGAAGGGAGGATCAAGAGACCTGGCTAATATTGAAGCATCACTTCCTTCAAGCTCAAGATAGGTGCATCCCTATAAGTAAGAAATCAAGCAAAGGGGGCAGGAGACCTGCATGTTTGAGCAAGGAGCTTCTGGCAAAACTCAAGACAAGATGTGGAAAAAGGGAAAGGCCAGTTAGGAGGCTTATAAGAACATTGTCAGAACATGCAGGGATGTGATGAGGAAGACTAAGGTCCATTTGGAATTAAATTTGGCAAGGGACGTCAAGGACAACAAGAAGGTCTTCTTCAAGTACGTCAATAGGAAAAGGATGACTAGCAAAAATGTGGGCCCACTGCTGATTGAGGTGAGTGCCCTGGTGACCAAGGACACAGAGAAGGCAGAGTTACTGAATCTTTTTTCTTCAGCCTTTACTGCCAAGGCCAGTGTTCATGTTTCCCAGACCCTGGAGGCCAGAGAGGAAGTCTGGAGGAAGGAAGACTTTCCCCTGGTCAGGTAGGATCCAGTTAGACATCATCTAGGCCAACCTGACACCCACAAATCCATGGCCTTATTGCGATGCACCCTCAATTGCTGAGGGAATTGGCAGATGTTATTCCTAAGCCACTCTCCATCACCTTTGAAAGTTCACGGAGAACAGGAGAGGTGCCTGAGGACTGGAGGAAAGCCAGTGTCACTCCAGTCTTCCAAAAGGTCAAGAAGGAGGACCCAGGAAAACCACAGGCCAGTCAACCTCACCTCCATCTCTGGAAAGGTGATAGAACATCTCATCCTGGAGGTCATCTCTAAGCATGTGGAAGAAATGATGGTTATTAGGAGTAGTCAACCTGGATTCACCAAGGGGAAATACCTGACCAACCTGATAGCTTTTTATGCTGGAATTAGTGGCTGGGTAGATAAGGGGAGAGCAGTGCATATTGTCTACCTTGAGCTTAGCAAAACTTTTGACACTGTCTTCCCTAACATCCTCATAGGTAAGCTCAAGAAGTGTAGGTTAGATGAGTGCACAGTGAGGTGGATTAAGAACTGGTTGAATGACAGAGCTCAGATGGTCTAGCTGGAGGCCTGCAGCTAGAGGTGCTCTCCAGGGGTCAGTACTGGGTCCAGCCCTGTTCACCTCATTCATCAACAACCTGGGTGAAGGGGCAGAGGCACCCTCAGCAGGTTCCTGATGACACAGAACTGGAGGAGCAGCTGACACACCAGGAGGCTGCGCTGCCATTCAGCGAGACCTGGGTGGGCTGGGGAATTGGGTGGGGAGGAAACTCATTAAGTTCAACAGGGGCAAGTGTAGGGTCCTGCACCTGAGAAAGGACATCCCTGTGCACCAGCACCGGCTGGGGGTGACCTGCTGGGTGGCAGCTCTGCAGAGAAGACCTGGGAGTGCTGGTGGGCAGCAATATGCCCATGAGCCAGCAGTGGGCCTGTGTGGCCAAGAAGGTGAATTGGATCTTGGGACACATTAGGAGGAGCAGGGCCAACAAGTCAATGGAGGTTTATTTTCACCCTCTGCTCTGCCCTGGTGAGGCCGCATCTGGAGTGCTGTGCCCAGTGCTGGGCTCCCCAACTCAAGAGAGACAGGGAACTGCTGGAGAGGGTCCAGTGGAGGGCTATGAAGATGATGAGGGGACTGAATCTTCCTGATGAGGACAGGCTGAAAGAGCTGGTCCTGTTTGGCCTGTAGAAGACTGAGAGGGGATCTTAGCAGTGCCTACAAATATTGTAAGGTCGAGTGTCCAGCTGTTGAGGCCAGGTGCTTTTCAGAGGTGCCCAGTGACAGGACAAGGGGCAATGGGCACAAACTGAAATGCAAGAAGCTCTGTCTGAATATGCAGAGCTTTACTTTGAGTGTGACATCACTAGAACAGGCTGCCCAGAGGGGCTGAGTGTCCTTCTCTGGTGACATTCAAAGCCTGTCTGGATGCGATCCTGTGCAACCTGCTCTGGTTGAACCTGCAGGGTGTTGCTCCAGAGGTCCCTTCCAACCAGAATCATTCTGTGACTGTGATTCTGTTGAGACAGTCTTAGCTGTTTTTGAGGGCATGAAATAGATAACAATGACCATAAATCAGAAGTCTTAATCCTGGAAGAGAGGGAGAGAAAAAGAGATACTGAGAAATGTATTTCAATACAATGTCGTACCCTCTTATTTGATAAATATCTTTGATTTAAATAATGATTTAAGTATTCAACATGAAAAAGCATAAAACCAATTATATCATGTCAAACTCTTTGTATTTTTGAGTCAGTTACAGCTTTCACCAAGGTCTTATTTCTTGCCAATAGTGCCAAATAATGGCTTTCAAAGCAAAGCCAAAGCCACTATTGGCTTTCATTTACATTAAAAGACTCTTTCTACAGTATTTGAAGTCTTTATTTCTTTCAAGTATTGTGAAAGCTATGAAAAGATAGTTTATTTTCTAGGTTCTCACAATGCTAATCCATCTTAAAATGCATATAACTGCAGACTCAATAGATAATTACAGCTGTATGAAGATAAAGCACTGGTCTTTCAGGCCCTGGAAAACAAAACTCCTCTATTTTACACAATTTCATCTTCAGAGCTTCCTTACAAATCCTTTGAAAAAGAGAAAATTGTCTTAGTTTTCTTGACAACCTGAGAGCAAGGGTCAAAAAGCCAGCCTGAAAACACTATTGCAGGTATCACCATAGTCAATGGAAGTTACTATACAAGGGAATTTTGAGGTATAATGATATCGGTGAAAATAAACCAATTCTATTAAAAGAAATATGATGCTATCTGTGAGATAATAACAACAACAAGAAAAAAGAAAAGAAAAGAAAAAAAGGAAAAGAAAAGAAAAGAAAAGAAAAGAAAAGAAAAGAAAAGAAAAGAAAAGAAAAGAAAAGAAAAGAAAAGAAAAGAAAAGAAAAGAAAAGAAAACAAAACAAAACAAAAGAAAACAAAACCAAAACAAAACAAACCAAAACAAAACAAAACAAAACAAAACAAAACAAAACAAAAGAAAAATAAGCCCTCCAAAACACCATCAACAAGACATTAAAAAAGAAGTACTTGAAAGTGGGTTAGTATTTTAGAGATTGTTGTACTGCCTTCACAGTTATAATGATCTCAGTATAACTGAAACAAACATTTTAATTGATAGAGTAAATGCATGAGGTCCTGTGGGATGGGAGAAAGAGGTAGTTCAGTGTAACTAGGATTCAATAAAAAATAGTGGATTTCTGGTAAGAGAAGGAGATAAAGGAAAGTAGGGTTTGCTAGGCAGCAGACTTTGGATTAGAAAAATGGTGGACGTGAATTTATGAGGAGAATAGGTCTGGGGCAAAATGCAACAAAATGGAAGAGGGAAGGCTGGCCTAGTATCAGCTGAGATCGCATTTTGACAGAAGTTAATGAGGCCTTTTGATACGGTCTTTTTTGTTTGTTTGTTTGTTTTTTCTTTTGAATCTCATCTTCTTTCTTTCTATCAGGAAAGAGCTGTGAAATTACTGTTATATCCTCCAATCACCTGTCTCTCAGTGCCAGGCCATTAAAAGAAGATAACCTCTATGTCAGAGGTTTATGCAATGAGTTAAGAGCCTTCAGTATTATCGGCAGGTAATTCAAGCAGATGCACTTTGCTGAAAATGCTATAGCTCAAATTTATTTGTATTACAATACCTACAAACTAAATAACCAAACCGCCCCCACAAAATTGTTATTCCATACTCTGAAAAATTATATGGTTGAGGGAAACCTTAACTTTGTCCTTTTGTTGATAAACTATGAGCTTTCTTCCCACAGGACATCGTGAAAAAATGACCTAGTGTTGGAATGAATCTGAATCATGCAGTAATAGATGTTGCTGCCTGTTAATTCATTGCAGAAAAAGAACCAGATTGATTGAAGGAGATGTGTATAAAAGAGGAGGGGAAAAAAGTATGTGTTTGATTATGACAGATTAAAGTTTTCTCAGGTGTATAGATCATTTCTTTCTGTACAGCTCCCATGGGATAATAGATAACCTGTGTAAATTAACCTTTTTCTGATGGTTTTCCAGTGACCAATTGGAAATTCCTTTTATTTCTGATGTAAACATTTTCTATACAGAGAACAGATGTGTATGAACAAAAGGATCTTAAAAACTTTGTGTGACCATTAGTTAAAAAAAAAAAAAAATAGGACAAAAAAACCCCCAAAACAACAAAAATTAAAACTAAACCAAAACCACACACCAGAAAAAAGTAGGACAAAACGGAAAAATCTATAACCTTTCTTGTGTTTTGTCTGTGGGTATCTGTCTGAATTCTACACCAAATTGCTGTCTCTGTTCCAACAAGCTCCACATGTGTTTGACAGAAGGAATGGATATTTTGCAGGGGCAATAGATAATTCATGGTGAGGTGTTGTGGTACAGAGTACCAGAGTGCTTCTTATGAAATTAGTTATATTGGAAATCAAAGTCAAACTAAATGAGACAATGAAGGTGAAGAAAAGCCAGGGGACTGTAGAGATTCTGTTTCTGGCATAGCTATCTTCTTCCATCCGCTTTCTAGTGCTGTTTTCCTTTCTTCTCTCCTGGAGAAAATCAAATATGAACTGATGACCCACATGTTCAAAAGAGAAGTCCAAAAAAGACTGCAACAGTCAGATATACACTTCCGTGTGTCTTTGTGAGTACACATTCACACACACTCCTCCACTTGTGTAAGCAGCAACCACTTAAATATGCATATCTTTGGCAGGATTCATTGCAAAGTATTGTTACAGATTATATTTTACTTAGTAGATAATTTTACCATGTTATCTCACTATAAAAAATTGGGAATGACATAAGCCGCCTAGTAGTATACACTTCTGACTCTAAGTCTTGTTTATATTTACTGAGATGCTTAGCAGTGTATACTGTGGGTAATCACAAAGAAAGCAATGGGATTATTCATCACAGTTAAACCTACAATTCAGCTCCTCATAAGACTGTGTTTTCTTCATATTTATTTATATAAAAGGGATACACAGAAATATTTTGTAATAAATACTTTCCGCTATTAAGGCAACATAAAAGTGCTTGTGTTAGAAGCTGGTAATTGTTTATGTGTGAAATATAAAAAAAAGGCTTATTCCATATTCTAATCAATATTAATTGGGAATATAATCGTGCAAGATAAAACCACAAACCCCTTTGCACCAGGAGTCACTACAAAGAAATAAATATGAAGTCCAAACTCAGAAAAAATACTTTTACCCACAGATATTGGGGCTGACTACATATTTTCCATCTAAAAAGATCATGTCTGTGAAGAGTCATAAGCATTGGTTTTTAACTGGCTCTGAATACTTTGAAATAATTAATATAGGGTCAGGAAGGTTATGAAAGTTATATGGGTGTGTCTTGAACAAGACCCTGCCCCAGCCTTCTCTTACTGAAACAAGGAATATCTAGCTTTACTATCATTGCTAAAGTTAGCTAAGTATGGAGAGCATCACAAGCTAAATTTCTTGTTTATACTTCTAGAGCTGTTGTTTTTTAAACCATCTAACAAAATCTAAGATGAAGTATTATCTCTAAAAGCAACCCAGAAAGCATATACTCAGTCAACAAAGACTGCACATTCTGACCAACGGAACATGCAGTTACAGTGTCTGTGTGTATTTAATCTGTAGCAGCAGGTAAATTACAAAGCTAAATATGCAATCTTGTGATAAAGAAAAGAATCATAGTTTCATTATCTTAAGAAAAATTTGAAAAGCTCTACATGAAAAGAAAAAAGACCTGAAAACTGGTGAATGTATATGACTGCTATATGTGCTGTATCAACTGTAGGTTGTGAATTCAAGAAAGAAGTAATGAGCATATAGTCTTAAGTATATGCAGAAATACAGTCCTTGCTATAGTTTTCCTAATGTTTCTCAAATTAATCAACATCACTTTATATTAATAGACAACCTCAGTTAGTTTGCCTTCAACTCTATTGGACAAAACACATGGATGATTAAACTGAATAAAAAGATCAACATGAGATTATATATATCTAAGGAAAGGATGGCTCAGGAGCAGTCAGACATTTTAATCATTAATTCCTTAAGTTTTTTGTTCTCAGAAGAAGACTGCACCATTTTTATTCACAAAGTAGAAATCAACTCTTTGCGCTGATGGAATATCATTAGACAAGGTTACATGTTAAATGAAGACTCCTTGCTGTGTCTACCGATCCAATGCACCATTAACTAGTACCACGCTGCTATGAAAGCCAAGAAGTCTTCAGACAGTACAGAACCTTCCTTTTTGATGTAAGTTAAGTCAGTGAACACTGAAAGCTTGTGTGTGGTCTTAGCTCCAGGAAAAACTTCATAATTCTGGTACAGTACAGTCAATTATGCTCATTTAACCCTACCCCAGCATGCAGATTTCCAGATTGTGGACACTGTATCAAAACTAATAAAGACACTGGAGTCCTTCTGCATTCACAGCATATGCAAACAACAGAGGCATATAATTCAATCTGAAATTATAACTCAGACATTTATGTGTGACTGAGTGCTCTTTAACCATTCTAGTAATGCAGTACTATCTTTTGTTAGTATTGATATTATTGCAAGATTAACCTTCAGTCAGTTGTGCAAATATACTCTACATGCACAGGCTGCTTTTAATATTTTTACCAACACCTTTAAGAATATTTTTTTTAAAAAATTGTGGATGAAGTTCTTTGTAATCTTTATATTACTTTGCAATTTTGATATGTCCCAGCTCTGTCCACTCCCCCAATTTTCTACTGAATGCATATACTGGTTTTAGCCAGGATAGAGTTAAATCTCTTCCAAGTAGCTTGTATGTGGCTATGTTTTGCATTTGAGTTGAAAGCAGAGTTAATACCACACTGATGTTTTAGTTATGGCTGATCAGTGTTTCCACAGCCAAGGTCTTTTCTCACATTCCCCTGTCAGTGAATAGGCTGGGGGTGCACAAGAAATTTGGAGTGGACACAGCTGGAACAGCTGATCCCAACAGACCGACGGAATATTCTGTACCATATGATGTTGTTCTTAGCAATAAAAGCTGGAAGGAAGGAAGAAAGGGAGGATGTTCAGAGTGATGGTGCGTGTGTACCCAAGTAACCATTATGCATGATGAAGTCCTGCTTTCCTGGAGACAGCTAAACATCTGCCTGCCAATAGGAAGAAGTTAATTAATTCCTTATTTTGCTTTACTTGTGCACATTGCTTTTGCTATATCGGTTTGTATCTCAATCCATGATTTTGTGCATTTACCCTTCTGATTCTCTCCCCTATCCCACTGCAGGGGCATGACCAAGAGGCTATGTGGTGCTTAGCTACCTACCAGGGTTAAACCATAAAAATGCAAAAGTAGCATAAGTAGTTGTTGTGCCTCATAATGATTTTTTAATAAATTCTTATAAATTACTTCTACATACCTGTAGGTCATCAGTGTTGAGTGAAAACTATGACAAAAAAAACCAAAAAAAAACCCCCAAAAAACCCCAAACATTTGAAATATACTCTCTGGAAAAAAAGTAAAATTACTGTCTCTTAGAAAATTTTTTTCTTCATAGACCTGGTAAAGAAATTTCATACAACATGGTCACAAAATAATCTGTAATCATAAAATCAGCAGTTTCTGGAAGACAAAAAATAAGGGGTTTATGTGTGTTTAGAATATTATACTTGAAGGCAATATGAATTACTATCATGCCTTTGTGGGTGTTAATTTGTAGTCCACTAGTGCACAAATCATATCTTCAAACAGCAATAAAATCTGAAAAGCTTTCATCATAAGGTGCAAAGTCATTAACGATCCAAATGGTAATAAAAATCATTTAAAGTTATACATACCTGCGCAACTACAACACCATCTTAATTGAGAGGTTAATTCACTATCCTAAATCATGGGGGCATTATCATTGTATAGCTTACCTGAGATTCAAGGTTTAGCTATGAAGATTTCTAAATATTCTCAGCTAGTGCACTGTCACACATGTAAGTATGTTTGCTGAGGATGTGGTCCATGTTTGCCCTTTACCTTTCTAGGGGTATCGGTGTAATCCTGTGCCAGTCCCAGTGTGGACAGTATTCAGGTATGCTCAAAATACTGAGGTTTCTTTTCTTGTTTATTATGTTTGAAAGACTATGTATTCTTTTGGGTTTTTTTCTATTTTTTATATCTAAATATGTCTGTGTGTAAACAGTAGGAAAAGGACATGTTTAAAAGTATAATTTGGTAGTATTTCAAATATATATTAATAAGAAAGTGACTAGGGTCTTTTTTATTATTTTTTTCTTTTCTGTGGCATAGCTTACTTACTGATTGAGAACATTATTCATTTCCTTAATAGGCTTTCAATTACAAATTCAAAGAGCAGTGACACAGCACCAAATTTATTGAATATTCAGTATTTTTGGTGGGTTTTGGTTTTTGTTGGGGGGTTTTTTGTTTGTTTGTTTATTTGTTATTGAAAACAACCTTTGAGTTTCCTAGATGGCTGTATCACATGAGAACTAATAAAGTCTGATATTGCATTTTACATAGATGACCATAAATTCTACAGATATATTTTTCTGCAAAGAGGGCTAAGTGAAACAGCTTGGAATATCTTTACAGCAAAAAATAATATTCAGTATATAAAGAAAGTAAACAAATCCTTTATTCAAGCTCTTATCCTGTGCTCTGTTCCATGAGGGAACATTATCTGCTTCAAGGTAGTAGATAATGATGGAATATATTAAAAAAACAGATACACTTCATAGCCCTATGCCACAAAATAGATCTGACAATTCATTTTGAGATCTTAGCTTGTGTAGTTTTTCTTACTATTGCTCATTATTATATTTTAAGGAACACTATAGAAGACTAAAAATGTAGTTGGTCCTTGCCTTTAGGCAGAAAGCATCTGGAAGGCAGAGTTCAAGACAGAGATAATTCTCATTTGAAGTCATAAACAGGAGTTGTTTTTGATAAAATCTTCTCCACCTTAATTTGTCTGTACATTAAATAATATCTTCACATGCATGTTGCACAGCCTGTTTCTTGTTTTAAATATGGTTCATGCTGTCTTTTTATGTACTCTAAAATGTCTCAAAGTGTTCTATGTCTTTAATGATTTCCTTTTTTCCAATTATCCTTCCTCTTGGCATTAATAACTGACTAGTTATAGATTTGTGTTGTGGTTTTGTGGGGTTTTTACTCTCTTTTTATATCAGTATTTTTACTAAGGTAACTGAACTGAAGAAAAGATATGTGTTGAATACACATACAAATCTCTAATGACAGTCTTACGGTAATGCAAAAAGTAGTTTAGGTCTAGTAAAGACATGATTATTCCACAGTAACATTGAACAAGATTTTCTCCTGCTATGTAGAACTGCTTTTATGCCACGTATATATAAACACATCATTAACATTCCTCTGAAATACTGGAGGCTGAATATTTCTATGTGTTCCAGACTGAAGCAGCAAAACCCCTATTTCTACTAGATCTGCACTTGTACTTCCATAGCATTCCTGGATTTTTTTTTTTTTTTTTGAGGAAAGATGCATATAGCTTTAAAAAGAGTTTTAGGTAAATGAAACCACTACAGTGTAAATTATCTGTAAAATGAGGAAATCCATACTTTTTCCCAAAGTTTCATTGAAAGAGCTTGAGCCATGTAGAAGTGGTGACTCAATGAGGATCGTGGTAGTTTAAATCATTCCATTATCTATCGGAAATACTATACCTTGAATAATAAAGATTAAATTGAAAGAAAATAAACACACACCATTAAGACAGAGCTATGGAAATGACAGAATTTTCAGCTTACTATCCAAGCAAAAAGAATACACTTTAGACCTATCCAGTTATGTGGTTTAGTTTTCTCAGACATTGAAATATTGGAATAAAATATCTTTGTAAATATGTTTTTTAAAGCAGTTTACAATTAGAGTAAATTTAAGTAAAGCTTCCTAGAAATGAGAAAAAAAATGAAGTTGTCTTTTGTGAATTTTAGAAGGGATTTTCTTGTAGACCCACATAATTTCATATTTTCATTATACAGTATGAATAAGGGGGTTTTTATCTGAAATTAATTTTTGTTTTTAGTTGCACTGAAAGGAAGTCAAAACTGTAGCCAAATTAATTTTTTTTTTTTTTTTTTTTTTTTAAAAAGTCTGCCACAATAGGAGTTTGGACCATATTAAAGGAAGTCAATCTCAGATCTAAAGTTCTTTCAGCAGAGACAGGGCAAGATCACAAAGATATTTCTGCCCATGGTTGTGCAGAGTACAGCATAGTAATTAGCTGACTGTGTGTTTAACCTTTTTTTCTTCTAAAATAAGTGCTCCCTTAAGCTAGACAGACAGCGGAAACTTCTACAGAAATTTCCTTTTTGTTTTCAGTATCCTCCTTTTTATGGTAAACCAGCTTAAACTGTTTTCTAAAATGCTTCCATACCTGTTGACGTCAGAGCATATTTCAAGTTTCAATGAAAGGAAGCATTAATGAGCATACCATTGGTAGAAATAGTCTGCCTCCACAAATTACCACTTTTAATTAAAAGAATTATAAATATTTTTTTAATACTTTGTGAGATTTGTACCTTGGTTTAATAAAACAGTAAGTAGTAGTAGTAGTAGTAGTAGTAATAACCCCTCTTATGGCATTTGGACTAGTAAAAGTGGTAGCAGTTTCTTAAGGATTAGTCTGATATTATTTGTTCCCACCTGAAATCAACTGGACAGGGAGTTCCTGATGATCAGCAGCAGTGGAACAGTTAACAGGTGGACAGAACTACATATAAAAGTTGAAAAATATGAGCACAGATTTTCATTGCTGAAGGTAATATGGGCATTATGTTTTGTGCTAAAAAGGAATAATGCTGACCAAAAAGATAGTATGGGAGTAAAACACAAATGTTGCGACTTCTCATTTGCTCCAATCAAAACAAAAATTTAAATTCATAACTACAGTGAGCTATTATTGCAAAAGGAATTTTCAGCTGAAGTAGACTTCATTTCAAACTGTACTGCAAATCTGTAATATCATGAAGGTAATGATACACCAAATAATATGGTTGACACTTTATTCCCAGTTGAAAGAGAGAATTAGAGCTACAATTCTTCTGTTTCAAAGCTGAAGCTTTGAAGACTTTTAGTTTTAGAAGAAAACAAAATGAATAGACATATATTTCATATTTAAAATGAAAAATAATAAAAAAAAGTTCTGAAGACAATAGACAAACACTGGTGAAAACCAGAATCTTGCAAGAACTTATATTTAGAGATTTTTGTAATATTTTTTTCTTTCCTTAATTTTAAAGACTGTATTTGGTAGAAGTTTTAATGCTGTAAATTTCTTTTTGTTCTTCATGGCAAAATGTCCACTGAATTTAAGGTGCTTTAGTTTCTGTGGTTTCCTCTGGGTGACAGAAATGTGGGGATTTTTTTTTTTTCTTTTAGTGGGAAAGTTATCTCAAATTGTACATCTTTAATAAAACTTATATTTACAGATGGCAATCTCTTAAGACAGGTGAAGGCAACAGTATGCTGGCATATGAGCATAAGTAAAATTGTGCATAAATAAATCAAAGTCAGAGGTGAAAATTGGAATAATTTATTGGAGTTTAGGTTTTATGTGGCACATGTTTCTAAAAAAAGCCTGCAGGAAAGGAGTACAAATATTTTGGGACTGAAGTTAGAATCTGTCTGATAATACTTCAAACCAACATTACATTAGCTGACTTAGTAAAGGGATATAAAAACCTGAAGAAAATACTTTACTAAGAATATTACCCAACTCTTTTTTTACACATCCCTTGTCACACACTTTTCAATCATTACCTTGTCCAGCAGTCATTTCAGTGCAATGCTGTAAATTCTGTCTTATCCAGACAGATGGACACATGCACACGTTATGGAACCATAACCTTACACTACTTATGATTATAAAACTATTACCCTCTTCTCTTTTTATGTTGTGTTCGATGAGATTACTGGTTGATAAATGTCATGATGCCAGCTTTAGTTTCTGAAAATTAAGGCCTTATAATTTAGTTTTAATTGGTTCTCCTAAAAATTCATAACACAAAAAGGATCCTTTAAAATTACATATCCTGTTTAAACATAATGATGTTAATGAATTTGGTTTAGTATGAAGTCTGCATATCTTTACCACCTTCTCTTTTCCAAGACTATGTACTGAATTATGATCATCATATTAATGATGCCTTGCTCTAGTGTTGAAGTTTATTGGATTCACTTCGTGGTAGAATTCTAGGAAAAGTACTTAGTCATGTAGTATATTAAAAAAAAAAAAAAAAAAAAAGTGACTTAAGACTGTTAAAAAGGATGCATTAGTGTCGGTCTTCTCATATTTGTGAAGAAAGCTTTTTCTCTTTCTTTCAATGAGAACTGCCAATGAAATAGTAAGCCTGGTAGGTTTTGGTTGCTTCAGATTTGGTTTGGAAGGATGATCTCAGGCCCACTGGACACAGCTTTCACCTGCACTTCAATTTTAATTATCCACAATATTGTCTCTGACAGAAATGTACAGAAATTGTTGTCACTATTTTACTTTGTAAATGATTTAAATGGGGAATAGCTGACTGACAATATCCATTTGGAGAGGATGGCTACTGACGTTAATTATTTTTTTTAAACAGACTTTCTTTTCTTCTTTGTTTAGTTCCATGATACAGATTTATACCCATGAGATATGTAGACCAAAAGAGAAAAAAAAATGGAAGTGTCAAAACCAAAATATGCAAGAAATCCTTAAAAATTCACTTCTTTTTCTTTCAGCAAGGTTTTTGGATACTTATTAGGATAAAAATGTTGAATCAGGATCTGTTTCCGTTTTTGTTCTGCTAGTCCTCTGCTTACAGTCAGTCAAAACATTTAAAAATGGTATATAGTATATTGAAAGATAATATATTGATTTCTAGATCAAAGGTACATTTTCGGGAGTGCAAATGAGATAAAACTTGATCTTTCCTGCAGTTAACATTAAGCAGGAAAACTCTCATTGACCCAGTAGAAGCAGAATTACATCTACAGGAACAAGGAAAAGCAGAGGACAAATATCCTCTTTAGATTAGTTTATTTTTCAAATAATTTTTCCAGCAGGATTTTGTTAAAACACTGTGTTTCCTCGGAGAACAGAAGTATGTTTTAAGTCACTGAGGCAAGGTGTTTGATGATGAAGAACATCAACGTTCTGAGCAATGACACAGCTTGCCCAGAGATATTGTGGAGCCTCTATCCTTCAGAAACTGTTGGGATGTGGTCCTAGGCAGGACCACAACATTGTGCTTGAGCAGAATCGTTGGACAAAATGACCTCCAAAGAGCCTTTCAATTCTCACCCATTCCGTGTTTCTGTGATTTTGAGCATATTATTGGCTAAAATGTAAATATTCTGTGTGGTTCTGTAGTTCATAGTGTTTTGGTTTTATGGCTCTTAGTAGTTGTTAAAACGCCTTTCCCTTGGTAACTCACCTAGATGTGATTCATTTAGTTAATTCATTTTCAAAATCTGAACAGATTATTCAGTCTCTTTTCAATGTGCTTTCAGTCTTAAGGTCATCACAAACTCTCAATACTAATAATTGATTGATTGATAATAAAATGTGATTGATGAAGTCATAGACATGCTGTTGTTTTGCAGTGTGATCATAATACCTTTATCATGCAATTATGATCAGAAGACAGTATGACTGCCAATGACACAGTTTCAGGACTGGAACACAAAATATTGATAAAATATTCCCTCAAAAAAAGCTTTCTATGATAAAGTCTTCACAGTAGAACAGTCAATACCGTGGACGGAAGCAGTATCTTCAGGCAATAAGGTTAGTCTAGTTAAACTGCCACCCCAGTTTTACATGTTCACATGGACCACTGGGATAGTTATATATACCTCACCATCCAAAACATTCCCTGCCAGTCTCAAATCTGGTTTCCTTAAAGATGGTAATTTCTAACTGTTCAAGTCTATCTCACAGCTTCTGCAATGCATGAGGGAAAGATAATATTTAATATACTACTTTTGCACCACAGCAGAGGAAAATGTGAGTATAAACTATTACCATAGTAGATAGTACTTTTGAATCTGTCACAGTGATACACAAACTGTATGTTGACCAATACAGTGGCTATTTTTTTTTTTTTTCTTGCTCCACCATGGAGACCATCACAGATTAGAACGATGTAGTGCTTTTCTCATACTAGCAGCAACAGCTGACATCATAACCACAGATTAAATCTGCCCTGTGACTGAAAAACACTCAATGACATTGCCTAAATTCCACATTTATATGAGGTATATTTCTTTAAATATACTTTAAAATGTTCATAACTAAAGAAGCAGGTTTAACTACTTTTGTAAATATGGATATTCAACTATATACAATAAAAGTTCTCCTTCACAAGATTTTAAGCTAATCTCTAAATTGTTTAAATAGCAATTATAAAGCTAAAGGGTACTCTTTGAGGAGTAATCATTTTTAATGGAATTTAATTAACAAAAAAATAACACCTTCCTCTAAAAAAAATTTTACAGTCTGCTTGCTAAGAGGTCTACCTTTTATTTTGTATGGGATTTTCTCTCAAGTCAATTAGGTATAATGACCACTTGTATTTAAAGTAAGAAACATACCATTTTGTTTGAACATGGATTTTTAAAGCAGTTTCTTTATTCTCTAGATATGTTAATAATTGCAGAGAACTAAACCCTTTGGAAATGATCATTTAGCATAGCAATAAAAATATGTACTTATACCATCCCAAATGCAAAAGTGGCCTTCTGCAGGTGTATTAGTAGACAATTATATCTCTTATGTTAAAGAAACCATGATTTCTGTAGATGGCTGGGGACAAAAAATGTGAGGAGGAATCATTCCATACTTTATAAATAAAATAATTTTAGAACAACAAGAAAACATGCAACTGTTAATATCCCATTGTTTTGATTGTATAGAATGTATTATTTTTTTTAAAAAAATTGCAATATATGATATAATCCATAAATTTTAGTTAGGTATCATTAACCCCAAATCATTATGTGAATTTTTTGATCTACTGATTTGTGCTTCTTTCAGTCAACCTTCCTAGTAAGCCAAGAGAGTACAAGAGAATTTGAAATACCACTTCTACCACTGCAGAACTTTTCATTATTATATTATTCTCAGCTCTAGAGATGTATTGCTATAGTGCAGACACACAAGTGCTTTCCCTAAATCTCTTACCTAACTATTTCAGAGCTAGAGTCTTACTGAATTCAAAGGTGTTAGATACCCCTTCCTGAAATACATGATTTCTTCACCCATACTTTTTTCAGTTAATACTAACAAAAGACGAACTTCTAAATGCATTCAGCCAAATAATGTGCCATCTGGAAAACAAATGTTTGCTTTTAATTTGTTAGCACATGCTGATGTGTGTAAAAATGAGAGCTGAAAAAAAGTCAATTACAGGCCCTTTGAGCACAATAGTTGAGAAATATTTTCATGCTTTTCGTAAATAGGTAGCTAGATACCCAGATGCAGTCAGTGTGAAGACTGCTCTGAATTGCTGTTACTCTGTTGAATATTAGCACCTTATACATAAAATCTTAAATATCTCTATAGTCATTGGACCTGTGTTCTAAGCTGACATCATTTGGTAGCATAGTTTAGTCTTTCTTAGTGATTTATCTTTAATTCTATATAGTGATGCATGGCCATGCCCTGCTAAAAGAAGGTTTGTTTACAAAATATTTTTTTTTTATTTCTTATTGTATCTTTCTTTTTTTAAGAAATAAATTAATCTGTAATTCACTGTAAAAAAAAATTGATTGTGACAAACGTATTTCTTATTTGCGTCACTGCATTGTGTCGATGTGGTAGGAACTTGTCCATGTGTCACTGAACTTTTTGGTGAGGAGAAGTTATTTCTTTCAATCTCAGGAAAGAACTGCTAAATTAATGATCAAAAGGACATAAGGAAAAAATCCGGGGTTTCTTCCATACTCAGAGTCATACTACTCACAAGATTTGAAGCAGGTTGTATATCAGCCTGTAAGTTAGATTGGAAGTATCATTAGGAATTTTTTCCCCTTCCCTACAGCTGGCACTCACCTGCTGGAGTACTGTTATTAAATTATTTAAAATTAGCTCTTTGTCCTTCCATAGGACTACTGATATTGACATCAGTTCCCTTATTTCAGCTTTCTTTCCTCCATTTAAGGTTGTGTTTTTCCTTATTCTATCCCTCTCTCACCTCAAAGGCTGCTTCAAAATGCCAGTCATTGGGATGAAAGCAGAAATACTAACAGTTTAATGACCGTTGTAGATCATTCCTGTGGACCTGTGTTTACACAACTTTGTCCACAGCTCAGTTGACATTGGCATAGGCAAGTCTAGAATGTAGATATTATTATAGAAGAATAGAAATGCACGTTTGTGGAGTTATAGTGAATCTTAGTGGGTTTTTTTCATTAAAGAGGTTACTTTCTCCAACAGCAAAAGAGAAAGAAGAGTATCAAGCTCAACTGTTATACTACGTGAGGCAGTAACCTGGACAGCAGAAAGAAGCTGCAAGTGGCTAAACAATTTCCTTTTTCTCAAGGGTTATGACTAAACCATAGTAAAACTCATAATGTTTAGATATGCCCCAGAATTACAGGCCAAGATAAATCCATTTGAACATGCAGCTCGGAGTCTCTTAGCCAAATTGTGATGCTTTATGTGCTCAGTAATGAACTATTCTTTGGCTCTGCAATATGAGACAATGTATTAAAATCTGGTTCTTGAGAAATAACTGCAGCAATTTTTATTTTTTTTCCTCATATATGTACAACTCGTGATTTTTGAAGAGAATAGCTAGTATAATGTCTCTGTAGCACTGCCAGTGTATTAGCTGATGCTGATGAAAAACCTTGAGAGATTAAAAAGGTATGGACTCCAATACAAAAATCCTCGGAGTGAAATGCAAAAAATAAGAAAAAAGTGCAATAAATATGGAAAGTAAATGTCTGTAAGTAATGGATAAAAATGTATTAAAAAAATTCAGCATCCATTCCAAGCAACTTCTTTGCCATGATCCTCTTCTCCTAATTAGAAAAAATTAAGCATTACAATAAATTTTTTTGGAGTTCATATTCTGTCTCAGCTAAGATGTCCACATTCTCACAGTGGCTAACCTGTGCTAATAAATATGTGGCTGTGTCACTATGTGCTTATGGATAGCACCATTTTTATTATCACTGGGTGGAAGGGGAAGATTTATGCAACCTTCAATTATTTTTTTCTGTTTCTTCGGCTGTTTCTTTTTGTAACTTTTGCTGTTCATTATGGTTTTGAAAATATTTTTAAGCTTCACTGATTTCACCTTTTCTGTCCAAATAGGTCACAAACATATGAACTTGAGAAGATGACGAAAATATTTGTACATGTACACAATACAATATGATCACGTGATGGCATGCCATCTACTTCATTAAGATCATACTGAAAAAGGTGCTGCAACCTGAATAGCTACATTTTCTTGAACATCAGTATGATAAACAGACAACTCAACATGTGAAGCTAAGCATACATTAACTTTCTCCATCAAGGCAGTATCCTAATGCAGTACCCACTGCTGTAAATTACTGTCATGACCCTCCTTTGGCATGTATTAATAGAATAATCATGCTTCATCTGCCTTGTATGCTTTGCACTTTAAAATACGTCTGCGTTTTGTCTATTTTATATTTGAAACATTTCACACATACATGCACATACATACTGTGCATTCAGTCACTTGGACTGAATAAAATATAAGTAACAACTGTCAAAAGAGAAAAAAAATCAATAAATGCACACATTAAAAACCTCAACTTTATGATCACAAGTATTTAATCTATAATAAAAGCATTAGTTAATTCTGTGTGAAAAAGCATTGTATCATATTGGAGGTTTATTGCTATAAATGTATACTATGACTGAATTTCAAACACTTGTGCTTTAAGTGAGGAATGAGTTAGTCCCATTATAGGATTAAACTAACATTGTCAGTTAATGAACAGAATTTATATTTACAATTTTTAATTAATTCTATTGTTTGCATATAGCCAATATAGAAAAATTAAAAGGTACTCAGCCAATTAATATTCCCTGTGCAAATGAAGCAAAGGGAATGAAAGTGTGGGTTTGGGTTTTTTCATAGTCTCTTAGAGACAGCTCACCTAATGCGTGTGAGATCTTAGTCATGTCACAGATGCCAAGTTTTCACCAAAGAAGAAGGATCTAACAAAAAAGCTGTCGGCTAAATCGAGTCTTTGCATTGCAAGCTGTGTGCTCTTGCTGTTTCCAGTCTGAACTTTGTGAATCTTGCCTTGAGCAGCAGTTTGCAGTTCCCATAAACAGTTTATGAACACACTCAAATGCACTCAAATTTCCAGGAGGCAGGACGGACGTGCATGTGTGTGTGTGAGGGGAGGCATTTCAAGAAAAAACTTATACTTACCAGTAGATCAGTAGTTTTGGTCATCAGTTTCTATCAGATTTAGTATTTGCACTATGTTTATGTTGTTGTCATTGTTCCTATAAAGAGGAAGTCTGCTTAAATTTCTCAGTCCCTGTGGGTAAACTTTCAAAAATAGACATTGGCTCTGCATCCACAGTGCATGAAAATAGAAAGGTGACCATTCAGAAAATCAAAGCATATTCTTCTGTACTCTTCTACAACCATTTCCTTCCAAACCATGGCTGATGTTCCTGAGAAATTCTTATTTCTGTTAGTTTCTGAGGCATCTAATTGTTTGATTTCTTGAAGCAATAAGTTGAACAACTGTTGACAGAAGAGAAAGATTTTTAAGATAAACATTAGTGGATAACTGACTTCAAAGACATGTAAATCTAGCAATACAAAACTAGGCAAATAAACATAACAAGTTTATTTAGAAAGATTGCAGACCCTCTCAAGAGTCGAAACATTCTACATAGCTCAAAATCAATTGGACAGAGAAGCTGCCTTTCCACACATCTGGTCTTGAAGAAATTGGGAGTTAACCAGCTCTTTACAGGTCAAAGCCTGGGCTGATTGATGGTGTACTGGGAATACAGCACTCACCTACTACAGTAGTACATTACTACCAGTTTGCTATATGAAGACAGACAAAGTAAACCATACTACCAGCCCCAGAACACTCATCTACAGCCTCTTAGGTCTCATGAAAAATAGCAGAAGGGAAGTCCTCAAGAGAAGAATAGTTAGAGGGATAAAAATGCACATTTTCCTCTTCTTCCCTAGCACAGCACATGACAAACTGAAAGTCAGGTTCTCTCTGTAATGTATATAAGCAATACCACACAATATAACCATGACAAAGAACAGGAAATTGAACTATCCTATCAGGAATTTAATCTTTGGAGTCTAGAAATTATTTGAATACTTCATTCTCTGTGAATCTGTCCCTGATCGTTATCCCAACAATAGGTGAAGATGAAAACTAATTTCGTCAATACCAAATCCAAGAGGTTCCTGAACCTGTAAGTACTTTTCTGCAGTTAACTGGAGTATGATTACATCTTTATGCTCTGTTAAACAGTGAACAATTCTCTTCATATTTTTAAGGGATCTTTTACATCAACAAAGATATAAAAGAGATTGAATTGCATTACTGTAAAACAATATGCAAAACTGAATGCACCTTTCTGGTGTACTAAAATTTTGGCAATTGAAAATAAATCAGATTATTTATTTGCATTGTTTTAAATAAGCTATTAAAGACTATCTTTTTATTTAATGTGTGAAAATAATGTCAAATTTTGTACATCTATATTCATTATATATATGTACATTATTAAATTCATATTTGTTGCGTATAACTTTGCTTGGGAAAGTAGTTGCTCATGTAAAATCTCTGTAGACAGATGCTTTTGTGCTCATTTTGGTTGATGGTATAATTTCAGTTTCCTCTGTTTTCAGTCAATCTTAATGAAGAATTGAGAACAGAAATTACTCTTATCAATGTTAGCTTTAAATTAAGAGTACATCGTGTAGAAGTGTTACTATCATCCTTTACCCCACATTTAAAAAATTTCATTTAATTCTCTCAGAAAGATGACAAGGTGAAATTAACTGTTAGGGAAGGCAGATATATATTAAAATTCTGATAGTTCAACATTTTAATGATTGTTATTTATTCATATTTTATAATAATTTCTCTCCAACATTTGTGATAGACGGTTAGGGAAAGTAACTGTTTCTCCATTCTTTATGATGAGCTACTGCTACAAGATATACCAAAATATTTTTTTCAGCAACATTCTCATACTTACACCTTCAGCTAACAATCTTTAATGGCACATATCATATATGTTTTTATTAACATTACAAATCTGCTCATATTTGTAAGATACATAATGGTCAAATTCTACGCTTATAGTGTATAGATATGTACATCCCTTTGTAGATTAGTTACTTCAATTATTCTCTTTTTTTTGGTATTTCATAAAAAAAAAAAACCCAGGCCTTTAAACAAGTATATCTTGCTAGTGAGGTTACAAAGTCAAAAGAGAAGAAGCAGCTACAACAGGTGTAGTTAATTTGGTGCATAATTATGATAGCTTCATACAAAATGTTTGGACACATAGAAGTGACAGGATGTTTAACTGAATGTCTGTGGAGGCTGCTGTTCTGATATCACTAAAAACTCATATTTGCCTTTTCAAAAAAATTTTCTGTCCGGTTGGTAATATCCTATTGAATCAGTTAGGATACTTTAAAGACCATCTTAGGTTTTGGTCCTACTCAGCATCAGTGGCTGAGATTATGGTGCTAAGCTGGCAATATCCAGGGAAAAAGACAGACGCCAATTCTGAATCAACTAAAAAACCCTTTCTGATAAGAAAACCACGCTCTATAAGCCAGATTTACACTACCAGAAATCAAAATTTACCTGAAGCTGAGTTTGCTTTAGAATGGCACAGTATATAGGACTGCGAATTATTTATGTCAGGCTATTCATAACCAACCAAACAATGCAAAAGGTTTCTTTTTTACTGGAAGTACACATATAATCCAGCTAAGAGAAATGATTGTGTTTAGTTCAATGGATTCCTTGGCTCTGGCTCACCAGCACTCCCAAGACTATTTATTGCAGCACTTAAAAATATTATCAGTTTTACAGTCTTCTAAATCATTTTCTTATCAGAAGATGGTCTTTGAATTGGAAAAGAATATTGCAGTTGTGTAGTTCATGAAAAAGTCATTAAAAGATGCAGAAGATGGTGGAACTCGAAGTAGGAATGCCACACTACATAACTATCACCAAACTAGCAAGCACATAAACTGCATAACAGATATTTACTGATGATGAGAACTGACAGTTCTCCATGAATTCAGAGCGGACTAAGGGTGCTCAGTACTGATTAAAATTGGATCACACTTATTTTACATATCCTGCAAAGCATACAATCCTTTAAAAAAGTGTCATTTTCATTTTCATCACTGAAGAATATTCCCAGTAAGCAGTTTTTTCTCAATAAAAGTGGTATACATAGTAAGGAATACATGGGACAAATGTTTCCACTGAACTCCTCATTAGGTAAATACGATTATTAAGAAATGTCAGTAAGAAGAAAATTGTTTACTGTATTTCAGTTTTGATAATCTGGGGGTAATGATCAAAACCATATGGTAAAACATTTGATAGGAAATAAGAACTGTGCTGCACATGGAAATGTACTGCAATGTTTAAACAGTGTCAAAGAAAACATTCAAAGCCTTTTGTTTTTTCTAGTTTTTCTACACTCTGCTGACAGTTTTGCTAGGTCTTGTCCTAGCAGACTCAAGGAAAAAAAATATTCTTGTGATTAGTTGTTGGGTGAAATCCTTAAGTGATATCAGACACAGCTAATCACATGCACCCACTGACTGAACTACTATAGTTTGTTTTTGGAATTACACAGAAAAAGAAAATTGTATACAGTACACTTTGATTTCACATAGAATTCCTTGTACTGTGTTCTTTTGGGAGAAGAAAAAACCCAAACAAAACCAGCAGGTTGTTAGAAAACATGGTAATATATCTACCCCTCTATATAGTGAAATTTCATTTTTAAAAGGGTATTGTGGACAGATTATAGCAATTCTGGAAACATGTTAAAGATATATTTTTTCTTTTAGCGTGAATGCTACTAATTTCATATATCAGAAGTAAATATAAATATGCTAATAATAATTGTAATGTAATATCTTCACAGGAGCCTTTACATCACGAAATTGGGTCAAGTATCTCAGGTTCCTATATCTAATACTTACAGCCTGTTTCCTCTCAGTAGTTATAACAACCTGATTTATATACAACAGAACAACAAAATAGGGTGAAATAGTGCTTCCTTTGCTTTTTGAGACTGCTGTACAGCTTTGCTTTCAGAAATATTGAAACAGTAAACAGACACAGCAATAAAAGTATCAGTGTTTCATTGAAATATAATGCAGCAACACAGAACAGGAACAAGCATAAAAAGATTAATTCAAAGTGAATCCACAGTAATTTCAAATTTGACATCCCTAAGCAGATCAAAACAGAAGACTAAGAAAAGAATCTGCCACAAAACTATTTATTTTCTTTAAATACAGAATTTCAGTCATGCCTGTATGTAGGTAGTCACTCATCCTCCTTTGCACGTAAAGTTGAAAAAACATAGAAAAACACCTCAGTGCTGAATTGGTTAGAATCCAGTGTTTCTGTAGTATTTCCTCACATAAAAGTATTAAATACACTTCATATTTTTGTTGAAGTGCTCTTCAAGAGCAAATTTTCATCTCTGCAAAGCTATGACAGTTTTTATTACTGATCATTCCATTACATTAATGTTTTAGTTGCCTTAGCTTTATAACCAGTTTTTACCTATTAAAAGACTTAGTAAGCACAGTACCTTGGGCTTGTACATTTGTTACTCTCAGTAGCTCATTTTTACTTGTGATACAAGAGTAGACGGGACTCCTAACAGCTAGTCCCAGAGATTCTGCAGATAGGTTGACACTTAGACTAGTGAGTTACCTGCAATTTGAACGTACTGAAGGACAACTTTACTTTTACGTACCTTTGTTGAATTCATTAGCCTTCCAAACAAATTTTCAAATGTCCTATTTGGATTAGAATAACAGATTTGTCTGGCTGGAAAAAAAGATTCAAACTTCAAAATGTATTTTATCAGAAAATACGTAGACAAAGAGAAGAATTGAAAATTTCCTTAAATACAACAAAGAAAATGTTTCTACTTATGTATGAAAGGATATTTGGGAGGAAGGTCTTGACATCCATTTTCAAGCCAGACCTATATGCTGCCAACTATGTATAAAAAGAAGGCAGATAAAAGCTTTGCTATCAGTTCCCTAATGAAAAATCTCAGCTTCTGACCCTGAAGTTTCTGCAGAGCTGGTAATGCGCTTAAAAGCTCTTCGCTGGGCAACTGCTTAGGATTTTAGATGCTACTGAAAGGTTTTGTGAATATTCTGTCATGAAGCATTTTTAATAAGACTGGAAGCAGAGAGGGAAATGCAGGAGTATAGTTCAGAATTGGAGGCAGTCCCCTGCTGGGCTGTGCTGCATGGGGGGCAAGGAGCAGCTGGCTTTGCTTCTGCAGGAAATAATTCCCTGCTTCTACTGCACTTCCACTCATGCCTTAGGAGGGCTCAGTAGGTGTTGTAAAGTCCTTGGAACCTCTGCAGGTGCCAGGATCAAGTTTTTTTCAGATTTTGCAGGCCCAGTGTGGTACTGAAAGCACACAAAAGGAGCTGTTGCCTGCAAAACATTGCAGGGTTCCTAAGCTTAAAATAGAAAAGCAGAGGTGGTGTGATATGCCAACCTGTTCTACCCTACTTGATGCAAAGAATTTTAATAAATACCCTTTATATGACCACCACAGCTGTCAGAAAAAAGTAAGTCAATGTCAGCAGCAGATGTGCAGGAGTATGTTCACACATCCCCTGTCATGTGCATTTGTATATCTTAACTTGTCCTCATCACTGTCCTTTTCCAAAAGTAACTATTTCCTCTATTTACATAGTTTTACTGCTTGTGCAATAGCTCTCCAGCCTCTTTTGATCCAAATGCCTCATCTAAGCATTAGAGAAACAGCAAAATACAGAAGAACACAAGAAATGACAAGTAAAGTGGCCAAAATGTCTTAAGTATTTTCATTACAGCTGAATGAGTATGTTGAACATGCAGCACACACCAAGTGTTCCACACTGTCATTTCAGATGAGACCAGCATATGTTTTGGGGTTTGTTTTGTTGCTTGGGTTTTATTTAACCTGAAGCATATAATTTTGGAATCAGTTGCTTTTAGAGTCATGGCCACATAATACTAACGGCTATGTGGGGGTGCTTTGTTTTCTTTTTTTCAAATCACGTTTTGTTGTTTTTCAAGCCATTTGAACTCTCTTGCTTCTTGTTCAGCAATTATATCTGTGGAAAATAAGTCATATCATAAAAGCAGTAACCAGAGCTGAAATCTTCCAGATAACCACTACTATAGCTCTTTCACCTCAAAGCAGTAGGCACCTATTATAACAAACAAACAAACAAATAAATAAATAAATCTTAGCTTGACTTTCAGATTCTAAGGCTTGATATATAAAAATGGGTAGTTATGGGCACAAGGGAGGAGAAATCCTGTAAAATGTGCAGTTTTGACCTGCAGTCATTTAGAGGCAATAAATGTGAACCCCTACTGTGATGTTTTTATGAAGCTACATCTTCAGGATAGAACAAAGCTTTAAGAACCACCTCTGAGTGATATAACTGATCATCATATCATGCTAGATTGAGCTGAATGTAAGTGTCATGCTGGCAGTGCTCTGATTGCACTGCTTCTGCTCTTACCTAGCTAACAGATGTCATTTTATGTCAGCAGGAGACTTTTCCACATCCTCTGGCCTATTTGCTAGTTCCAATTTGCATGTTGCCACTAGGCAAGGCATTCACAAACATTCGATGAGCTTTCATTGATAGACTGCTGAAGCTCTGGTTTCTGTCATTAAAGTTTAATATCGATTCAGCTGGGATTTGGTCAGATGTGTAATAGCACGAAGATATAAAAAAAAACAACCACCAATTATTCAAAATAAATGCATTAAAACCCAAGAAGACTCTGGAAGCCTGAGTGGCTCTGAGTTCTTGTTTCCATGTCAAGTTACATCTTACTGACTACAAAATCCACGATTAATGCTCTGGCTCTGCACTGGGAATCTAAATGTCAGCATGTATTCAGGAGCCAACGTTATTAAAAATTTCTTTTCTTCTTACACAAAACATTGCTAAGATGGTATCTCATTTCTCAGGATGCAAATGTATTTAATGCCTGTCACTTTCCTGAGAGGCTACTGGCTATAGTAATGCTGTCTGCAGAGATGTTAGACATCTTTCTGGGTCTGCACCAGTTCATTCAATGTACAGCTGCTCAGCTATTGACAAAACCTAAACTAAATAGATCCCAAACTACCGTAATATCTCTTCCCTGACTATCAGTTCATCACAGGATTGATTTTAGCTGCAGGCACTTCTCCTCAGTTGCATACTGCTGAGCTGTCTGCATGAGGTGCAAACTATGCCATTTAGTCATAAGTTGTTTGTGGACTGTGGGGTCCTCTTTGTGGTGACTGGAAAATCAGAGGCTACACCATCACAGAGAGACACATCTAACTTCAGGAGTAAATTATTCATTGCTAGGGTCATTTTAGTTTTCATGTCATGTGCTATGGATCGATTTGCTTTAATTGTTGACTGTGGATGTGGTCCAGATTTATTTATTCCATTTTTTTAATTGGATTTAATTATTCCAAAGAAAAACAACTCATCCCATTTTTTTTGTTGTTGTTGGTTTGGGGGATGGTGGAGTTTGTTGTTAGTTTTATTTTAATTAGCCATTGCAATTCATTCAGCTGCCAGAACTTCAGGACAGAGAAATAAGGAAGTAATCTCTTTCCTTATTTCCTTATGTCTTCTATTGCCACTTTCTTGGTTTCTTTCACTTGCTTCCTAGTTGCTGGGTTTTCAAGGGGCCCTCTGAATCTTGCTGTCTGGCA
This sequence comes from Falco cherrug, assembly GCF_023634085.1. Lineage (NCBI taxonomy): Eukaryota > Metazoa > Chordata > Aves > Falconiformes > Falconidae > Falco > Falco cherrug. The sequence goes on from NC_073720.1 coordinate 82,430,927, forward strand.
CGACAGTCCTCTCTTCAGTTTGGCCCGTGTGCAGCTCATGCTCTAAGGGCTGTATGCAACAGCTTCTTTTTCTTCCTCTCCTTTCTACAGAATTTGATATTTAAATTTTCTTGGGGTTTTGGGGTTTTTTTTTGCATTGAATACAACTATAAATAGTTATTTAAACACTAATTATAAATAATTTATGCTTTGAATTTATTTACAGAGCTATTAAGTGGACCAAGAAAGAGGAAAGAGATGGTTGTTGCAATGTCTCCTCCCTCTTCGATCTCCTGCCACTTTTTTTTCTTCTTCCCCACCACACGCTCCCACCCCACACCCCTTTTCTTTTCTGCAGGCCCTGACTCAATTTCTGGGGATTTACATAGGCATAGGAAGATTCTACCAGTACAGTGGGAAGTTGCTAGCTTGAGGCTGCAGTGTGATCATAACAGTGAGGAAGAAGAAATAGTTTTGGAGAAATATGTGATGACTAAAAAGGCTAGTTAAGGGAATAACCTTTTGTCTTGGTTCCAGTCAGAGTTACAGCCTGCAATACTTGGAGCATTCATGCTGATTCCCTGTGTGCCGCTGGAGGTGTAGGCATGCACAGTTATATTTTGTCATATAATTTTCAAATTATCATATTTATTAGTTTACTGCAGTACATTCTGATTACAGTTTGTAGCCACTCAGAAAAAGTGTCCAATATGATTTATTTTAACAGTCATTCCTACAGGCTGAATGTATTCATTCTCCATAGCCAATATTGCCTTCTAATTTTCTTTGACTACAAAAGCAACTGTATACTTATCTTGAATGTCTTAAGAGATTTTGTATATTTGCTTCCAAGATTTCTGTTAGCTTATGTGATAAAGCTCATCTGCATACTCCCAGAGGAGCTCAGAGAAACAATGACAGGAGGAGAAACACAAATAATGACCTGACTGTTCCACAAGGAATATATCACAAGGTCCATCAGTCCATCAAAGGTCCATCTGCAGAATGATCACAATGAGAGAGCAGAACCCAGTTAAGGATTCCTGAAAACTGGCCCTTGCCAGGGCTGTCCCAGCAGAACCATCAAACCCAGTATCCAGATGTGAAACCCATCATGATGAGTGTCTGTCTTCTAGGTGTGCCCAGCCATGTGCACATATGTGGTGTGTAGGTGTGCTCTGTACATTCTCCATGCTGGGGATACATCTTTAGCTTTGTTACTAGTTGGACCTGAGGACACTGAGTGTCCTGCTTTTGGAATGTTGGATCCAGCGTAATGTATTTTCCTCTAACAATTTTGATAAACACTTTCAAGAAAGCTGGTAAACGAATATCTGTTGTGCAAAGCTTATAACACTGAGATTTGCTCTAACAGGTATGAACCACTTGGATTTCTGCCAGATTTTTTTAACCTAATTCAAGAAGAAACAGCATATTTTAACAGCTTCTTAACATCAGCAATATCTGTGTTTTGAAATATGAAAAACAAAATTTCTAAGTAACAAAATTCGCAATGTGGTTTTCTATGACTTATTGGTGTCTTTATTTTTCTGTCCCCTCCAGTTAGAAAAAAAATATTCTCTATTTTTATTACGTGGTCTTCTGATAACACACTTCTGATGTAGTATCAACTATCTCTACAACGAAATTCTTATCTCAAGCTAGTCTATGACACTTTTAAATGCCAAGAACACAACTCATCCACTGGTACAAATCGGCACGTATATGTCAGTTTTGGGGAGCTATTAGTTGTTTTGTATCACCTGAAATCTTTCTAAAAATCTTTAAGAATCACTCCAGACTCCACTGTTGATTTAGGAAAATATTATTTAATATCTTTATGTTTAATAAATGAATTTATTATTTTAATATTTTAACATTAATATTCTCAATATTGACATACAGTTTAAAAAAAAAACAACCATGCCATGGCATTGTATAAAGAGACCCTAGCCTATGGACAACAGCAGAGATGACATGAAGAGCAATTCCAAACAAAAATATTTCTGAATCTAAAGAAAGTTCTGCAGGGTTTTTTTTGGAAATTAAAATTAAAATAAATACTCCTCAGAGTTTTCTTCAGATTATGTTGTCTAAGACAGTACATGTGGAAAACTACTTTGAGCTGCAATTGTTTTCCAAGTGAATCTTCAATGGGAAATTTGAGTAATATCTTCTTCTGTCCACTCTGAATAAAAAGGGGTGGTGAGGGGGTGGTGGGTTTTGTTGTGAAAAAGGAAAAAAGGAAGCTGATTTTTTTTTTATTTGCAAATAATGGAATGGATGAAATCTTTAGGAAGAGTGAATCAGAATATTTCCAATGTTGGTGCATATCATGCAATGTAATAATGAACACATCTTTAGTTCCCCTATATTTATATATTTGCAGAAATAAAAGTCCATTTAAATGCAATAAGAACATTAACTTACATAATTTTTTGCACGAGATGTTCACTTTTTCATCACTAGACTATAGGTTAGGGAGATAACATGATCTCAGAGGATTTAAATTCATGCAAATATATATCTAACATTATCAGAATAAAATGCGTAGTTATCATTCCGTCACTTCTGAGACTATACTGCCAAAATTACTATAAGGTGTGGTCCCTAACAAAATTATTTATTTTTCCAGTGAAGCTAAAATATTTCTGCCTTCCAATTCTAAATCATTAATACAAATTTCACCCTTCTCATTGAGAATATTGTAGTCACCTTTTTTTTAAAAGTGCTCTCCCATTTTCAGCAGCAATAATAAAATTTCTTTTAGTGTATGTATTGTAATTTGGTGTAGGAACTTTTAATACTTACCAACATAAAATAAATGAAAACAATAAGATAACACAACAAAGATTTTTTTAGGTGAAATCTATTGTATTTCTGCATCAAAATGTTTTGGATGAGAAATATTAAGATATTGGTGTTTGGAAGCTGTGTTGATGAGTAGCGCAGATGTGTTTATTCACACATATATCTTTATGCTTACATTAAAAAAAAAACTTAGAAAATTAGATCGTGGACAATCTCAAAGACAAAAAGGAAGGCTGCAGGGGACGGAAGCCAGGACAAGTAGCCTGGGAGGAAAACAGAGAAATTGCCCGAGCAGCCAGGGATCAGGAAAGCTAAAGCCCTGATAAATCTGTCCAGGAACATCCAGGGCAAAAAGAAAAGCCTCTATATGTACACCAGTGATAAAAGGAAGACTGGGGAAAAGGTGGGCCCTCTCCCGAAGGAAATGGGAGACCTGGCACCTGGCATATGGAGAAGGCAGAGGTATGCAATGGCTTTTTTGGCTTCGGTCTTCACCAACATGTGTTCCAGCCACACTGCCCAAGTCACAGAAGGCAAAGGCAGGGCCTGGGAGAATGAAGAACCACCTGCTATAGGAGAAGATCAGGTCTGAGAGCATCTAAGGGACGTGAAGGTGCAAAAGTCCATGGGAGCTAATGAGATGCCTCCATGGGTCCACAGGGAACTGGCACATGAAGTGGCTACGCCACTATCCACCATATCTGAGAAATCGTGGCGGTCCGGTGACGTTCCCAATGGCTGGAGAAGGGGAAACTTCAGTGCCTCTTTGAAAAATAGAAATAAGGAAGACCCAGGGAAAACTACAGACCAAGTAGTCTTGACTTTGTGCCTGGCAAGATCGTGGAGCAGACCCATCCTGAAAAAAAGCAGATCTTAAGCCCCGTCAAAAAAAAAGGAGGTGATTGCTGACAGCCATCATAACTTCACTAAGGCAAAATCATGCCTGACAAATTTGGTGGCCTTCTATGATGGGGTTACAGTCTTGACAGGTGAGGGAAGAGGTACTGATGTCATCTACCTGGACTTGTGCAAAGCTTTTTACCCTGTCCTACACGGCGCCCTTGTCTCTAAACTGTGTCGAGACACATGGATTTGACAGGTGGATCACTCAGGGGACAAGGAATAGGCTGGATGGTCACACTCAAAGAATCGTGGTCGGCAGTCCAAGTGTCACCGGTCTCCAGCAACGAGTGTGCTCCTTAGGGGCCCGTCCTGGCACCGGTGCTGTTCAACATCTTGGTTGGTGACATGGACAGTGGGACTGAGCGCACCCGCAGCAAGTTTGCCAGCAGCACCAAGGTGAGTGGTGCAGTAACCACAGTGGAGGGAAAGGATGCTGTCCAGAAGGACTTTGACAGGCTTGAGAGGTGCAAACCTCATGTAGCTCAACAAGGCCAAGTGCAGGGTCCTGCACATGGGTTGGGGCAATCCCCAGTAGCAATGAATACAGGCTGGGCAGGGAATGGATTGAAGGCAGCCCTCCTGAGAAGGACCTGTGCGTGTTTGCTGGTGAGAAGCTCAGTATGACCTGGCAATGTGCTCTTGCAGCCCAGAAGTCCAGCCGTATCCTGGGCTACATCAAAAGCAGCGTGGCCAGCAGGTCAGAGGAGGTGGTTCTCCCCCTCTGTTCTGTTCTTGTGAGACCATACCTGGAGTACTGTGTTTAGCTCTGGGCACCCCAACACGAGAAGGGCATGGACCTGTTGGAGTGAGTGCGGTGGAGGGCCATGAGGAGGATCAGAGAGCTGAAGCACCCCTCCGGTGCAGGCAGGCTGAGAGAGTGGGGAGAGTTCATCCTGGAGAATAGAAGCCTCCAGGGAGACCGTTTAACAGCCTTCCAGCTCCTCCAGAGGGGTGACGAGGAAGTCGGAGACCGACTTTTTACAACGGCAGGTGGTGACAGGAAAAGGAGTAATGGCTTTAAACTGAAATAGTGTAGATTTGGATTAGGTATTAGGCAAAAAAATCCTTCCCTGTGAGGGTGGTGAGACTGGCCCAGGCTGCCCGGAGCAGCTGTGGGTGCCCCATCCCTGGCAGGGCTCAAGGCCAGGCTGGACGGGGCTGGGAGCAGCCTGGGCTGGGGGGGTGTCCCTGCCCATGGCAGGGGGGTGGGACTGGGTGGTCTTTAAGGCCCCTTCCAACCCAAACCATTCTATGATTATGTGACATTTATCCTCACAAAATACATTTAGAATTTATTTATATTGTCTCTATGTATATGTTTAGGTTTAGCATCACCAAGTCTACACCGATTTTGCTTTTCTTTAGTATGGATTATAATTTTAAATATTGTTGTGGTTTAATCCTGGCTGGTGACTAAGCCCCACACAGCTGCTCACTCATTTCCCTTACAAAGGGTTGGGGAGAGGATCGGAAAAGTAGAAGTGAGGAAACTCGTGGGTTTTTAGTTTAATAGGTAAAGAAAAGCTGTCTACAGCAGCAAAGCAAAACAAGGAATTCTTTCACTACTTCCCATGCGCAGGCAGGTGTTCAGCCATCCACAGGGCAGCAGGGCTTTGTCACATATAAAGGTGACTTGGGAAGACACATGACATCACGTCAGATGTCCCTACCTTCCTTCTCGTTCCTCCAGCTTATATATACTCAGCATGATGTCCCATGGTACGGAATATCCCTTTGGCCAGTTAGGATCAGCTGTCCTGGCTGCATCCCCTCCCATTTCTTGTGTCCCTCCAGCCCTCTCGCTGGCAGGGCCCCAGAAACTGATAAGTCCTTGACTTGATATAAATATTACCTAGCTATAACTGAAAACATCAGTGTGTTATCAAAATCTCTCTCTCACCAAACTCTCACCAAAACTAAAACACATCGCCTACTAAGCAGAAAATAAACTCTGTTCCATCTGAAACCAGGACAAATATCTATTCCTGAAGTTTTAGGGCTTCTGGAGCTATTTGAATATTATGTACAAAGGAGACATTCAGCCTTGCTTTTGTCACATACGTCTAATTGGTTTAAAAATCATCTAATTGATAAATACCATGAACTTTGGATTATTCAAATAACTGATATATGGTTATGCTCACATGCTTCACTTACCACTGAACAGAAAAACTGCAAGAATTCAGAACAAGTAAAACGTATGTCAGAAAACAGAAAACATTAGAATAAGTAAAATCCATTCAGAGCCAATTGCTCAAGTGTGGGTGTACAGAAACTAAGAGATGAAAGATTAATTATTTAAAAGAAGGTTATTTATGTTTACGTCAAGCCAAGAAATGTAACTATTTGATAATAAATCTTCTTCCAGCACAGATTCTGAGGTGGGGAATCTGTCATAGAAAGACATTCTTTTTATGAGTACCATTAGGTTAAAACTGATTGTTTATTTTACTCGGTTGAAAACAAGATGCTGTTTTCAGCACCTACACTGTCTAGAAGAGAAAACAAAAATGCAATGACAAAGAGGAAAAAAAAAATATTGAAAATTTATGTAAAATTATTTTTGTATTATATTTTAGATTATTAGATTATTATGGAAAAATACTCTTATTAAATGTCAGAAAAATAATGACAACTGTGTATTCAGCCTTTAACAACTATTTTAAAGTAAAACAAATGATTAAAACATAATTCTCCAACTCTTTAGCATCTTCTCTGTGCCATCCCAAGAAAATAATTCAACAATGGTGCAAATTCACACACTTAACTGCTCAATCAAAATTCCATTTGAATTTAAACATGTGGATCTGATCTGTAAGAAGTATCGCTGACAGATTTAGGACTCTGAATACCAGTTCTCCATGCATTTCCGTGGTGTCTGAAGCCCCACTTTTTATTTCAGTCTCTACTTTGTAAATCGATTTTCCACAGTCTGTCACTTGACTCATGTGGCACACCATCATTTTTCCTTGTGGGTTATTTTTTACATTGTTTTAGTCAGAGTAGTTTTGTGTTAAACAATATGTTGTACTATGCATGTGAAAACACAAGAAGAAACATACAGCTTGAGCAGGATTTAAAGTCGAGACTTTTGCTTTAATAAAATTGAGGTTTAGTCAATTTTCTTTCCATTAAAATGTTCATATATGTTACTTTTAATCAATTTCATAATAAAAAATAAACAAGATGCACTCTTGAGTGTTTCTTGGAGAAAATAAAACATCTCCAGTGACACATTATCTTGACCATACCTCTGTTTTCTTACTTCCATTATTGAAACACATGGATTTGGACTCTCAGGCAGAAGAAAACTGCACTCAGGTTGAGATGCTACATGAAAAAGCGGTCAGGACTGTTCACTTCAGAATCTTGTTCTCATATTACTGTCCTCACTATTCAGCAAGCAGTTCGGTATGTTGCAGTAGCAGTAGTGTGCTGCAGTTACTGTAATATTGTAGTAGCACCGTAGTACCATAGTGGCAAGTTGTAGTTGCTATATCAACTTTAGTTGTTTGTAAATTACATGATAGAATTCTCCCAAGCACAGGAAATTTTAATACTTACAGAAGAATTCATAAGTTTCTCACTTTCCTAATTATAAATTCCTGAATGCTAGTTAGGTTTGTGAGAAGGGTGAAGAAATCCTTGACAAGAACTTTTAAATAAAATGTGAGAAACAAAATGGATGAAAGCAGTTAATATTATTAAAATAAAGTTCTGGATACATTGGACTTGTGATGAATGATGAACAGCCTTGTTAATTTACAGACTTGTTTCAAATTTTAAATGACATTTAGTACAATTAGAAATTGAACTCCTTTCATTAATATTTCATTAAAAATGAAATGCAATCAAGACACTTAGACTTCTGGACATTTTTAATTAATTTTTTAAGTAAACATTTTAGATTGCTACATCAACCTACCCAAACATTAAGAAAGTCTGCTGCCACTTACTGCCTGTGTGAATGGAGAAAGGAAAACCTATGCAACCAAGATTAGTAACAAATTAATTACAGGCATTGCTAGTGTGGGGGCTAGATCTGTCTTAGCTTCCTCTTGGGCCAGCAAGCATACTGATGGTAGATTAAGTTTGGTTAACATCACCTCTGATGAAATAGATGTTCTATATACATATCACATAAATCTTAATATGTATGCTACAAGGCTGTACCTTATACATATTTATTCACAATAAGGTTTTCCTAATGGTCTATCAAACTATTCCATCCAAGTAATTGTTAGAAATTTACCTAGGATAGAAAAGCGAGTACCACTACACACTTAATGTAATGAACTGCAAAACAATTGTTTTACTAAACCTTTTGTATTTATTGTGTGCAGCTAATGATGCACATTCTTTTCTAAACACTTCAAATATGTGAGATAAGACTACATAAAAGCTTATAGTCCAAATTATATTATGTAAACTGTCAGTTTATGCATTTATGTAAATGTGATACAAGCATTAATTAGTAAAGCAGTGATTTGCATTTGGTATGACATGAGTCCCTAAGTTGTCATTTGGAAATGTTTAAACACTCTCACACCAACATTACTTTGTACCGTTAGCAATTATTTTTATGTAAATAGTGTATGAAAATACAGGTTTCATTCCATAACAACAAATTGAAGAAATTATAAATAGAAAACATAAGTCCGTAGTCAATCTCTTCCTCATTTGATCTTTCCAGCATTCTCCATTGCAGATACACCATTACAGTGTCCAACGCCTGTTGAACAGCAATTTGCAGCAGTGAGCTCCTCATGTTTTCTTCCTTTCTGTATAACCCACATCGTCATTAGCCAAAACTTCAAAAGAAGCTGCTTCTGCAGTAGAATGTCATCTTTACTAAAGGATCCTGAGCTTAGCAGCTCCTTTTCTATTCCCATATTTCACCTTTGGTGATGCTTCAGCAGTAGCAGTTCCTCTTCATAAACACCTGACACAGCTACTGTATCCTCTACTGCTTACAAAGTGTTTGAGAGAAGTGCTTGATTTACCAGTCAAATCACACTGTGCAGCAGGACTAAATGCACCTGCCAAATGAATGTTTGTCCTCTTTCATGGGCAATGGAAATACACACATGCATAAGGAAATTTCTAAGATTTATCTGTTTAGACATGGAGCTGTACTGAATGTTTGCTTTTGTTCTCCTTAGATGTATCCAGAATACTTGTGTATATATATATATATACATATGTATATACATATATAAATACATGTATTCTCAAATATAATCAATATTCCAAAATACTTATTTTGAAATTAACTTGAAATAGCCCATATAGATGCAGGCTTGCAGACATACACAAACATCCATACACTGGCACACAATTATTTTATTTGAAGCAGCAGGAGGACTTGAGGTTAGGGTGTTGGTTTGTCCAAATACCGGCAGAGTTACATGTGACAAGCTTTACATTCTGTACATAAAAGTACATACTTCTAAGCACTTACATATTCAAGCTGCAGTAAATAAAGATAAACAACTTGAAAAGTATGGGTTCCAAAGGCCTTTCAGTCGCCAAGGGAAACACAGGCAGGCATGGGCTTCTTGAGACTAGACTTTTTCTTCTGGCTTGCAAAATAATGCAAATAAATACATGCAAATTCATTTAAAAAGAACATATAAAGGAAGACAAAGTTAAGTTGAATGCCCTCTGCCAAACTGTAACAGACACGAGAGGTGGGAGGAGACTTTCAAAGCAGTGTGCAACTATATCAACACACAACATTCCCTTGTCTCAGTCTCCACACACCACTTTGAAAGATTTCCCCAAGGTTTTGTCTGGTATTTTCTTATTCCTAAGAAAGCACTAAGCTTTTATGGCAGAAATGAAATAAAAATAGAAAAGACTGAAATACAATGGGTTTGCAAAATGCAACAAACAGTAAATCTGGCTGGACTAACAAATTTTGGTGTGGCAGTAAAAAAATGATCCCTAGAGAATATTTCATATTCTGTGAAGATATTTTTTCAAATGTTCAACTTCAAATCACCAGAGAATATAGAATACATTTTAACAAAAAACATTTTGTCATTAGCTGAAAAAGTTGGCGCTAGTTTGCCATTAAGAGCTGCTCAAGATGTTCCTGTGTCCTACAGACACAAGACAATTTTTCAAGAATGAAGATGTATGAGCGGTTTTCCCATCATAACTACTGAGTACCGTTCAAGATACCAATATAACTAAGGAACACACCCAAGAACTCAAAGAAGTCATACCAATGCTGTACATGGCTACCATATCTCATATAACTTTTTTGATGACCCAGCCTGTGAGTCATCAACCCAGAAAGATCTGAGTGATATTAAAAGAAACATAGAATCATAGTATGGTTTGGGTTGAAAGGGGCCTTAAGGATCATAAGGTTCTGAATCCCCCTGCCCCGGGCAGGGACACTCCCCCCAGCCCAGGCTGCTCCCAGCCCCGTCCAGCCTGGCCTTGAGCCCTTCCAGGGATGGGGCACCCAGCTGCTCTGGGCAGTTTGGGCCAGCGCCTCGCAGCCCTCACAGGGAAGAATTTTTGCCTAATACCTCATCCAAATCTACACTCTTTCAGTTTAAAACCATTCCTCCTTTTCCTGTGTCCCAGTTTCAGCTGGGATGGAGTTAATTTTCTTCTTAGTAGTTGGTACAGTGCTGTGTTTTGGCTCTGATGTGAGAACAGCGTTGACAGGGCACTGATGGTTTTAGTTGTTGCTGGGTGATGTTTCTACTAAAACAAGGACTTCTCGGTTCCTTGGGCCCTGCCAGCCAGAGGGCTGGGGGGGGGCATGGGACATGGGGAGGGGACACAGCCAGGATGGGTGACCTGAACCAGGCAAAGAGGTATTCCATACCACGGGATGTCATGCTGGGTATAGAAACTTGGAGGGCTGGCAGGGCGGGGATTGTTGCTCAGGGACTGGCTAGGCATCAATCAGCGGGTGGTGAGCACTTGTACTGAGCATCACTTGGTTTTTCCCATTTTTACTTCCTTTAGATTTTACCCTTTTTTCCCCCACCGTTCCATCCTAGTTGTTATTGTTATTGTTATTAATATTGTTCTCATCTTTTTATTCTGTTTAAATGATTAAATTGTTCTTATCTCAACAGAAGTTTTACATTCTGATTCTTCTCCCAGTCCCTCTGGGTGGTGGGGAGTGAGCAAGTGGCTGTGTAGCTTTTAGCTGCCGACCGGTGTTAAACCGTGACATCCTGTCACCACCTGCCGTTGTAAAAAGTCGGTCTCCGACTTCCTCGTCACCCCTCTGGAGGAGCTGGAAGGCTGTTAAACGGTCTCCCTGGAGGCTTCTATTCTCCAGGATGAACTCTCCCCACTCTCTCAGCCTGCCTGCACCGGAGGGGTGCTTCAGCTCTCTGATCCTCCTCATGGCCCTCCACCGCACTCACTCCAACAGGTCCATGCCCTTCTCGTGTTGGGGTGCCCAGAGCTAAACACAGTACTCCAGGTATGGTCTCACAAGAACAGAACAGAGGGGGAGAACCACCTCCTCTGACCTGCTGGCCACGCTGCTTTTGATGTAGCCCAGGATACGGCTGGACTTCTGGGCTGCAAGAGCACATTGCCAGGTCATACTGAGCTTCTCACCAGCAAACACGCACAGGTCCTTCTCAGGAGGGCTGCCTTCAATCCATTCCCTGCCCAGCCTGTATTCATTGCTACTGGGGATTGCCCCAACCCATGTGCAGGACCCTGCACTTGGCCTTGTTGAGCTACATGAGGTTTGCACCTCTCAAGCCTGTCAAAGTCCTTCTGGACAGCATCCTTTCCCTCCACTGTGGTTACTGCACCACTCACCTTGGTGCTGCTGGCAAACTTGCTGCGGGTGCGCTCAGTCCCACTGTCCATGTCACCAACCAAGATGTTGAACAGCACCGGTGCCAGGACGGGCCCCTAAGGAGCACACTCGTTGCTGGAGACCGGTGACACTTGGACATCAAACTGCCGACCACGATTCTTTGAGTGTGACCATCCAGCCTATTCCTTGTCCCCTGAGTGATCCACCTGTCAAATCCATGTGTCTCGACACAGTTTAGAGACAAGGGCGCCGTGTAGGACAGGGTAAAAAGCTTTGCACAAGTCCAGGTAGATGACATCAGTACCTCTTCCCTCACCTGTCAAGACTGTAACCCCATCATAGAAGGCCACCAAATTTGTCAGGCATGATTTTGCCTTAGTGAAGTTATGATGGCTGTCAGCAATCACCTCCTTTTTTTTTGACGGGGCTTAAGATCTGCTTTTTTTCAGGATGGGTCTGCTCCACGATCTTGCCAGGCACAAAGTCAAGACTACTTGGTCTGTAGTTTTCCCTGGGTCTTCCTTATTTCTATTTTTCAAAGAGGCACTGAAGTTTCCCCTTCTCCAGCCATTGGGAACGTCACCGGACCGCCACGATTTCTCAGATATGGTGGATAGTGGCGTAGCCACTTCATGTGCCAGTTCCCTGTGGACCCATGGAGGCATCTCATTAGCTCCCATGGACTTTTGCACCTTCACGTCCCTTAGATGCTCTCAGACCTGATCTTCTCCTATAGCAGGTGGTTCTTCATTCTCCCAGGCCCTGCCTTTGCCTTCTGTGACTTGGGCAGTGTGGCTGGAACACATGTTGGTGAAGACCGAAGCCAAAAAAGCCATTGCATACCTCTGCCTTCTCCATATGCCAGGTGCCAGGTCTCCCATTTCCTTCGGGAGAGGGCCCACCTTTTCCCCAGTCTTCCTTTTATCACTGGTGTACATATAGAGGCTTTTCTTTTTGCCCTGGATGTTCCTGGACAGATTTATCAGGGCTTTAGCTTTCCTGATCCCTGGCTGCTCGGGCAATTTCTCTGTTTTCCTCCCAGGCTACTTGTCCTGGCTTCCGTCCCCTGCAGCCTTCCTTTTTGTCTTTGAGATTGTCCACGATCTAATTTTCTAAGTTTTTTTTTAATGTAAGCATAAAGATATATGTGTGAATAAACACATCTGCGCTACTCATCAACACAGCTTCCAAACACCAATATCTTAATATTTCTCATCCAAAACATTTTGATGCAGAAATACAATAGATTTCACCTAAAAAAATCTTTGTTGTGTTATCTTATTGTTTTCATTTATTTTATGTTGGTAAGTATTAAAAGTTCCTACACCAAATTACAATACATACACTAAAAGAAATTTTATTATTGCTGCTGAAAATGGGAGAGCACTTTTAAAAAAAAGGTGACTACAATATTCTCAATGAGAAGGGTGAAATTTGTATTAATGATTTAGAATTGGAAGGCAGAAATATTTTAGCTTCACTGGAAAAATAAATAATTTTGTTAGGGACCACACCTTATAGTAATTTTGGCAGTATAGTCTCAGAAGTGACGGAATGATAACTACGCATTTTATTCTGATAATGTTAGATATATATTTGCATGAATTTAAATCCTCTGAGATCATGTTATCTCCCTAACCTATAGTCTAGTGATGAAAAAGTGAACATCTCGTGCAAAAAATTATGTAAGTTAATGTTCTTATTGCATTTAAATGGACTTTTATTTCTGCAAATATATAAATATAGGGGAACTAAAGATGTGTTCATTATTACATTGCATGATATGCACCAACATTGGAAATATTCTGATTCACTCTTCCTAAAGATTTCATCCATTCCATTATTTGCAAATAAAAAAAAAATCAGCTTCCTTTTTTCCTTTTTCACAACAAAACCCACCACCCCCTCACCACCCCTTTTTATTCAGAGTGGACAGAAGAAGATATTACTCAAATTTCCCATTGAAGATTCACTTGGAAAACAATTGCAGCTCAAAGTAGTTTTCCACATGTACTGTCTTAGACAACATAATCTGAAGAAAACTCTGAGGAGTATTTATTTTAATTTTAATTTCCAAAAAAAACCCTGCAGAACTTTCTTTAGATTCAGAAATATTTTTGTTTGGAATTGCTCTTCATGTCATCTCTGCTGTTGTCCATAGGCTAGGGTCTCTTTATACAATGCCATGGCATGGTTGTTTTTTTTTTAAACTGTATGTCAATATTGAGAATATTAATGTTAAAATATTAAAATAATAAATTCATTTATTAAACATAAAGATATTAAATAATATTTTCCTAAATCAACAGTGGAGTCTGGAGTGATTCTTAAAGATTTTTAGAAAGATTTCAGGTGATACAAAACAACTAATAGCTCCCCAAAACTGACATATACGTGCCGATTTGTACCAGTGGATGAGTTGTGTTCTTGGCATTTAAAAGTGTCATAGACTAGCTTGAGATAAGAATTTCGTTGTAGAGATAGTTGATACTACATCAGAAGTGTGTTATCAGAATTTCCTTGTTCTTCCACACAGGGCTCGTGGCATTTTAGGTCGACTTGCTCTTTGTTCAGATACGTCACTCCTGAGCTCACAGGGGGTGATCCTTGAACATCAGCCTGCTTTCCTGGACCCCTCTTCTCTCCAAGTCTCTATCCAATGTTAGCTCTACCAAGCAGACCCCTAAAGAGGCCACTGTCTTCTCTCCTGAAGGCCAGGGCAGCAAGCTTGCTGTGTCCCCTTCTCACTGCCTTAAGGGTCCTCCACTCCACCATTTCATGGTCACTGTTGCCCACGGTGCCCTTGAGATTTACATTCCCTACCAGCCCCTCCATGTTGTTGAGAAGAAGTCCAGCGTAGCACTTCTTGTTGACTTCTTTGTCTATTGGAGAAAGAAGTTATCATCAGCACGGCCGAGGAACCTCTAGGACTGCTTATGCCCTGCTGGGTTGTCCCTTCAAGAGATACAGATAAGAGATTAAGTAGTTCAGTACAGAATAACGATAATATTTTTGAAAGGAATTTGTTTAACTTTATTTCATTTTTGAAAAGAAGCAAGATTCTTAACCTGATGCTGTCTGAAACACCTACTTTGTTTCAAAAATATGCTGACAAATCTTCAGATTTAGTCATATTTGGCTATCCCACAGCTCAGTATTTATACATTTAGTAAACCATTAAATCACATACATTTATGGCTTAAATACTGAGTGAGGAGTAAAACTGCAGGATTAATCTGGTCCTCTTTAAATATGTGAAAATTATTTTTTGTAAGTCTGCATCATCTTAAATTGAATCATGAAATAATATCTTTCAGTAAGAAGCAACATATTTGCAGCTACATTATCTTAAATAAGATAATGTAGCTGCGAATCTGTTGGTTCCAGTTGTCATACTACCTGGCTCATAGGTGAAATCCTATGGGATTAATCTGAAAATTACACTATGATGTGACATAATTATGATATTAGAATGGCTTTTCAGCAAAGATTTATATTCCTTAAATCTGTGGGATATTACGAGAATCTTTTGTGTGTTTGATAATCACACAGGAGACATTACTCAAAAAAAAAAAAAAAAAAAGGAACCAACCTGATTTGGTTTTAGACTTCTTCTTCTGACCTTGCAAACCTTAATTATAATTTACATTTTGCATACTTGAATTGTAAGTTCTAAGGATAATTCAGTAATTATTTTTCTGAAATATTTTTAAGTGAATTTCATTGCTTTAATTTCCTCATAAGTTCAGACTTCAGTGACAGAACATGCAACCTTGTACTAAAATATCCAAAAAGTCACTTTAAACACTATTTTCAATGTCTTAACATAACAAAGCAGTTGTAAAATGAGGTGTTAATCTCAGACTGAAATCATTAAAAGGTAGGTCACCCCTATTTTAAGTAGTCCTCATTACTCAAAACAGGGAAGAATAACACTGTGATTCACTGCAGTGAGTTTTTAGATTAACTGCCTGTTTTCTTGAAAGTTATGTCTATCAGAAGAAATAAATCACTGTGGATATTCTCCAGTTGCTTCAAGAAAGCCAAAAGAGTTGTTTCGATGACTGTAATCTTTTTACTATTATAATCATTTTGTTTCAGTGTAATTATTTTGACATTATAGGACTTCAATAAAACACTCTAAATGTGGTCAAACTTTTTCCAATAGTAAACTACCTTCTGTATTGTTGGTTTCAGAAATTTGGCTTTAGTACAGTACTATGAAAATAGACGTCACCAGTAGCTGAAGATTCAGTGTCGTCCCACCCTCTTGAAAGCACATGGTCAGTTGCTGAAGGTATTTAAGAAGTCCCAAAGATGAATGGATAGTCTGACTGAAGGAGGAGTTATTCAGACTCCTTTCTGTTTGTCCATTTCTGGTCTGGCATGTGACAGCACCGTTTTCAAGACACATTTCTATCACTTCAATGCAACAACAGGAAACACACAAACCCTATTAAAGTACCACACTTTATTGGCCAGGAAATCTAATAGTCCTATAGAATAAAACCCACTGAAAACCCTAGTCTTATAAGGCTTTCATATTTTAGTGACTTCTTTCTTACAATCTAAAATTCTTCTGGTTATTTGCATTATGTTTTAGAGAGTCGTTCAGAAAATTTCTACTCACATTTTTATTTTTGGCTTTTTCTGAAATATCATAAAATAATATGTAATATGCTATATTATAATTGCAATGCAATTACTAGGATATATAAAAAAATAATATGCATTTGCCTTTATTTGTTACATTGTTAGAACACTAGCTTGTTCTCTTTATACAGCAATAGAGAGATATATCTGTGGTTGTATAACTCACTTGTCACATTTTATGCATCAGCAGCCTTTCAGTCTTAAAACTATTTGAAAGTTAACTGCTTCAAAGCAAAGCAACAGAAGAGCAGTCCATAGCTGAGCAATGAGGCATGATTCTGCTAATTTACTCATTCAAGAAAACCTATCTTGCATGAACACTGCAATTTGAATTAATTGTACTACTTTTTATGTCAGTAAGCATCAGGAACCTGAAAAAATGTTTTAAAACTAAACTTACACAAGTACTATAAAACTAAATTTATATGCACCTGTTGTCAAAGTCGCTTTATCAAGAAGGTTGAACATGGACTGACTATGAAAGTAAAATGTGTTCATTCCTAAACAATGAAGCTTGAAACTAGAACTAAATTGCTCTCATTTCTAGAAAAACATGTAGGATAGGATCACTATGTTGTGCTTCAAACTTTATATATCCCATAAGTAGAACTGCAGGCTCATAGAACGGTTTGTGCTGGAAGGGACCTTGAAAGGTTATCTAGTCCAGCCTCGCCTGCAATGAGCAGGAACATCTTCAACTACATCAGGTTGCTTAGAGCCTCATCCAACCTGACTTTTATTATTTCCAGGGATGGGGCAACTACCACCTCTCTGGGCAACCTGTGCCAGTTTTATACCACCTTCACTGTATGAAATGTCTACCTTATGCCCAATATAAACCTTGCCTCTTTCAACTAAAACCATTGCCCCTTGTCCTATCGGTACAGGCCCTGTTAAAATGTCTGTTCTCACCTTTCTTCTAAGCCCCCTCCTGGTACTGGAAGGTCGCTGTAAGGTCTCTCTGGAGCCTTCTCTTTTCCAGGCTGAACAACCCCAGCTCTCTCAGCCTTTCAAGTAATTCATTACTAGTTTACAATCAGCTAAAATATTGTGCTGTAGAGAAAGTAGTAAAATGGAGTTTGCCTTTGAGGCACTAAAAAAATTTAAGATGGTTTCCACAGCAACTACGATATTACACACCAATATAATTCCAGGCTTATTTTATTTATTTATTTATTTGTGCCTGCAGCTTTGCCTCTGGCATAAACCTTTGCAGCTGAGTTGAAGCTTATGATACATGTCATCCATATTTTTTTTTAGCGCCAAATCTAGATCTGACCAGCCAGCTTAAAAGGGGAGAATTCTCATAGCTGAAAGAAGAGGTGGAAAAAAGAAAAAATACTTACTGTCAAGCTTGCACCTATAAAGATGCAAAAGCGAATTTCCTGTTTTCAGAATGTAGGTTTTTAGCTTGCATGCTAGGCTGAGGAAAAATCTACAGTGGCTTAGTTTATATTTCATGTAGTGAATCGCTTGTTTTACATGTGAGTGAAGGTTGTTACAAAATGACTACTTCGGGATTCAATTTTTTCTGGAATGCAGAAAATATAGAAACAGCAATAAGTGGGACAGAAAGAAAGGCTGAGGAGAGTAGCTGCTGCAAGTCTTCTCAAGGCCTGCAAGGTCTCAGAAATAAATTCTGATTATTTACTATGTCTTCTGTGGTGATACATCTGTGTGGAATTGAATGAAGTAGAAATAACAGACTATGCTCTTTAGGGGAACAGTGATCTTTACCTCCTTTATGGAGTTCTTGAGATGAGAGGGGAAAGAAGGCGTCAAGGAGGAACCTTGACTTCTTTACATGAAGTTGTGTATGGGAAGTTTGCTAGAAAGTAAAAGAAGAACTCAAGTGGGTGCTGAAACTACAATTACACAGACATAAATGTTTATATATGTGTATTTAAATGAATAATGGGATCTATCAAGTAGATGGTAAGAGACAACTTAGAATAGAATATACAAATCAAAGGAAAAAAAAAACACAAAACCAAAACTATTTCTGACTAAAATTAAAAAAAGTTCCTAAACTACATAAGCTTTTCCTAAAAAATATACAGTTCCTGTATTATTCTTTTATTTTCATGCCTACCCTACCTACTACTGTCTACCTATTTTTTAGTCCTGTTTTGTAAATTTCAGTTTAAGTTATTGCCAAAGACAAAATGATACAGAATTCAGCATACACTTCTATCTTCAGCAACAAAACACTGAAATAAATTGCATGAATTCTGAAGTACTGACTGTGACAGCCATGCCACATAACGTCAACCCTACATAGGGCTTGTCTTTACAAACTGAATCTTCAGCTGTTGCATGGTGTACCTGGGGAAATGTAAGTAATTGTGGTGATTGTGTGGAAAAGTTGCTCGTTCCACTAGCAAACATTAACATTTCTCTTTTTACTAGCTAGGAAGATTAGAGGATATGATAGCTCAGATGAATCAAACGCACATATATGAACTATGTATATTGTGTTTGACTTTGTAAAATGGGAAAGATCTCAACACATAGAATAACAAATAAACAGCAGGATTTTATTGAGGAGGAAGTCATCTGGGGTGGTTAGGATGAAATGATGCCCTGGTTTGTTGTTCAAGAGATAAAAATGAGAACCAGTCACTGCTATTCCTGATTTATCTTTATATTTTCTGCCTTAGACTTGTCTGTGGGAGACCTGAAGTCTGATGCATTTTTTAGACTTCTTTACACAAAGGACACATCCTGATTTGCTTCTCATTTTCTTTTAGTTGAAAGAACAGATTTAATTGTTGAAAAATTCCCTGTTAATTTATCTGTTCATAATGTCTGTGAAAAACAGCAGAAGAAATTTGCTCAAAGAGCTGTGTGAAAAGATAACTGCACTTTCCTTCATTAGGAGAGGCTGCTTATTTGGGCAGGGTCTTGACATACCGATAATCTTGACCCATGTTTCAGTGGTAGTTGGACTTTCATAACTTCTTGTGCCACCAGCACTATTGTACAAAGTCCAAAGAAAGGCAGATAAAGCATCCTGTCTTTGTGCAGTGCCCCTCAAATGTATTATTGTCATTTAGGATTAGAAGCTCCAGCTGGAACAGTCTTTCTTGGATTCTTGGTTACTCGCAAATTACACTGTGAGTTAGACTCTCTTTTCCCTTCTTGCTTCTTCCCTTAGCTGTTTGCTTATTTTTAACCCTTTGAAATATTTTTCTGCCTCACAATGTAGTTTGCAGGAGTGCCCAGAATAATCAGGTGCTTGTAAAATATAGGGGGAAATGCACAAATCCAATCTTGTACATCAACACTAGTTTGTTTGTCATGAAAAGTTAAGGTCAAAGTAATGTCACAACTGATTTTTAGCATGTCAATGAGGATACAGAATTATAAATACCTCTTTAGCTCTATTTCAAGTAAGTTTTTAAAATATAAATTATGCATACATAAACACACACATGCATTTGTATGTAAGTTGCTTTGTCAGTCAGAAATTTAAATAACTATATTATTTTTAAGCTTTCAAGAGAAATACAACCCTAAAGAGTAAGGGTGACTGACAGGTAAGTACAAATTGAACTTCTTGATAAATGGGGACTTTAAACACAAATCACACGTGAAACAGCTTCAGCTTCACACAGAGCTTTTGTCCCCTAGTAATATCTGTAAAGAACTCACCAATATGGAAAGAAGACAGGCTGTAGTTGCTTTCTTTAAACCAAACTGCTCCCAAGTTTGCCAAATTCGTGACCTCAACCCTTCTTAACTCAATAGAGAGTGGAGAAACATAAAAGCAATTAGGGTAGTAAAAAATATTACAAGGCGGCAGTAATGAAGTGGATCTTACAAGAATCGTTCTGAACTCTGTAGAAAGCTCTGTGTAGAGGATGGAGAATGACATCTGAGAAGAAGATGAGTGAAGATGAATGTCACATACTTACATGTGCTGTAATTGCATAAGATCAAGGTATAAACAAAGAATAAGTAAGGCATAACTAATACCAAAAGTAATGTTTTCAAATAGTATCTTCCTGCTTCAGAATAATAGCTTCACTTTTTATTCCTTTGGCTCTCGTTCCCCTCCAGCTCTAGTCATTATTCACTAAACCAAACTGGACATCCTATTGAGACCTTCAGGTTTGGTTCTGTGAGACTCACTCAAGGCTTGAAACCACAGCTCATTGCTCTGTGTCTCTAATAGGTGTTACTAGGAAGTAGAGTCTCTGTAAGTGTCACTTCAGGGATGTTCTGCCAGGGCAAACACTGCTTCAGAAAAATATTTCCAAATATCTATATCCCAGCAAGACCTTTCAGAGTGCCTGTAGAATTTTCTCTTTGGATCAGTTTACTTTTACCAAGAGATCACATAGCAAGCCTTCACTGACAGTGTCCAAACCCAGGTCTCCTGGAACAGCACCAAATGAGGACACTTTTCCATCTATTTCTGAACTTTTTGTCCAAGAGTGGCAAAATAGATGTATAAAATGAAAATAGAAAATCTCACTGATAAGGAATTCAGACAGCAGTCTCCCATGGAAACAGTTCATTCTCTCTACTACAGTGAAATAAACTGTTGAATAAAACTCCTTAGAAATATTAGTTTCTTTGTGAAATGGAATGCGATTTTCCTGTTTAAATGCGATTTTCCTGTTTAACTCTTTCCTTTGTTCTAGATGTTTCTGACTAAAATAAAACAAACAAACAAACAAACAAACAAAGAAAACAACTAAAATTAAGCTGTTAATCAAGAAACTGACTGAGAGTTGGATTAAAGAACGTCGATCTTGTGTCTTCCCTCTGATTTTCTGACGACTTGAATTACCTCACCTTCCTACCTCAGTAACAGTAGCATATAAGTATTATCATTTGGTAAAATTTCCCTGGGAGAATTGCCTAATCTCTGTCACCATCTTCATTGGGGTAACATTCTTAGTCACCTGGGTGACTCTTTGTTATTGGAATTTCCTTGGCAGCACTACTGTTTAGCACTCTCTATACCCAATACTTCTGTCTTCTTTCCAGAATGAAGATGAAAGTAATACTAAGCAAAGCTTCTTACTGTCTCAGTGTCACTGCATGTGTGTGGATAAGTGGAGAAGCAATGGAATGGGACTACTCAGTGGTCAAAAAGGAAAAAAATAAAATAAAACAAGGCTGTTACATAGACACGTAAAGACCCTTAAGTAAAAAAGCAAATATGGACAAATGTTTGGGATGGGGTTAAAATCTTCATAATATTCAGCATAACAGACACACTCAGAGTTACAGCTATGTCCAGAAAAACACAGCATTATATTTGCTACACTCCTCTTTTGTGAAGATAAATGAAGAACATTTTCATTATGTTACCAGTTATACAATAATAAGCAGCTTTTTTTTTTTTTTTTGCCTTTTCTTTAATTATTATAATGTTATTTTTGCTTTGAGATATGGACACACACATTAGTTGAAGAAAAGCTAATATGTGGTTGGTAGACAAAATTCCTTCCCAGACCTACATACTACTTCTCAAGTTACTGTCTAAATCCACCCACTCCCAAGCAACTGAATTTGTAAGTGAAATTAGCTTTGACCTCTCTCTACCTTCTGTAACGCCGACTTTACCGCTCTGTAGAACTGCCAGTACCATCTTCTTCCACATATATGTCATATGAAAGAGTATACAAGAAATCAGATCTAGTAGCTGGAAATCAGATGCCTACCTTTTGCTAGAGACCATACATAATATTTTATTATTGCAAAACTTATTATGCAAAGCGTTGCCTCAGTAATACTCTATTACCTGGCATTGGCAATGTATTTAAAAAACACTAATCTCAGGATTCTGACATGAGATTTGAAACATAGAAGAAATGCATAAATTCACTGTGGAGGAAGTTACATTTTAGAGGAAAAGGTCTGACTGCCAGTGAAAACAATAAATAAAGTAAGAGCACTGTTCTTATAAAAAAGCTGTAAATTTTAACAAAAGCAGTGAGCCATTAAACTTTCTGGTTAGATTATTTGAATTGAAACACCTTTATGAAGCTGGGGAGAGGGTAAAATACAAGTGTGCCATTCTGGACAATGTTCTTTCAAAACACCACACATCTGCTTAGCATGTTGCAAAGCAGAAGGGAGTACTGCAAGTTTAAGAAGCAGCTGCTGGAGCACAACTTCAGCAGGAAGAAACTCAGGTGCTTTAGATCTGAGTACGAGTTCTGCCTCTGTAGCATTACACAGGAATAACAGAACAATCACCCAGTCTTAGGTTAGTTGTATTGGGTTTGAATCTACATTCTTATACCTAAAACACATTGACAAAACACTTTTAAATGTGACTTCTTAGGACACGTTGCTTTGCTAAGGAATAACAGCTTTCAAGAAACTGTGTCCTTCTAGGACTACAGGTTTCCAAGGCAAATGGGTGAAATTTTCTTTTAATGCTGGCCAACATTTATTTTTATGCCAGAGGTAAAAGAAAGACATGTAGTCACTGAGTAGTTATCCATCTGAAATTTTCTTCATTAAAATTTGTGATAGCCTCACAGCAACTAATGAATATATCCTAATCCACTGATCTGAGAGTATTTTTCTCTCTACATAAATATGTTGATAACAGAGAATCAGAAATTTAGATTAAAAAAACCCCAAGCAATCAGGCAGGGTTATGTGATAAAGGATCGATTCCACAGTCCATTTTCAAGAGGACATCTAAACTCCTAGGGGTTTATTGTTGTTGGGGGGGTGGTTTGTCAGTCAGCTAACAATGTGAATTTTAGCTACAGGTAGTCCATAGCCCACAGAGTGCCATTCTGAAAAATAGCTTATTCCTCTTTGAAAGTTCAGTTTGATTATCTACATGACTTCTGAAAATGGAGTGCTAGTCTTAGATTTCCCAGGCGCTTATGAAATATCATCATGGGTGACTTGACTGAAGACATATGGGAAACCGGTCCAAGGAAAGAACTGAAGTCACTTGTTCTAAATTTGTGGCTACTGACACAAATAATACCCTTTCCCCCACGGACCGGTTATTATCATTACTTAATAGGACCTTTTGCTATTGAATTACTTTGCCATATTTGCAAATATTTACAAACCAAAGCCACTTACATATGTAAAAATAAAAGGATTTGGAAGCAGAAGATTCCACCTACATGGTATTCTCTTTTGTGGCTGTCTGTCTCATGCTTATCTGGAAATGTTTTTCTTAACAAATTCCTCAACTCAGAAAAATATTTGACCAGATCAAATCAAGCCAAGTAGGAATTACAAATGCTTGTTAATATCAATGTAATTAATGAGAATTTTTTTCTTCTAAATATTCCACAGATTTTTCTTGAGTGTCCTACAACACAAACTGTTGAGTTAATGTAAAGATGAATGTAGACTTGATTTCACAGACATTTGTTAGAAAGGTGTTTGTTAAAACTATCAGAAGACACAGAGATATTTATGACTTCTTGACACCTAAATAAGTATTGTCAAAGACACAACAAAAAATAAAAAAGAAATTATGACTGACTCAGTGGAAAAGGCCTGTGAAAAAGAAGAAATGACAAGTTAGTAAGAGGTAGAGGGAGGAGGTGAGGAAGTAGCAAACTACCCCTTTCTATGTGCATATAGAAAACTTAGTGCAAAGTCATGGTTTATAACTGCGTGCAAAATTTCAGCTGCCTACCAGCTTGACAGAGCACTTCAAAGAGTTACAGCTCCTTTCCTCATTTGCCCCCTACATGCTACTGTCAAAAAACACTGAAGGTTTTTACGTGATGATTTCTGTAGCTGGTTTCTGATGTCCCTAAGGACATAGTTTAGTTGGGAAGACCAAATGACCTCAATATTCTAACTGTGAAAAATATTTTCAGATTGCACCGATCTGTGCATCATTTTTTCTTGTTGTTCTGCAAATCTACTTAATAACAATAAGCTCACTATAATTTTGTTCAGCTGAGCTGCCATTTCTCGTAAGTAAAAAAAAAAAAAAAAAAAAAAAAAGCTAAAATCTTCACCCTCTGCCAGCAATCCCAGAACCTGACAGACTGTAAATGAGCCCTTTGGTTTTCTGAGCACATCTGTTGCCTTTATCGTGTTAAAACTCATTCCAATTCACTTGCATGCTTTTAAATTAACTAAAATGACAGGACTAAAGGAAACTAAAAGTACAACAATTTAGAAGAACTCAACAACCAGATATTATCAGCATGGTGTAACTGTGTCACATTCATCAGAGCTTTATCTCTCTCATAACCAGCATGTACTGATCTAGAACAAACTGTCGTAACTTAATTAATAAAAATATACTATGCCTTGGTTCCTCAACCTGTTTTCTGCTACTTGTCCCCAGAACTGGCACAGGAATAAGATTAAAGAAATTCCAGGGGAACTAAATTGCCTGGGTTCTGGGTCTTTTATTTGTTCATTTATTTCTTCGTTTTGCGGGGGGAGGTTCTTATTTTGTTTCGTGTGGAGTTCTTTTCTAATACTTCTGAGTACACGCCTAGCACAATGAATCTGAGTAGCCAAATGTGATCTTGATTTGCTTCATTTTTTATAATAACTCTGTGATAATATAATCCTTTTCTGAACAGCTTAGAAAAGGTCTGCCTGAAAAAGAAATAGAAATATATCTAAGCATATGTATGTGTATAAACTTCTTACATTTGCATAAACTTGTTGGGTTTGAGTTTGGCTTTGTAAATATGCTCAACTTCTAGTGAAGTCCTCAGTAAACTCCGTATATCTAAACGCCTAAATTGAATTCAACACGAAAAGCAGTCGAATACAATGAACTACCTAATCCTTTGTATAAACACAGTTGCTGTAATAAGTAGACGATTTCAAAGAGAAAGATAGTATACTTTTCAGTTGGCTTTTGCACACAGGTGAGGAAAGTGTCTGAGGGCTGTAGGCTAATGAATTTTGTCAGTCTAAAATGATACAGTTTAAAAATTAGTAAGCTTTTAGTTACGGAGGTTTCATTCTTATTAATACAATGTTAGATTGTCTCCTCTAGAAAGATGGGTTATGTCCAAAACTATATTATTAATGTGTCTTTCTCTTTTGTCACTGTTTACAACTGACATTTCTCTGTATCTAGAATCTGTGTTGTATTTGCTTTTTCTACACATAATCATGTAAGTGGAGATTACTAGACATTTTGCAGTACGTTATTTAGAAACACACTTTACAGAATCAGTGATAGGCAATTTTATTTATTTATTATTTATTATTTATTATAAGAAGTCACATGAACAATAACCACTTGGACAAAAAGCTGGTGAGCAAGGATCTGATGAAAAGTTATCTAGGAACAATGATGGTATTGCTTGTTCTGAGCCTGAACTAATGTGAATCTAATCTCATGAGAAATTGAGAAGTTCTACACAGTGCAATAAAAAGAAAAGGTAACAAAATGAGAGTTAACTGTCTGTCATGACTGTGACTGGACAGAACAAATTAATTATGGATTTATACAGAATGAATGATGAGGCAGGAGAGCAGAAGGAAGAAAACAATGGAAAATTAAACGCTCACGTAACATCTTGTGCCTTGAGCCTTGTTTCTCAACCACCAGATCTTGGACTCTCATAACACATAAGATCCAATTAAAACTCAATCATACTTTTGTTTATTTGGTCACCCTGTGAGCTACCTATGCTCATCTCTTCTAGGTGATGACCGTACTAGAAGTATTTTCTCAACTGGCTGGCCAGGTTAGTGAGCAGCAATGGTCCCCAAGTTGTGTGCAACAAGAATATCTGTTCAAATATCTGACAGATGAATATTCTGCCTTGGGTATGTGAAATATAGAAGACATTTTGCATCCCACATTGAGTATTATATTTTGTTCCTTTTAGAAAAATGTGAAGCACTTGCAAAGACTATTATGCATCAAAAAAAATTGCCAAAAATATTTAGATTTTTAATTGTATTAACCTCCTAAAATATATGCTTCCAAATTTCAGAATTATTATTCTGTTTATGGAATTTTGATGTCTCTAAGTCTTTCACATTTGTACACCTAAAATCGCTATACCTACTGAATTTCCTGTTCCGCCTTTTTCTCCCTAGATATCCTTCTTCCGACATCCCACAATGCAATTTAGTAGAGACTGAACAATCTCTACTAAAACCTTCAGTGACTCTTGCACCTCTGGATAGTTTCTAGACCCTCTTTAATCCTGTGTTTTATCAACTTTTATGGTTTTACCTCTTCCTGTCAAGGCTCATTCAATCATACCCTTCTCTCACTCATGTCTTTCCATATATGCACCTTAGTGTTTCTATAGTCACCTTCTCTCACTAATATTTCCTTGCATTTCAGCCATAAAAGCTCATCTTCAATATTATGAATAAACCTGTACTACTTTTCAAAACTCAACATCCAAGATAAAAAATACAACATGTAACTAGTCTCACGAACAACTGGCAATATAGTAGAGTAATAACTCTAGTGCATTCATCATAGAGTATTTGGAAGAAAGCTATTGCTTAGGAAATAGGTAATTAGTAATAGGATGATTAGGAAAGATTTTGTCAGAATAATTTAATCAAGATAGTAAAATTTTTCGATAAAAATTTAAATGTAAAAACCCTGGATCATAAAATGCCAAATTAAGTTTAACATGCACAGTTGTTAACATGTATAAAACTCAGAGAAACCACACATGCATGCACAGACACAGACACATATGCACAGTATAAATCTCAAACACAAATACATTTCATTAAATTCATGACAATTCCATAAGTTGTTTTCAAAGCATCTTTAGTTTTCAACCATATTTTTAAAAAGGAAGTGGGGGGTGGGGGTGAGGGGTTGGAGGGGGGGGTGGAGCAGGTGCGGCGCAGGGAAGAAAAGAAAGAAAAAAAAGAACAAAAGAGGGATCTCTAAGGAAGAACAAGGCTTATGATTACAGGTGATCAGTTTTGAAAACAGAAATTAAGGTCCCAACCTTCTTAGAAACAGCAGTATACACTATCTTATGCACACCTGCAGTACCACCAGGATAACAAGATAATTTAGCTTCTCTAATAATTGACTATGTTCTATAATAGTTGACTATAGTGGAAAATAACTGAATTAGAAGAATTGTTAACGTTACTGAAAAGTAAATGAGGAATTACTTATTTACTACAAGAAAAATGGCCAATTAGCAGCTAAAAATTCTCTTCTCAAATTTATCTTTCTCCTCTCGTCTTGCATCAGGAATTTTTTTTCACGTTCTTCTGCAGCTAAGGCCTGCATCCTACACCACTCAAACATGTTGAATAATACATAAGTCCTTGGTCATCCTGGGACAATGGAACTATTTTTGGAATAAAATAGTATTTACTGTGATAATTCAGCTGCTTGTGATATGCATAGCTAGGGAGTTTGTTGTAATCTGAACTATAAACTAAAGATTTTGTTGTAAGGCGAAGCATAAGCCTCCACTGTACCCTAGATACCTTGGTATAGTCATATTATTATTAATATAGTCCCATTAATATTGTCCTAAATATTAGAAGTACCCTATGGGATAAAGCTATTTCAGGCTTTGGTCAAGTGCTTAGAAACTCCCTTTATTATCTCTTCCTTGTTGAGAGAAAATATTAAGGTAGTTAAAATACTGACAAAACTAAGTGGCTCTCAAACATGATTTCACCTGTATCTATGGTGTAATATTGATATCCTATGTATGATTCTGTAAATATTAATTTTACAGGAATGCAAACTTAGAGCAAAATTCAGACACTTATACTGCAATAACCTGAAACCTGAATTTAAATTGAAATGAGGAAGAAAAGCAATTTTGGAAAGCATCAGAAAAGTTAAAAAAAAAAACCAAACAAATTCAGTTCTTGACACAAGCTGGTTGTAGCTGGAACCTGCCGTGGAAATAGATGTACATAGATGTACATAGATGATTCTCTGCCTCTCTCCTCCACTGCAAGCTCTGCTGCTGTTGACCCAATTCATTCATTTTTGCTTTTTTCATCTGCCAACAATGCATATCAAAAGGATTGTCTGCTACTTAGTTCAGATAGTGGCAGCACGGAACTATGTAGAATGTCTTTTGTGTAAATTGGTGCCTATAATAATGCTATTTTTGGCAGCTGCTGTTACAGGTTGATCCAGTCAACCACAGTGAAATGATTGCATTGCTTTACAGAGTAGTGTGAACCACCCCAAAAATCTGTAGTAAGACTGAAGAATTTAAAATGGATTGGCACATCTCTTTTATATAAAATGCAAAATAAACTAAACCATTGGTGCAAATGGTGTCTTTAAATTTGTCATGCATAAAACTTTGGTGCAGAAGTAATGATGCAATATTTTTATTTGTATTTTGTGATATATATATATTAAAATTTTATATAAAAATTAAAATATATAAATTATAAAAATTATATTTTATTTAAAATATTATATATTTTATATAAAAATGTTTACATAGAATATTTGTAACTTTAGAATAAATTTTTACAGTGTGTTTTCACTATAATGGAAATAATGTATTATGTTCCACTGTAATTGATATTATATATCTTTGTGCACCTAGATGTATCACTTGAACCAGCAATGCACAATTTTTTTGCTTTTCTTCTAGAAATTCCTGGGTTTTTTTAAAACACAAACATGTTTTTAACAATAAGTTACATAACAATCAGTGTGTCTCTGATTATCAGGTTGCTACGGAAAAATAAAAAATGAATTCCATATCAGAAATGTTGAGGGATCCAGGCTCTGTTCAAAGAAATCTGTTACCATTAATGGGAAATTTTGCTCTGGTTTTAGCTGAAAATTTGTATGTTGGTCACTTGTAATAAGTTCCAAACCGAATAATGAGATTTTCAGGCAGAGGCAACTAGCAGAGAAGACATGTAGCATAGGCGAACCATATTTCCGTTGTTTTAAAAAGGTGCAGGATTTTCCTTTCTGTTCAGTTCATGGTTTAACATGGCTATCATTTGTTTTTTCCTGACCAGCAGTTTTTAAAGTTTGGAACATGATTGAACAAGTAGTCAAACTAGATCACTGTACCTATAGAGTTGTTCTGACAAAGGTTTTGTCATTTATATGGTTAATGGGGAGTTTAAAATCTAAAAGACTTGTCAAATTCTCTATAAATTCTATGCAAACGTTGTCTTTGTTGCACCTATGCATTCTAACCCATCCCGATTAATTTTTTTTTTTTTTTTTTTGAAAGACTCAGGATGCAACTAGCTATGCAGTCTCTGGTTTTCCAGTCAATTTGTTCAGGAGAATGTCTGGTGAAGCAAATAAATGAAAAAGGTTTAGAGAAGATTAATGAACAAAAATTATTTCTCACCTACCAAAAATTGCCCAAACAACATTATATTTACAGATCTTAGAGCAAAAAGCTCTTAATACTTTTTTCCTCTGTGTCACTATCAAGCTTTTTGCATCCCAGATGCACACTGGGATGATTTTATCTCAGTCCATAAGACCATTTAGCTCTTAGTCACAACTTTCAGGTCTGGGAGAGAGGATTAGGAATATCTTGTCCAGCCTGTTACCTAAGGTATATCATGGATGTCTGAAATATTTTGTTTGAACTGCAGCACATCTTCTGGTAATGTTCAGTCTTGACTTTGAAAAGTGCAGCTCAGTAAAATCTATGACAACCTTTGGCAGGTGATTCTCATAACATTCAGCATTAGCAACATGACTTTCTTCTGCCAGCCTGGTCTAATTTTCTGCCTGTGCTTCTGTGCTACACATGCTCTGCCCAAGCCCAGTTAAAAAAAAAAAAAAAATCTAAAATTATTTTCTCATTTGATAGAGAAAAAAATTGCACTTAAATTTTATATGCCTTATCTTGAGCTTCTCCACTGCTACAATATCACCTTTGAAAAACACTTGTACTGCATTCTAGGCACATTGACAATAAGGGCTCATACCTGTAAACTGGTAGCCCGAACCTAGTAGAACCACGGGTATGATGACAACAGTCTGAGCTATAGAGAAGTGGTTAGAAGTTGTTAAGTGTTATTGAAGCAGTAAATTCCCTAGGATATTTCCAGTGCTAAGCAATAAAATAGTGGGTCACCATATGCTAACACCACAGCTTTTACGACATACTTGCCAAACTCATCACTGCTGATATGAGAGTGGAGTGTTTAAGAAATCAAGGAAAGCCTTGAAGTGTAAGATAGAGTATGAAAGCTAATCTCGTGGGAATCACATACCAGAAGAGGAATCTGCTTTGTCTAACACATTGCACCAATAGCTAACTTTCTCTTTTATACTGATACTCAAAGCTGGACAAGTAGATAAACTTCCCATGTCTTTTCCCTGTTAACTGTGTATTGACACCATGTATACTTGCAGTCTGCCTTAGAAGGAGAGATTGTGTGAAAAGAAATATAACACACACCCCACCCAAGCTAGACAAAGGTTTTAGTGAAAAAAATATTTTTTACCATCAACGCATCAGGAAATTTTTATCAGCTCTGATTTCAACAAACAGTTCTACCCATGTCCTTAATATACTATAATAATATTATGTATTATTATAGCTATAACAATATAATATGTTAATATAGCTATAACTATCTGCAGGAATGGTTAGAAAAGAGGAATTATATTTCAAATATTTTTCTTTTTCTCACAGTACATCAAAATGGAGAGAAACATCACCAAGAACAACAACAAAACCCACACTAGAAAGGAAACCAAGGTGATGCCACAGAGGAATGGTGAAAGAGTGAGGTCCTGCATCAGTCCATTTATGATGTCTGTGCTCTGGCCAGTGCTCCCAGGCATGGATGCATCTGCGCCGTGTGGAGGTGCTATCAGGTAGAGATCATGTCATTCATGCCTTTGCCAGAATCCTGTCAGTACGTAGGCAGCAGCCACCATGGTCTGATGACCCTGGTGCAGACAGCAGGGCACTCTTTTCCTTTATCACAACTGACAACAGATTAAATAATAGCTCATCAGTGCTTCAACCTGAGCTGCAGAATAATTAAAAGTTCACAGTTACGCTCTGAGCTGATCATGAACGAGGCAAGGATGGAGACTTCAGGCTTGTAAGAGCTTCAATCTTTGATGAAGAGGTACGCTTTGACTTTCGCATTGAACTGCTCTGTATGTCTGGGTGTTTGGGGCCTGATAAAGGATCCAATGAAGCTAGTGAAAGGCTGAAAAATAAAATCCACCACCTGTTGTTCCTGGTCGTGCAGAAGCGGAGGAGGAAAGTGAGGAGGTACCACAGGACTTTCTGGTAACTGCTTTTTGCAAAACACTCAGCATCTCCTTCTTTCTAAGCAAAACTCCAATCCTTTTAAATGTTCTTTTGTTTATAACAGAATTACTTCCCAGTGTGTAATCACAGATGATGTTTTACAAAATCTGATATGCATATGATATTGTGTCTACAGAAAAACACCAACAAAATTGAATGATTACAGAGACTGAGATACAGGACCATAAATGCATATAGAGAACCACACTTGGAGTGTCTATGTAACAAACACCTCTCCATCAAAAATCCTTCCGTGGCCTATTAATTAAATTGGGTTTAATTGGATTACAGGCTTCCTCCCCACACAGAAAAAAATTACAATAAATTGGAGAGTGAAATCTGTACTGGCTACACTGAATAAATTTCTCTGTCAATGTAAACCTTAAAATTTTCAAAGTCAATTTGCATTATCTGTTCTTATTTGCATAATTTGATTGTAAATTTTGCAAACACTGTGACAGTTTCATTATAAAGCTATGATACAAAAATAATGAAAAAAATTAGGCATTTGAATAAATGAAAGATTAGAATGATTTTACTAACACCTTTTTAAAACAGGTCTTGAGATATTGCTACAAACATATGTAAAATCTTCCATCTTTAAGCTGGGTATTTATATGGTTTGTTGAAATGGAATAGCATACAAATATTTTACGTTTTGAAAAGATGTAAGTTACAGTTGTTTTCTTTCAGTAGGATTAATTTTGTTGGTACTATTTATATTTTGTTGGGTATAATAACACTGTTGTTCACATGACTCTTAGGGAACAATTACTGCTTGGAAACCCAAGATTGTCAGCTTGGAAGGAGATATAATTTTACTTTCTGTGGATAAGTTTGTATAGTTTTTCCTGATTACTTGTCATCCTCATCCCAATCACTTTTACTATGCTATAAAACAAGAAGCTTGAATTCTAAAACGCAATTAAATAAAGTTTTCACATTAAATTAATTATTTCACATACACATTTGTTTAATATAATGAAAAAAGCTGTCAGGCTTTTTTTCTGGGATTTATATGTAAGCAATTTGCGTGAAAACCCAGATTGTTCTAGTTTTAGAGTTATAGGACTGATAAACGTATATATACTGATGTATGCCATATACAAATACCTATACATATAAACAGTGATGTATGCATTGAACTAATCATATTCACAGCAATATTCTTGAGTCTAGTCATAAGATTTCAGCTCCCACTTTATCAAGTTAAAGTTTAGAAATATGGTAGGTTTATAATTCAAACAAAACCAAGACCAATAAAATGTTAACACATAAACCCACAAATCATTAAATTTATATCCGAGTTTTGATCCAATTCTTTTAGCTGATCTAGATCAAACAGTACTTTCAACTTCTTATTGCAAAGGAGAGCATTATACTGCACATGACTAAATAACTTAGGGTGGGTGGTCTTTATTTTCTATCTGTTGCACTCATTCTCCACCTTATCTTAGGCAATTGCCAAAGACCCTAAACCCAAAATAATAATAGTGTTTCCTCTACCAAGAGTTTTAAGAGGATTTATTAATTTCTGAAAGCAAAAAGGTGTAGTGTAAGAAGTGTCCTTAATTAAATTTGACCTTTTTTTTTTTTTCAAATGAACTACATAAGATTTACCGTAAAGTTTTTTATAATGATCTGAGAGTAAGTAATATAAAAAAAAGTGTATACAGTGAAAGTTACTTGAGCAGTGCAGAACAGAACTGTGAGACTGCATTCCTCTATGCACTATTCTTTCCTTCCACATTTACCTTTTGTTTTAAAGTGTATGTGTGTGCGCTCTTAATATTAGTAAGATGGAGAAGATATTGTTTCTTAGATTATAATCTTAGGGCTCTCAGCTATAACAGAACATTTTTTTTTTCTTCTTGAAGGGGGAGCGGGGAGATCACCTCACTTCCTTGAACTCTTTCTATTTGTGGTATGCTCTTCAGGTCAAAATACTAAGGGTAT
The DNA here is from genome assembly GCF_023634085.1 of Falco cherrug. NCBI lineage: Eukaryota > Metazoa > Chordata > Aves > Falconiformes > Falconidae > Falco > Falco cherrug. The sequence goes on from NC_073720.1 coordinate 82,464,254, forward strand.
GAAATTGCTATTAGCTCTAGCTATCAGAAGAAAAAAAGCAATAGGCTGCAGTCTTCATTAATCATATCTAATGCAACAGTGAAGGAAAGGGAGTTAGCAAAAGGCTACCTCCTATTTACCAACTCAAGATTCCAACTTTCAGAGATAACAATGTCAAGAAAATGGCTGCTGTTGGTTCACACATATTTGCTAGCTATCAAAAGGGCAAAAGGGCAATGGACAGTAATTTTCCTGCAATGCAAAAGAGAATCATTTTCATAGCATGAGGGACTCAGATGTGGAACCATCATATGGATTAACGTGACCAAGGGGTTTAGCTACTGTTCTGTACTTAATGAGATCAGGGTTCTGGGGGTTTTGTGCTTTAACCTGAGGCTAGGGTTCTCAGAAAGTCCAGGAAGTTACACACCCACCCCTCAGAGGAGTTTGCTGTACTTTTTTCTCATAACACTTTTAAAGTCTTTGAAATATTGTAGCCTGGAGCTGCAGGTGATAAAATTAGTGTTTCATAACTTTATTAAAGCAAAAGTAGCAGGAAAGGGATAAGACACTGCCTTGTTTGTGAATAAGACAGAGTCGCATCACTGCGAGCTGGCAGACGCTATCTGCAGATGTGCTTTGGCCTTATCACAAACCTCTACTGTCTTTCTGTTCCACTTGTGCAAAGATCTAGGTTTCTTTCATTCCCCTGTTCTAAAACTAAAATGTGCTCTCTTGGGACATTTAATTCATCGTGTTGCCTGTAGCCTGTGACTGCCATTGTGTTCTAGGAAGAAGTGTTTAGCAATACTTGTTCAGCATAAATGGAGGGCATAACCTAATATTCCACACATATACAATTGCATAGCTTTAAAAGTCTGCTACCGCAAATACGGCTACGTGCATAGTAGCAGTTTTTCATCTGTGATTTGTTTTTTGTAGTATAGCCTCTTTTTGATTAGACTCTTTACGATTCAAAGTACTCAGAAATCATACTCAGCCAAGAAGCTAAAGCCTAAGAGTTAAGAAAATAGCCTTCCCAACCCCCCAACCCCACCCCCAGTGCACATCTAGATTATCTAATATATCTAGCAATCCTCCAGTAATGTACCTAGGATTCATGGTCCTCTGTGATCATTAAAATGACTTAAACCTTTAAAGATATTTTTTTTCCTGAAATCCAAAGTTGTTACATTTAAAACTACCCATATATATCTGAAGGACAATGAAATGCTGAACCAAAGGAGGCTTTTTGCTTTCTGCTCAGATTCTTAAAATACATGGTTTCATCTGAGGGTTTTCCTTCATCTGATGCACAGAAAAATGAACAACAGTTCTTATTCGTAGTACAAAAAAGAATTAAATTAGTTTTTAAAGTATCTGAACTAGTTCTTTACCGTCCCAGACAATTAACTATCTCTAATGATTTTTATGATGGTCCTGTAAACGTTCCATCAAATATAATTTGGGCACAGAAGAAGAATCAGGGAGTTGCTGAACTACATCTTTAATAAATGATGTCCCTGCAAAGTTACTCAAGTGTTACTGTCAACTAAGCTCCACATCTCTCATCATCCTCATAATCAGCTAGCTGTTGAAGATGATATATAACACAGGTTTGCCATTTGCAAAGCTTCACTTGAAAGACTGATGCCCTCAGTGGCATAAATTGTGACCACAATTCTCAAGCAGTGAGTCTTGTAAGAGATATGTGCTGACATCACATTTCTGCATTTTACTACGGAACTGACATTTATGCCATTTATTGCCAAGTGTGAGATGAAGCAAAATAAAGGACTAATGAAAGATGTCATTAAACTTCCAGGAAAGTTTAAGCCCTGAATTTAAATGGAACTGTGTAGGAGATGTGTAGGAAATGCAGCACCGATCCACCCCAGACTTCAGTGATGAGGGCAGAGGTCGTCTAGAGAAGGATACTTGAGATCCTGTGTCAAGAACAGAAACGCAGGAAGAGATTACACAAACGTGATGGACTCTGAATCCCCTAAGTCAGTCAGCTTGTGATTCAGGAACATGGCAGGGTCTCTTCACTCCCTAACTCCAAACAAATTCCACAGACCAATACATTTAGATTGGCCTTTTATTCATGAATGGAGAAAAGAAACCTGATTGATCCAAAGAAACTGGCAATGTGGATAAGCCTTTCAGCCTTCAGCAGGGAAGCCTGTTTCTTATAAAAGAATTAATAACATGTTAAAACAAATTCTGGCTTTAGACTTTGGAATTTGTATTCACAGATGGTTAATCCCCACATTTTTGTCTAAAAAGTATATTCTGCTTTTCTGAAAATGGTGTATGAGTGAATAAGTAGTAAAAGGGGAACATAAATTCTCTTTCTCTCTCTTCCTTTCCCCCTGCTCCTTCTCCTCCACCTGCCCCAGACTGACATCTGAGACTTAAATTACAGAGAGATGGTCTCCCTTAAACTGCAGAATGTCATATTTATTGTCATCCTCGGAACAATTTCAATAATGGCTGTATCTCCCATCGGAGCAGAGGCATCTCTTGTATTACAGGATATGTGTTGTCTGATTTCCTCTCCCTCAGTGACTGTCAGAAATGCAGTCTCCCAAACATTATGGAGAAAAAAGATGACATGGAGGTACTTGGTTCAGTCAGGCATGACCTTTATATCTTTTTATTATCCCAATCCATCAAAGAACTGACAGAATCTTTTACATAGTCCTCTTGTGATATTTGTGAGAGTGGCTGTTCGTCCAGACTGTAATAATAGATTTTGCAATTTAACACTAACTTCAGTTAATACAAACAGGACTGCTAGGAACAGAACATTGTGAGACAAGAGCAATATGCTTTGTTTGTGTGTGCATTTCTAAAAAGTCTTTGTTCTGTGTGCCAAGCAGTTATACTTTTAATGATAGCTGCCTGCTAAATATTTTCTTCACTGTAAAGTTTTGTCTTCTGGTAACTGAATTAAAGCTCAGAAAGCTTCACAGTCTCTGCTACAGTTGTGAACTGCTCTTCTGGCCTGATAACAGCAATGTTAACAAAATGTATGTTTGACACATATGACAGTTTTTGCTGAAGGCTCATTTTAAGGCTTATAATCATTCAGCAGCAATCGGAAATTTCTTGTGAAATGATAAAAATCTCTTAAAAAACAGAAGACAAGAGAGTGTTTTAAGCAAAATTGAGAAGGTTAAATAATGTAAGCATATATATATATGTAAGCATACGTGTCTATTACAGGGAAGAAGTTCACAAGTCTAAAGTAAGAAACAACCTCATAATTCTAGTTAGCATTGACATAGATGTTTGACAAGATTAGAAACTATATACAGAAGCTAGGCATGTTTGGATTCACAGGACCAGGTGGATTTTACCTGGGTGAAAGGGTAAGGCCACTATGACCTGTAAAATATCATACAACTAGGGGGGGGGTCCCTGATGGCTGAAGGTGGGTGGCATCATTAAGAGGAGCAAGGACAAGTGTTTGGGGAGTTATGGTCTAGTTAACCTCAATCCTTGAAAAAGCCTAACTGTGTTATTTGGAATCCATTTCTAAGCACAGTAGGACAATAGGTTAATCAGAAACAGTCAATACAGATTTGCCAGTAACAAATCATTCACAACCCCGCTGATCACAGAAGGGTGCCATGATGAAGAGTAGTGATGCGATATACCATGATTAAGAATGTCTTCAGCACTCTGCCGTAACATTCCCATTTGGAAGCTGAGGACATACGGACTGAAAGAACAAACTCTTATGTGGAATGAAAACTGTCTGGGCCTCCAGGGTCAAATCAATGCCATAATACCAGGCAGAAGGCCCCTAACAACCAAATTAACCAGAGGTTGCTGCTGAGGCCACTATACTATAATACTTCAATCATCAACCTAGACAATGAGAAAGAAAGCACTCAAAACATTTTCAGCTGGTAATAAACTTGGGTGAAATGATTAACATGCCAAACGGTAGAAATTCAGTCCAGAGGAACTGTGAAAACTCTACTACCAGTCTTACAGAAACCTCATGAATTTCAACAAACAGAAGTGCAGAGTTTTGCATTTGGGGCAGAATAACCTCGTGGGAGGGATCAGAGGGGTACAGGCCAGGAACTGACTGGTTGGGTGGCAGCTATGATGAAAACAACAGGGAGGCTGGGTGGGCAACAGGTTGAAAATGAGTGAAAAGCATGTTCTCATGCTGAATAAAGAAAACTGCATAGCCAGCAGGTCAGGGGGAGTTATTGTCTACCTCTGATCAGCACTTACAAGGCCATGATGGAACCATCTGTTCAGTTTTTGATATACCATTATCAGAGCAATGTTGGATTCATCCAGTAGTGGGTTACCAAGACTGTTAGGGCGAGAGCATATGACCTATGAGGAGAAGGTAAAGGAGCTGTTAAAGGGCTTGTTTATTCTTGCAGAGTGCAGTTTGGGAGTAAAAGGATCTCATGGTACCCTACAACTAGATATGGAAAAGTTACAAGGGTGAATAAATACATTTTTCTAGTTAATGCCAGATGATAAAATAAGGGACAGTAGCTACAAATTGCAACTTAAGAGACTTAAGAAAGGCAACATAAAGACCTCTTGGTATGAGGGTAGTGTAGTAATAGAAGAGCTTAGTTGGAGAGGCTGTGAAAGGTCCATCTTTTGACCTTTTCAAGACTTAGATAACCACTGATGTAAACTTAGCAATAATCCATGGTTTCAATGGGAGGCTTAAGCAATTGCCCTCCAAAGATCCCTCCACATCAGTATCTCCATTCCAGGCTTTTTCTTCCACAAAAAAAGTTTTGGCTTTCAAAATCATATGTCTATCATCTCTAACACTTGTAAGCTGATTGTGCACTCCGTAAGGGTTTTGCCGAACATTCAAGATGCAGTGTACAAGAGTATGTTTTGTCTTTTTCTCTGTTATTTCTTTATAATGCCTATCATTCTTTTACCTTTGTCACTGATTTGACTCTACTGAACTGAGATTTTCAGTTTTATCATTTACATTTATCTGTACTTATTTAATCTGTCATTTTACTTCTCAGTTATTCAACACCAAAGACCTTCTGAAACTCTTGGCAATTGCCTCTTTCTTTTAATGAAGTACATATCTTACTTGTTCATAAAAGGCTTGAGTATTAAGATGACTAGGTATACAGCATAAGCACTATCTCATATTAATATGGGTCTCCAGTGCTGACCTATCTACTTAAAAAAAAATCAGATATATTTACCTTTTTTATTAAACAGTTATTGTTCATCTGTATGAGAATCTTCCCCTTTTATCCTGTGATGGATTAGGTTTTTCAAGATGTGTTGATGAAGAGAGTAGATGAATGAACTTTTGAAAAATCTAAGTAGATTTAGATTAGCTGGTCACCCTCCTTGTCCAGACACTCACTGATTACCTCAAAGAACTCCATTAGGTTTGTGAAACACATCAGTGCACAAAACAGCATTGGGTTTTTTTTCAGAATATCACCCCTGTAACCACTACTAGTTAAACAAGAGGTTACACACTGTAGTCTGTGTTTCAACAAATTTATCCTTTATTTCTTTTAGAACACCTAGAGAAATAGACACTGACAAATTGTTAATGTTCAGTTTGTTTATTCTTTATGTAACTCACCCTGACACTTCAGAATCTTGTTGAAAACCTACCTGCATTCATTTGAGACAGTCTACCACCCTGTGAAGGGAAATTTCACCATGGCATCCTCTCCAAGATCCTCTAGAGTTTCCATGCAAATGCAAGATGTTCATTAAGTTTGGATGGGGTTTTTTTGGCTTTGGTTTGGTTTCTTTTTTCTCATGGAGATTATCTTCTCTAAATAGTTTTTGTCATGGAAACAATTCGATATCAGAGGAACGTGCTCAAACAGCTCTTGTTTCAAAGCTCTCACAGGTTTTTATTTGTTGACAAAAGTTTTAATTTGCCCTGAAACAATGAACTAGATATAGAATAGGCTTACATGTAATGAAAGTTAATCTCAGTTAAATCATACCACTTTGGTGGAGCTAATTGAGATTTACTGCCTGAATTCACGCTGTCAATGTAGACAGTGAAATAACTCAGATCAATTTAGGACTTATAAATCCATTGTAAGTCTGTCTTATTTGATGCAATTCAAATTGTAAATTGGATTACTCTTGCTTCAGAACAGGAGTTTCCACTTTAGATTTAAATGGAGACTTTGTATGACAATACTATTAAATTCAGACTAAGAAATAAGATGGCAAAACATGATTTTTCATGGAGAAAACATGGAAGTTCTGCTTCTTGCTTGTTTTTATTGACATGGAAGAGAGTTTAATGAAGAGTCATTATCATTTTATGTGCAAGACAAAACTAATGGTGGTCTTGCACAAACGTGACATAATGGCTTGCATTTATTGTCATCAAAGTAGTATTGACAACAGAGTACAAAAAAGGGATCTGGGCAATACAAATTAAAACCAATCATCAATTTTAAAAAAAAAATCTGTACAAAAATCTGTACAATTCAACTAAGTCTGAAGATTTTAACCACAGCAATATTTCCAAGAAAATTGTGTTTGGAGAACAAAAAAAAAATAAAAAAGCATTGCCACCAGATAAATAAAGCTGTCTAAAGTGGCAATGCTAAAGAAATTGTGAGATTTTATATGAATTAATGGCTTACATTGATCTAGAGCTAAATCTTAATTTTTTGCACTCAAAAGTAAAAGTGTAAGAAGTGAATTATTAAGAGACATATGAACCTAAAAAAAAAACCAAACAAAAAAACCCCCAAACCAACTAACTGTTTAAGAAGGCTAACATAAGTACATCTAGAATAAAGATCTTAAAAAAATACAGGAAAGGTTTTATACTCAAACTATGTCATTTGGCTTGCCAGTGAGGAGGAAAATATATAAAACTCTGTAAAACTAAAGTGTATTTAAAAGTTTTAACACTTTTTTCTCTTTAAAAAAATAGATTAATCCACATGTATTTTAAATGAGCTCATGGAAAAGTCAGTGAACATTAATTTGCTTGATGTTTTTACGGCATCCAGCAATTTAAGACCCAAACCTCATGGAATATATACATCTTGAGTTCAGATCCTCAGCTGGCAAGTAGCCAGCTTGACCATGGAATAATAGATTTTCAGTGCAGGCCTCAATCTATTCCTGACCTTTAAAAGAAGACCATTTTATGAGATTGATGAAGCTGAGAATGATTTTCTTCCGTAACCATCATCAATGCCATACAACACCCGATTATTTTCCTGCTTTATGAATTTTATACATCCTCTGACATTCCCAATTTATCAGTTATTGCCCTTCAAGTGAATCACCTGAGTTTAAAATGATGGATATTAAAAGTAAAGCAGCATATGCATACCATTGCACTCTCACAGAATCACTACTCCATAATATACTCTAATTTGTTGACAAAGGTTTTAGGGAACTTTTTTCTATAGGCCTAAGCTGCAGATGTCTATCCACACATAAACTTTTTGTTCTGTATGCTTTACAGTATTTAATAGCCACATTTTCTTTGTGCAATTAGCCATCTATATGTGCAACTGATAGTACAGTAACAATTATTTGTACTAACAGAAAGGGGAACCAGAATATTTTGTAGGAAGAAAAGAAAAAAAAAGAAAGTGTTTCTATTTCTACCATAGGGATGCTCATATGGATTCCAAAATTGTTTGCAAGTGTCATTATCACCCCACCCAATTAGAAATGTAGATTGTTGAAGTCTGTGCCCCACTAATTAAGACGTATGTCACACAGGAAGTACAGGACAGGAAAACACTGCTAATAGTGAAAAAGCAAATGCCACTGAAGTGGGGATGTCTATCCTCTAGCTGTTAATAATGTATATTTCTAAGGTAAAGCTTGTTATGACTGATATCCACCTCACCCAAGAGGTTTTCCTGTTTTCTCCTGTTGGAAAAATACTAGTACAACTTTAATAGTCAAGTGGATAAATAGCTACCATTCATTTCAGCAGGTGAATCATAGCAAGTTATACTCTCAATGCATCCTGAAAAGATCAGCTTCTGAAAATAACTCTTTTTCCAGTAAAGGAAATCTCTGAAACTAAGGTTAAACTTCTCCTTTTACCTTTTAATCCCTGCTTAATGTTGCTCTCTTTAGAGTAAACCCTCGCATCGTTAATTTGTTGGTGCCTCCTGTTTGCAAATGATCACCTTTATATGTTGACTCTTGTGCTTGAAAGTAAAGGGTTTTTTTCCTGTTTCCTATTATATACACAATGAAAAAGTACTGGCATAACATGAAGCTGATAATTTCTTTCATGCAACATATAGTAATAAGATTAACATTGGCTTTCTGCAGCATATAACAAAACTAAACTCAGGAGAAAAGAGAGTATCTGTATCTTTCCTTTGGCAGGGACTATGATACCACAAGAGTCAGAGACAGTTAACTCAAAGACAGAAATTTAGAAGAGGTTGTAACTTGAAGAAAACCTATTGTCTTTATAACACTAAGAAACATCCCAGAATCATTCAATTAAAACAAAATCATTAGGCAAGATAATGAGTTGTGTTGATGTTGTACTCCCGATGTATACTTAACTAATAGAGTAAAGAGGTAGAAGACAAACTCCTGTATTTTAAATTGGAAAAAAAAATGGTATTTATCAAGTTTAATCTGCATTTTTTTTCTAGAAATAACTCGCCAGTTAAGAGAACAAGTAAATTCGCTACCATAGATGACATACCTGTTCTAGAAGAGGACAGAAATTTTCCATGAAAATTGATCATTAAAAGCAAAATATTTTGTGATATATTGATAGTGTCAGTCAATTGGCACAAGGCAGATTTTCAACAGAACTTGCTCCATTTTAATGGGGAAATCTTAAAATTCAGGTTCTCATAGACCCAGAGGTCACACAGTTTCCAGGATTTCTAAGGCAGAATTCAGGTTGTGAAAGCAAAACAGGGACCTCAGAGCTTCCTTGGCAGAATTTTCAGGTAAATACTCTGTAGCCAAGTTTAACTAAAATTGTCAGATGGGTAGTTTATGTTTTGACTAAAGTTGTTTTTTGGTTTGTTTTGTGGTTGGTTGGTTGCAATTTTTTTTAATAGAAGCTCTTTTTTCCAATAACTAAACAGGAATTTAACCCTTATTAGTATTCTATTTTTATATATATACAAGCACATATATACTGGACCTTTCCCACACAAACAGTGTAAGATAAAAACATTTCTTCGTTCCAGATTTCACAAAACAGCTGTTCTACTAAAATTTCTTATTTCTCTACAGGTCAGGTTTCTAACTTTTTGACTCACTTTACTAATACATTATTCAGGGACAGATTCCCAAAACACGTTGAACTTAACATGTTTCTTATACTCAAATATTAATGTACATCACTTTGAGATATGCAAAAGCTTTTCAAATAGAAATTGCCTATTATTTAGACTCAGTGCTTTTGTTAATCAGATGTGTTTTGCAAGGCATGGCATGCAAGCAAGACATTCAAGCTTCTCAGAATGACTGCTTTGGGAGTTCTAATTTCTGAATCTTGCATTTACTATACATTATATCTTTGTTGATTCTAATGGAGTAATAATAGAATTGCTGTACTGTAAAATAATATCTACTTGACTTTTCTTAACTTGTCTGGAACAATATAAAAATCCAAGTTCGAAACATAATCTTCAAACACTACTTAATTTATTTTTTAACTGACATTCAATGAATGGATATAGAAAGACAATCAAAGATAAAATATAACTGATTCTGATAATGAGCATCTAGATTACCTCAGGGAAAAAAAAAAAAGGCAGAATTTGAAAGATGCTCTTTGTGCATTCTTCCTTCTACAGTGATTTCATAGCTATATGTAAATAACCTACCTGAATATAACATTCTGTAACTTTTTCAAAAAGGAAGATGAACTTGAAACTTTGATAATGTCAGCTAATGATTATGTAGTCTTCCACATTTTATGCTGGATCAGGGGCAAATTTTTTAGCCTATTTGTTTCCTATGCTTTAGTTAGTATCAGAGAGTGATCTCAGAATGGATAAATTGAATTCCCTTTGAATGAAACCATGCTGGGATATCTTTTCCAGTCACTAATTAGTGACTGGAATTTTTAGTCTACACATTTGGAGCTAATTTGAAGTAGAACTTCATAGCATGTACTCAATGGTCAGCATAGCCTCAGCACCAACCATTTCTATCCGCAGATCCTCCCGTATCATAACAACTATTTGGTACCAGTACTGCAGTCACATTTCTTCCAAATATATTAACACATGTACATATACATCCACAAGACAATGAAAAGAAAAAGTTTCAGATTTAAAAACTACAGTTTTACATGAAATAAAACAGAATCGCATTTTCCAGATGAAGAGTTTTAAACTTTTCAGGTTTAAAACATGTAGGTAGGTATTCAGATATCAGATCTTCATCAGGTCTGTAGATTATTGATCTACAAATCAATAAACATTTGAAAGATGAATATATGATGGATATTACTGATTTGCATTTAGTTTAAGAATGGTTTCTGGAAAGAATCTCTTTTATGCTGTAATCATTGCTGTGCAACAAAAACTCTAAGCAAATTTAAAGACATCAGGAAAAATAATCAAACTAATATTTTTGCCTGACATACCTGTTATTTCTTGCATTTTCACAATGACTTTCCAGTTTGTGAGGTTTTGACAGAACTAACCTTATATACTGGTGGGTTTTACTATGCTTTAATCATAAATCTAAAGCTGGTTAGCATTGTTTACTACTGACCTGAGGAACAAAGACACAGAGGTTTTTCATATGTTTTATTTCCAAAAAGATATATATATCTCTCAATGAATGAGCTGTAAAGGAAAACAGAATTTCCCTGGAGATCAAGGTGGACAGTTTCCAAGTCATTTGATCTGACACTTTAGGAGCCTGCTGATATAAGATCTGTTTATACATAGAAATCATCATTACTTTCTTTCTTCTGAAGGACAAGACCAAGTTGCTGGGGTGATTCCTTATGCAAACTCTAGGTTCAAGCATTCAGGTATCAAACAGTTAAGATACAATAACTGGAAGTAAACATTCCCATAATACTTATGTCCTGAGATACATGTTGTAAGTGAAAAAGGTTTTGAAATATTTTTCTCTTTCAGGGCTTATTGCCTCGGGTTTTTTTCTTCTGTATTGTACTGTTGTGTATTAAGTCCAACAGCTTCAAGCATAGAGGAAACACACAACAACTTTTTTTGTCTACTTTCTGCACTGTTTCAAATGCAATTCTCATCCATGTGTGTAAAAGCAGATGAATTGGAACCACCAAGTGTGTAGGTGATTGTGCCAGGGGAATTTTTATTGCTTTGCTGTTGGACTTAAAATTCAGATGCATTCTTTTGTTTTAAGGCTTAAAAAATTAAGAATTAGCAAAACGTCTTGGAAACTAAGATAGTCATGCATGTTTGACATGTAGCTATGTTTTTCAGCAGAAGGAAAAACTGAAGGTGATTCTCAAGGCATAAATGTCTACCTAGCAGAATGAAGTGCTGTAGATTAGATGGAGCAAAATTTACCTGTTTTATCCTAAGTAGTAAAGGACATGTTTAACAAACCCTAAAGCTACATGCTTATAAAATACTATGAGATTACACATTATTTGAAAGGACATAAATGTTACCAGTTCACACAGAAAATCACTATGTAGACATAGAGCAGTAGTAATTTCAGTTGAACACAGGAACTGTCCACATAAATGCTGAAGCAAAAAAAAAAAAAAATCAACTTTAGGCCAAACGAAATTTGAAAAACACCCTGAAAGTTGTTCCTTCAAGTCACATAATATCTTTTCTCATACCTTCCTCATATGCAGATCACTTGAAATTATTTCTACTTGTCTTTCAAAGTGCACAGAATACAATGAAATCAACATTTTGAAATTTGTCGAGTTCAGTTTACTTGTCTTTTTGACTGGTCATCCTGTCCTGGGCACCAGAAGAAGAAACATAATATACTGGAAATATTATCTGACTTGACTAGAGATTTATTAAATTATATCAGGAAATAATCCAGTAATAGTGCATCCAGCATAGATCATAATTTATTTTATAACCGTTACCATATGGTAAAGACCTGTTGTCAGTTACCATCGCCCTATCCTCTCTCCCACCTCCAATCTGTTAATGTGAGCAGGTTTTGAACACCATAGACTTCCCCCTCATAATGTGACAAATGAGGCAAGAAAGAGAACAAGTCTTTGCCATTGTAAACAATAAATTCTTTATGATTATTCCTCCAGTACTTTCTGAATTTTTCTTTTTCTAAGTTTTTTTGCATTTCAGTCTATTGAGAAAACAGACTGCCAGCTGAATAAATACGGACAATAAGAACTTGCCATCCTGAGAAAATGTTAATTTATTTGCATAATTAGTCCATTTTACTCAATTCAGCAGTAAAGTTAAAAAAAAATAAAAATAGCTGAACATAATCTAATAGTACACATCTAGCCTTAAAACACCACACAGTGTGAAGCCCCAAAGTTCCCAAAGCTATAACTTTGCTAGGAATTTTGAAGAGTGTGGAAGCCTTATTCCAATTATAATAAATATGTCAAGTTTTATGGAACAGATTATGGATTCTCTTTCAGAAACACCAGTTTAAATTATTTCCTGAAGGACCCATTTTGGTCAGACATTTAAAGCCTTTCCAAAATGTAACAAAATAAATCTGGGTGTAATACTTAAATCAAAGTCATCAGAATATTTTAGCTATTTCTTCTGAAGTTCTCACACCTTTACAGGATCTTTTGCATCAGAGATTCTTCACAATGAAGCAAAAACTTTTCCTAAAAAGAAACAACACCAAAACCCAAATATCGTAGATGCTAAAATGAGAGATCATTCAACAAAGAGAGTACAAAAGGCATTATCTTGTGAGTAAAAAATTTGTAAAGGAAAAGAAGGCGGGGGGGGGGGGGGCGGGAACCCAGACCTATTGATTCATACCCATCGCTACCAGATACAAATTACATTCCTAGAAAATCTCAACCAAATAAATAAATAAATAAATAGAACCAAACAAGCAAAAGATGCCTGATGCTAAAGGAAATTGAAGAAAAAATGAGAAAAGAATATTAAATATTGTAGAGAATTAAAATATCAGAAAATACTACAGAAGAGAGGGTTATTTTTAGTAACAGAAGAAACTTTGTTTGGAAATCTCTGTGTTGATGAAACTTGCAAGTAACATCTAGCAAAGACAGACATCATAAAATGCGGATATTAATATATTTAAGAAATACAAAACAGGAGATAAACTGATAAAAACATTGGTCCTTTGGGGACCAAAATATGATTTCTAAAACAAAAATAGGCAGACGAGTGCCAAACTAACATTTAACCTAAAACATATGAACTTAAATAGCTGTATATAACTCACAATAAGACAAGGAATTAATTTTTAACTTCCAAAATTAATGAAAAGACATCTCCCAAAAAAAAAATAAAAATCTGTTTAACTACTGTTCACATATATAGTTCTATTGATGGAGATGAAAATAGTTTAACAAGTTATTAACAGAGTTGTTTTACTTTACCTCTGAGAACTGGTGTCATATTTCAGGGGAATACATCAATCACAAGTAAAGAGAAAGAACTCTGAATCCAATATGTTCTTTGGGGGGGATGTTTATACTGATTAAAGCTAAGTAATTCAGAAAATTAAGGAGTGATACAACCACTTTGAGTAGTTTTTGAACTATTTTTTGAAGACCTTAAAAGTATCAAGAAAAAAAGTGTACTTTATGTCAGGTATGCTTACGGAGCAAGAATTCATATAAGTTGTGAGCATCTGAGATGTACTTTAGGATGCTCTGTTATTACAGCAAAGCAAAAGCTGTCATACTGTTTGCATTATTTATACTAATACAATGAAGTATTTGGAAACTCAAACATAAGAACATAATTGCCTTAGTAAAACATAATAAGGTGTAAGACATAATTGCCCTCAAGTTTGTTTCAAATACCGCTTTCTGGAGCTAAATGACAGTTCACATAGCTGGTAAGGGATGGCACTACTTTGTCTTTCTTCCTTTTTTTTTTTTTCTTTAGCAAAGATGAGCATTTTATGACTTATTTTTTCCAGTGTTCACAACACCTGAAGTCCCCTGAAGAATTGCTCCTCCGAAACGCTATGTCTTGCCTGCACTTCAAAATGCTAGCTTCATCATGAATTACCAATATCTCCTCACCTAATGTGTTCTTTTTTTTCCTTAGAGTGTGACAACATCTCCATTTCAAGCACATCAGTACCAAATTAAAAGCAGATTCTGCCAATAGCTATATGAGAATCACCTCCAAATGTGATTATAAATGATCCTTAAATGCTGACTTTACTAATAGTAATCAGCTTACACAAGCGAGGAATTTCTGTTCTCTTCCAACAGCCTCTCAGGATCTGTCAAGGTCAAAAAATGTCAAGGCTGTACATTAGAGATACTCTTACAGCAAATAAGCAACAAAAATGCTCATTAGTGGCCTTAAAAACTAATTTATGACAAAAGAACCCTTTGAAGCAATTGAAGTAAACACACTGTCAGTGGTGATACTGGTAAGCAGCGCAAAACCACATCTGTTTGGTGGTATCATAGAAACTTACGAGCACATTTTTTACGTCATCATTTTGTTTCCCCATTCTGCAACATGTAGATACTTGTCTACCTTTAAAATGACTTTCAGTACTTCAAGAACAGTTGTCCTGATGCAAATATCACTATTTCTGGAAGCACAAATAGCGTGACACTACACTGGTTAAAAAACTCCAACAAACCAAACCCATAAGACTTATCCATAGGAAAAATACAAAAGTCCAGACATCTCACTGAGAAGTAATGTGTTTTAAAAATATTTCAACTCTTATTTTGGATGCAGACTGTGGTGGGTTGACCTTGGCTGGACACCGTTCTTCAACTTGCAGCAGCCCCAAAATGAAGGGATCTTCTGAGAGGCCAGGCAGGGCAGAGAGCTGTTTGATCTTCTGTGTATTCACAGTGGCTACACCAAAAGCCCATCGGTACCCCCTGGAGAACCCTCTCCTGAGGCACTTTATGCTGAGGGTATAAGGGGCCTCTGGACCGGTCACAATATGGTGCTTTTCCCGCTTGTCCCCTGTTAAGCTCACCTCAGCCTTCCATACAGACAATTCCTGGCCTCCCTGTCACTCCAGAGATCTAGATGGTTTCAGTGCTCCTATACCCCGCTGGCACCAGGGTACATTGTGCACCAATGTCTACCAAAGCCTTATACTTCTGTGAGTCTAATGTGCCAGGCCATTGGATCCACACAGTCCAGTATATACCGTCATCCCTTTTCTCCTCCTGGCCAAAGGCAGGGAATCTCTATTCCTGTTCCTGGCCAGAGTATTCACTGTCTGTGTCTTGCAGTGTCAGGCCAGAAGTCCCCTCACCAGGATTAAGGGAGGTTATTTCAGTTCTTCTCTGTGTCAGAGAGCACTGATTGCCTTCTTGGCAATCTACAGCTTCTACAGCCTCTGTGCTGACAGCCTTCTTGAGTGATCTCTTCTTAACAGCTGTCTTCCATCTCAGTTCATGGACTTAAGCTGGGCTTCCAGCTTAAAGGTGGGTTCACCATCCCGCTTCCTCATGTCCCTCCCTGGTCATGCAGAAAGAACCAGAGTGCACCACACGGCGTGTACCTGGAGCTTCCTTTTCCTCTGACTGGAGCAGGAGGGGACCAATTTCTTGAGATGCCCCAGACAGCCAAGATGCTGGCCCATAGGGATAAGGGAGTACAGAGATTTTCTCCAAAGTTTTGGAGCCAAGCACTGTCTGCACAGGTCTCTCACCCTCATACTTGAAAGCAGCCATCTCCAGAGACTGAATATTGCTGCCTTTTTTCCAATTCCTTTCTCAGTTCCTCGGTTTGTAGCAAGAGATCCCAGATGTTGGACTTCCTTGCCCTCCAGCGGCTGTCAGCCCCATTATCCCACTGCTGGAGCAGCCAGGAAGAAATCCACTCACGTGGCTGGTGGTTGTCATCTTTCTAGACATCTTGAAGTTCTGATTAGGTTGGAACTGTGTACTTTCTGCTTCCTGTCTGAATTCTCACACTCTTTCATCCAATTTCTTTGTCAAAGGACTGACCTCTTGATCAAAACTTTCTTCTTCTTCCTCCTCTCTTACCAATCGATGACAGACTTGTTCTTCTTGTCCACTGTTTCTTTTTCACTCCTGGGGAAAAATTACTCTAGTTGTTGTTGGTTGTGTCCCTATCTCAACCGTGGTGTCCCCAGATGCAGTTTGGGTCCCTGCCTTAACCACAGTCCTCTGAGAGTACTGAACTGTGGCTCGAAGGGCACAGGTCAGGCCACAGGACAGCAGTAGAAGCTGTTGGGTTCCATTGGGGTAGGCAAGGCACCCTTCCATGAGGTGGTGCATCAATGCGCCAAGTTGCTTGCCTGTGCAGGTGTAAAGTCCCAGGCTATGGGAGGTGATAGCCATCCTAGGAGTCTGCCTGAATCCTTCCGCCAAATTAGAACCAGGTGCCTCAGGGCACATTTCAGTATTGCTACACCCAAAAGTAATCTTGTCTTACACGAGGACAAGACCAAATTCCATAAAACCCATAGTATGCCAACAGCATTAATTAATAGTATTAAACAGCTCACATAAGGGTGAGCAATAACTTCAGGAGCCTGTACAACAACAACAAAAAAAATACACCATACACATCGACCCCAGGCAGGGCGAGGGAGGTGTATTCCCTCACCTTCTCCACAAGATCACTCCCCCAGCGTAGCAAAGCCATCAATGCCAGGACAAAGCACATAGCCGTTGTTTCTATGAACATGTTCCCAAACTTAGCAAAATAGACCTAAACAGTTGCCAACAAACTCTGTGACCCACACAGGAGCTTGTCACTTAATAACTACCATAGCTATAGCGCACTTAATATAAAACCACTGTTTTGCCCCACATTGGGCACCGGAAAAAGGGCTGTGGCAGGTTGACCTTGGCTGGATGCTCTACCATGCTCTACCACTCAACCATTCCCCTTGTCAGCAGAACAGGGAAAGAAGAAAATAAGATGAAAAAAGAAACTTGTGGGCCAAGATAAAGGCAGTTTAATGAAGCAACAGCAAAAGCCACATGCACAGAAGCAAAGGAAAAAAGATGTTATTCTCTGCTTCCCATCAGCAGGTGATATTTGGCTGCTTCCCAGGAAGCACAGCTTCAGTACACATAATGGTTGCTCTGGAAAACAAAAGTCATAAATAAAAAATGCCCTCCCCACACACTTCCTCCCTCTTTCTCTTAGCTTTTATATCTGAGCCACACCATATGGTATGGACTACCCCTCTGGTCAGTTTGGGTCAGCTCTCCTGGCTGTGTCCCCTCCCAAGACCTTGCCCACCCCTGGCTTACTGGTATCGGGGTAAAGTTTGGAGAGCCAGCCTGGATGCTGTTGTGCCTCAGCAATGGCCAGATCACTGGTGTGTTCTCACCACCTTTCTAGCCACCAACACAAAGCACAGTGCTGTGAGGGCTGGCTGCGATGGGGCTCAGCCAGACCCAATACAAAAGCTAGGAAAAAAAAAAAAAAAGAAAAAAATTATAAACCTATACATTAAAGCTTCAACAGAGGGCACATCAAGCTCAGTGAACTGTCTGTCTTTTTATCACCAGTTTCCAGCCACACATCAGTAAAATTTTGTGAGCCTCTGTTATTAAGCATAGTTGCCAGTGTTTACTGGCTCAAACTCACACTAAGCCTGTAGCTGTAAAAACTTCAGTACTGCAGAAAAGTTTTACACATAAAATTACTGTGGAAGGTTGCTTTCACTGTTACAGTTTCCTTTCAAAATCTTTGAAGGTGTTTCAGTCTGCAATAAAATGTGTTTGAGGTTTACTGCAGAAGAGGACGTTTGGAAATAAAACCAAACACTCTTTCAAAACAATCCCAACATCATGTTTGAAATATTTCTTCATTCGAATTAAAAGTAAGCCTAGGTTTCACTCAGTCTTGTTTTGTAAGTTACACCAGTTTTCTTGTACAAGTCTCTCATTTCTTCAATCCCTAATGATCCTCTAGTGACCCTTGTGTGCACACACATTTTTAAATTATTTAAATTTACCAAAGAAATGCAGTAGAAGATTTACACTAGAAATATATAGATTATTTACACTACAGATTATGTAGAGTATTTCTATATAGTGAATGAGGTCCATGAATACATTTTCAATTCTGAACCTATTTAGTAGTTGAATTTTGTCCAACTCTTCAGCTGTACAGATTAGCGTTTGAGAAAGAATAAATGTTTTATATGTCACCTTAGACAGGTGAAAACTGTAGAAACTTTTTTCCCAAAATATATACAATTTAGAAAATGTCAGTTTATCTTCCAGCAATGGTACAGTTATACTAACATCAATACATCTAGCACTATATAAACACTGGTAAATGTTCATGCTCAGTGAGAACAAAAAGAATAAGCCCCTGAAATGAAAAAGGCAACTTTTCCAACTTTTCTTTGCCTGCCTCCATTGCTTAACACAGTTTTCTGCATGAATAAGCCAAGCACGTGTAAAAGCCATTGAGGAGACAAAGCAGCTGAATTACTTTTCCTGAAACCACCCATAGAGCAAAAACTTATTATGGCTTTTGGAAAGACTTTAAATTTAGCTTGTAGATTTAGTTATATTAGTTAACAGGAAAATTGTAATAAATTCTAGAATGCCTCAGTTGGTCTGTCTTCATATCAGAACCACATCTGGTTAGACAGATTTGTCCTTTCTAGTTATAGCAACACAAAGGAACATCTGCCATAAAACATCCAGACCTATAAATTGAATATTTTAGAATCAGTCAAACAGAAGAGCAGAAGACCAAACACGCCAGATTAAAGCAAACCTCTACATAGACCAGTATCATTCTTTGGCTGTAGCATTTCAATAGCAGACATTTGCAAAAGCGTGTAAGAGGGCATATAGAGCAACATTTCCTGGTGATACTCCACACACCAATGGTTTCCAGGTCATGGGCCTTTCAACCAGGGGTGATATCACCTACCTGAACCATACTGGCTAAATGTTTTCCTCCCATTAATTAAATGGGTTTGACCTCATATGAACTTCTTTTGACTGTACCGTGTGAAGCAGCGTGCCAGCCTGTGTTGTCTGAAGTAGCATCGCTTTTTCTTGTTTTCAACCTGCCACTTGCTATCTCCCGTTCCTGATTCACCCTCTCCCATGCTGCTTAAAACTTTATAGACTTTTAACAGGTCCTAAAATATTTATCTCCCACTGAACAGTTTAGGTTATTTAATAGTTTAATGTATCTCAGGCATATATTTGTGTTACTTTTGAACTTCTTTCAATTATTCTCCTTTTTGAAACCTGGGACCAAATACAATATTGCTTGCCTTAGCCTATGAGTTTGCTGCAGTTCTAGCTAGACATCATGATGATCTCTGTATTTCTGCAGCAGTTCTTACCATTTTATTTCTTTTCCTAAATGCTGATAACCTGATATTCTCACAGATCTGACTGTTAAAAAGCCAAGATCTCATCCCTGAAAAACAGTATTTAGCTTACATATATAATTTTACACAAAAGATTAAGGTTTCTTTCCCAGTGCACATTCTTCTTTAGATCTCTGCAAGTTCCTCCTCCCCAGTATGAAAATCAGTCATGTTTCCTGTCTTTGAACCAGTTATTTTATCTGTGCCTCTGCCTGTGGGATCTCCCATGTATGCTGACTTAACTTGAAGAACTTCAACAGGACTATGAGGATTCCTTTTTACAAAAGACAGATTTGTTTTTCTCTAACATCATTTATTTATGCGTTCATTCTTTAATATTCTTTAGCATACTTTCCATCATTCTCCCCTATTGGCACGTGTGTTCCCTAAACCACCTCTACAAGGGCCATGAAGGAAAACAAACATTGCATTCGGAAAGGCTGAAGTAAGAGTCTGGGCACTGACTTCCTACAACACAAAGTAAGATATATCGTAAGTAAGATATATCGTAAGTATGATTTACTGCAGCATCTCTGTCACAGGAAGCTGTAGGATGTATCACAATTGTGAAAATACACTTCACATACTCTACCCTTCCTTCTTTTCTCCTCTTTAAATAATGGACTTTAGACATAATAAAATAGCAGAATTTGCTATTTATTTACTGTTTGAATAAGGTGGTGGGTGTGGGGCAGGGTGGGGGTGGGGTGGGGGGTGGGAGGTGGGGGGTGGGGGAAGCTTATTCTCTTCTCATTTCTCTTGAAATAGGGTAGTGAGCAAGGATGTCATCAAGGCTATATAACACATGCCCAAAGCAAAGCTTCAGGTATTAGCACAAGAGTGATATTTCTGCTTGGATTATTCACAAAAGAAGTGAAATCTAAATCAAAGGTTCTTATTAAAATGAGACCATTTTATTTTGGGTATTTGTTTAGTGAGGATAATATTTAACACTGCATTATAGGCTATAATAACTCTTCCTGAACAATAAAGAAGCAGTAAATGTTCACTTAAAATAAGCTATTGCTTAGCCCTGGTGATGAGACAGTTATTTTCTATAAACATAATATGGCATGGACTAGAAATATATCTATCTGAAGTTTAAAAGAGAGTAAATATCTCCCATAGCTCCTTGGGAGCAAACTTTTAAAAGTAGGGGAGAGGAACAGGGTAGAAGAAAGGTGCGAATAACAGCAGGGATAAACTCAAGGGCATCATACTGCTTGCTTTAAAAAACATTT
Organism: Falco cherrug; assembly: GCF_023634085.1. Classification (NCBI taxonomy): domain Eukaryota; kingdom Metazoa; phylum Chordata; class Aves; order Falconiformes; family Falconidae; genus Falco; species Falco cherrug. The sequence continues at coordinate 82,484,968 of NC_073720.1, forward strand.
TGCAGATTTAAATTCAAAGCAATTTGGTTTAAAAAAGGACATGTTATAAGCACAATAAAAAGAAATTACATCTAAAAGTAGAAAGTAATATCCATTTATTAACAATTCATGTAAGTGCAATTTAAAATACTTCAGCAACTATAAAGTTTAACAAGTCAAAAATATCAACATTAAATATGGACAGACACCATTAAGGGGGTTTATAAACATATTAAGAATGAAAAATAAACCAAAAATTTACATTCAAGAATATCTAATATTTTTTTTTGTCCATAAAATAAAAAGGGAACTATATGCATTTTGTGTCTCTGACTTTAGAAAGTAAGCAGCTACAACTCATTTCAAAGAATCAGAGTTGGGATATTTTTTTTTTTTTTTTTTTAGACTTTAAGGCTAAAATATTCAGAAAACTACTGGACGTAGGAGAATTGGTCTTTCGCTAAACAATAGGACTTATTTAAGAAATTCTTATTACCTTTAAGACATGAAAAGACTAAAAGTACAAGAAATGTAAATTAGTCTGGTTATTTGTCCAACAAATTTCAATTTTGGTTTTGTTTCTGTTTTCATTATGAAAGAATTAAGCCAATAGGTAGAGGTGAGTGTTGATAAAGTATATCTGCATTTTGCAAGGCAGTCAGTTTAGTTCCTCGTGATATGTTTCTCCAAGTTTTCACTGAAATTGGACAAAAACAACAACAACAAAAAAGGAGTTCATTAAATGGTTTCAGAACTGTTCATTAGTGGATCTAAATATTAGGGAAGCATCAAGCATCTCAGAACAAAACCAGTTTCAGGACATTTCTATAGAAACTGGCTCATGGTCCAGTACTGCTGATTGCTTGCTTGACCGACTTAGAGGATGAGAAATATTTTCCTGAAATGTGGTAGATCAATGAAGGAGACAGACCAGACACAGAGGATTTGTCTGATTGTTTTGGAAGGGGATTACTTACAGGATTGTGTTAAGACATCAAAATATAGAAGAACAGGACTCAGTCTGTGCAAAGCACTAAGTTGTCACAGACAAACCGCAACAAAAGCAAATTAGATACTTCCATTATAATAAGGGGTCAAGTATGATCCCTGAATGCATAGAAAAATGACACTGTCATTCCACACTGCTGAAATTACCATACAGTCTTTTTTACACCTTATTTTTAATTTTTCCTTTACAACATGAAGTACAATCAGCTACACAATTACTTACAAGACACATCAGTACAAGACCTCTTGATGCTGGTATATTAGCACCTGTTACTTTCTGTTTCTAACATAAATTCACGTTTTTAAAGACCATGTTCTTTATTCTAAATCAGATTTTTTAGGCTCAACAAATTGGTAAATGGATATTTTCAGTGAACCATTACACACCATAAGCCATGCTAATTAATTTAGTGATCCATTCTGGCCTCAGATGCTATGAACTATTAAATATCACGGTCCCTTCCAACCCAAACCATTCTGTGATTCTAGGGGACTAAAATAATAACTGCACAGATAATTTACATCATGCGAAGTTCAACAAAATACTGAAATCACACTTGCAGTTTGTTCTAACCACTGTGGGAGCTGTCAAAATCAGTTAAATACAACAATATAAAGTCTGATAGAAGCAGAATTTTTATATATAGACATTTGCATGGGGATGCTATTGATTTTTAAAACAATAACAAATGAAATATCACTATTTGTAATACCTAATATGGATTAAGTAGTCCCTCAGAAGTACCTTTTCAAAGGGCTTAAGAATTAATTGCTCTATGGATTTGTCCCCCACCTGAGGGAGGACAATGAAAAATAAACAATCCAGTTTTCATTAAAGGGAAGAGTGGTTTATATTCAGCTAAAACTGTCTGATACAAATACTTCATACATTCAGTTTTCTCATACAATTCACCCATGTTCCTCCAAAGACCACCTTGGGAGAATAAAAACTGTGAGGAATGGATTTTAAGTTGAAAACCAAAGTTCTCTTCAATAACAAGACTCTTGTTGGAATGGAATAGACAGGATAGGAAAAGAAGTCACTTTTCTATGACTTCATATGCCATCCATTTACATTTTGGGGAAAAACACAGATATTTGATTGTGGGAGCAAGATGGATGCCGATGTGTAACAACAGCTGTATTTCTCATGTAGAATGTGATCCATGGAAGATAGAAGTCCAAACTACACATGAAACTCCACAATGTAGATTATTATTGTTTATCATGTGTTTGAAAGATGACAGCACATGTTTCTTAAAGGCCAAGACTACATTTATTCCAAAAGGTTTTGAAATTTTAAAAGGGCAAAGTGCAAATCAAATGTAGGAGAAGGTAGATCAAGAATCTTTGAACGAACTTTTTTGCAACTTTAATTTTATGGGTATTAATCCTGATTACCAGAAGATATCTGAATACAGGTTGCAACCCATCAATAAAAGATTTGCTTTAGAAGTGGAAAAAAAGATCAACAATGAGAGTTACAACATTTTGACAGCTGCACATATTTACATATCTGACAGTGTAGCTCACTCATAACTGCATTTCAGCAGAATTAGCTAAGAATTAGGTGGATTTTTTAGGACAGAAATTATTTTCTTACAACATTAATCACAGCCTAATGTTTGATTGAATAATGAGACTTTGAAAACATTTTGATCAAAGTAATTTTGACTTATTACATCTTTCTTTTTATTTTGTTTTGTTTTATTTTGTCTTTGATAATATTTGATAAATAAAAAAGAAACAGAAAGATTTTACTACCTATCATCACCACCACAGGTTTTAATCTGAAATTTCCTTTACCTTTTTTTTTTTTTTTTTTTTGAATGTGACACTCCACCGAATAGAAACAAGCCCAAGAAACTTACCTTTTTTGTTATGTGCATCATTTACCTGGTTGATATTTCAGTCCATATACATACATTGGGTTTTTTCTCAGACATATGCCAACAAAAATTACAGGAATTTCTTTGAGAAGTTGGATTATTACTGGAGCTGTAATAATTGAACATATACACTATGAAGTACAATTCAGCCTGTATTGTCTTCCATCTCCATACCAACAAAATATGCCTTGTCATATCATTCAGCTTCTGCTCACATTGAATATTTCACATTTTATTTAAGGCAAAAATGAAAAAGCTAAACATGTTTATTGTGAAAATATATATACTACAAATTATAAAATAAATAATCTCTTTTATAGAATAGAACTAATAATCTGAAAACAAATACTTAGACTAAAACCCACTGTATCTCAGATTGTTTGGCTTTTTCAAAAGGCTGTGTTTTTCAGCTAAAGTTTCAATAAAAACTTCCACCAATTCAGCACCTTGTGATAGAATTATTTTCTTTCAAAAAAAATCTAAATTCTAGTGTCAAAGTCAATCTAAAATGGAATTTCAAATAATACTTAAGGAAGTTACACTCATCCATTCAGATCTTCTGAATTGTAATTTTCTTAGGTTAGGAAATTTATTATTTATTGTATTTAAAAAAAAACCAACCAAAAATAAATAAATTTATTAAGAGGTGGAGGTGACGAAAGAGAGCAAAAAATCAGAAACAATCAGAAAAGAAAAATAATCAGAAACAAAGAATCTACAACATGTTCTGTTCTCAAGACAAACAGAAACCACACACAGAAGTCTGTCCTTAATTCATTTTCTATTAAGAACAAGTCATTTTACTATGCTATACATTCTACAAGTCGTTCCAATAATAAAATGCAATTTAGTTTTACTACTAAAGGGCTGTATAGTCTCTTAAACAATGGCCATGTTACAAATAATACATATTGTTTATCATGGGGAAATTTCAGGCAGTAAAAGATTATACAGTTGTGAAACCGGTCATCATTGCTCAGCCACAAAAAACACAGATGAAAATTTAAAAAGCCACAGTAATGGATGAAGAGAACAAAGGGTTTCTGGCTTTCATGATGCACATTTAAGGAAAATAATTGCTACTTTTTTTCATTTGTTGAATAGTATTTGGAAGAACATTTTAGATTTAAGCCACCTTACTTTAAGATGAAACAGTTCAGGCTTTCAAACCTACTGCATTGGTCACTTTACAATTTTGAACTATTCCCTTAAGACTGGAGAGAATAAATAATAGAAAAAAAAAAACCTAAACAAGCAAAGATTCTGAATCTGAGAACAAAACAGATGTTGCCTTTCATTTAAACAGCATTTTGACCAAAACAATCGGTACCGTGTGAAGGGAGGGAGGTCTGTAGTATGTAACGGTGTGGGCATATGCAGCATATGGACAAACTACACCACATCTGCTGAACAGATGCAGCAATGGGATAATTCTGAAATCCAGCAGCAGTCAAGCTTAAAACGCCTTTTCCAGTTCAGTCCATGTTCCCTCGGGGATGTAAACACTATTCATTGGCATAATGTGTAATTAAGGGTTGGTATAAAGTTTTAACTTTCTGTCATTCTCAATACTCTTTCCCTGCATCTAAAAATCAGCCTCCCAGTTTTTCATCTTTTCCAATGACCTATTTGACATTGGAAGCAAAACAGAATGGCAAGTCAAACACAAAGTGGGTACTGCACAGCAAAACCAAAGAGTTGTGTTTGTTCCTCTTGTAGTTAAAGAGCCTGGGAGATCCACCTCCAGGTAGAACCAGCTAGGAATTTCTGGTTTCTGCAACCACATGGCTAAAATGAGTTTGAAATAAGATTGCATTCACAGGCAGAGTATCTGCCCAAATCCATTATAAGAAACAATTTTCAGCCACCCCCCCAAAAAAAAGAAACAACCTAAACCAAACTAAACCAAACCAAACACACACACACACCCGAAAAAAAAGAAAAAATTTAAAAAAAAAAACCAAAAAAAAATAACAAAAATTCCCCCAGAAATAAAACAAAGGTCAATTTTCTGTAAAATGAAAAAAAAAAAAAAAGTTTTTTTGGCATCATATTCTCCAAGATGTTTGAACATCAGTCATTGCTTTCTAAGCCAGAACAATTGCTTGTCTAATATGATACAGTTTTATAAGTTTTATAACTAAGCTTTTTTGAATTTAAACAGGCTAAATAAGAGGCATTAAGAAAAGGATGTATTTATTTAGTACTAGCATAGCCAGAACTTTATATCCAAGGTTGTTTACACTTCAAAGACGGTTTCAAGGAACACACCTGTGGTAATGGTAACAACTGCAGGTGATCAGTCAGTTTAGAAAAAGTAAGTAAAGGTGATGAGGAAGGTGGAAACTAATATTTCCTCAGTACCTAAAAATACTCCACTTTCTTCCAGTTGAGCCTGGTCTCTCACATCTGCATGAAATTACTCTACTATGGTAATATTTCTTTTCATTAATATTAATTAAACACATCATATTAAAACAAATACAGTCAGTTTACTTAAAGATCCTGTGTAGGAGAAATGACAGCAGTTGTCAAGAATCCCCATGTAAAGAGCCAGCATCACTCACAAAACATCATTGTTCACAGCTACATTGCCGCTATATATGGTTGCTTTATCAAGCATCTTAACAACTTGTTTGACAGCAAGTGCAGCTTGGTTTGTCACCGCAGTGGACCCTTTTCTAAAATACTGTACCTAAATATTAACTGAAAAGTAAGGTGCTAGAAACACTTGATTATGGGCTCCAGTGTTATCACAAACACGGTCTTATCATTTGCCTCCGGAAGGAGCAAGGTTTTTCAGTGTGTTTGGGGTTTTTTGCTGACTGGGATCATGAAGGCTAGCTAATGGTGCTACTCACCTATGGTGGGGTACAGAATTAAGCAGAGTTTACTCACTACTAGAACTTCAATATAACTTGATGCAGTTTGTTAAAGCAGAGCATTTGCTTTAAAAAAAACACTAAGTTTTCTGATTGCCCAGTGGCTGGGTTACTACCATGCAGAAACAATGATGACTACCACTGGCTCTTTGCTTGTGAGAATTATCTAGTACGCATCTCAGTATAAAACTTACATGTGTTTCTATTAAAAAAAAAATAAAAAAATAAAAACCAGTTTTAATCCTCCCATGTTTAACTTAAGAACCAGCTGTTATAAGACTAAAACTAACCTCATACTTCAAATAGAAGTCATCAGTAAGCTCCAGCTTTGGCTAACTAATATCCATAGACCCAACAGCAGGTGAAAGTCATCAGCTGGCACACTGCCAGAGACAGGAGTTTGTTCACATGTCACTTGCTACATCTGATGTTTCACCACACTTCTCCACCAGACTGATTACGACCAAATCCCAAACTTCTTTTTACATCTTGGATAAAAATATGTTATAAGTGATCATGCACAACCTGATTTCAGATAATTCAGGTTTTTATTTCATTCTTCAGTACCTGGTGTAAGCAGGAATTTAATACACCCAGACATGAGAGATACGTGCTAAACTGATTTTATTGAATTCTTTCCTTTTGTATGTGTCTCTGTGTGTTTGTGTGTTGGAACGGCAGAAAAAAAACAGAAAGATTTATAGACTTTATTTTCTCATAAGTCTTAGAAAAGAAAAGGTCAGAATTTTCAGCAGCCTGGAATCTAAAAAGTAATAAAATGTACAGACAACTCTCTCTTAAAAGTAATAAAATTTAATATTATTTTTGTGAGTATCTCTTACTATTCCCATATTTTAAATTCATTTTTCCCCACTCTATATTCATTAATTTTAGCCCCACTGTATTCAATAGCTTTAATTTAAACATACTTTTCGTTCAGGAAGGTATACAGACTTTCTTATCTACCTTTTACACTACTTGTATCCATTTTTTTTCCATTAAGGAAAGTTAGTTTGAAAATGTCAGACCTTAAGTTTGCCTTAAAAAGCATCAGAAAAATAATAGAGGGGAAATAAAAGTTCTATGACACAAAATTGCCAAGGGCAGCCAGGAGAAAAAGCCAACAAACAGGGAAAAAAAGCAGAAAAAGACATCAACTCTATCCACTAGGTGAACTAAATTAATCAGAATTTTAAAAGTTCCACAGAAAGATTTATCCTAATTATAACAGAGTTCTATAGGGTTTTATCCAATTGAACTCTATAGCAATACCAGAAGATTAATACGATTTGAGCAAGTGAGATGAGGTTCCAGTGTCACATGAAAGCTGTCTGTAAAAGCTACAGCACCACTGTGTAAAGCAGGAACGAAACAGCAAGACAAATTAACACGCAGGTCTGCCTATGCCTGCACAACTTAACTTCTTGTTGGATAATTTACATCAAATTTAGACAGGCAATCCATGTTTATTAGTTCAAGTAAAAGCAGATTTAATCAGAAAGCAATACAGCAGTTGAAAACCCAAGTGAAACAAAGAATAACTGAAAGGATTGAATGCAAGTTGAGAAGAAAAAAAAAACCAGCAAATAAAATCAAAACTAAAGTAAGCAAAACTGAGAAACACTGATTTGAAAATTAAGGAAGAAATTAGAAATAAAAAGCATTTTTAACAGTTGCAGAAATTTAAATGTCATTTATTAAGAACCTGTTCTTATTTATTTACAACTCATATAGCGAACATTTACACTGTAAATTAGTTATGGCTGGTTTTGCCACATTAGGCAATCTATTCCACAACATTTGTTGCAAAAGAAGCATGTGGATGTTACTACAAGGCTGATCAGGTACATTTTACCTCACATTTGTTCCAGCAGTGTTTAAAAATAAACAGTGAAGTCTGAACAGATACCCTTCTGTTGACCTTCACCTGTAGTGGACTGTGCACAGACCATTTTTTTTCCATCTAAAATAAACACTGGATTCCTACAGATGATACAGCAATTTAGAAATCTGGGATCAAAACAAGTCATTTCCAGGATTCACCAGCTCCCCTCCTTTTCTTCTCTTCTGCCTCTTTTTTTTTTTTTTTTTTTTTTTTTTCTTTTCTTTCCGCCTTTAATATGAATTCACCAGTTTTATAGGGAACAGTCTGGATCTCTGCAATTTCTAAAAGCTTCGAATAATTTTCTGCTCTCCCAACTGACACTTTAATCCCTGTTGTTTCTCAGGACACTGGTAGCACTTCAATTTTTAGCACAATTCTACAGTTTATTTTGTGCTTTCTTGAATTACAAGCCTTTAATTGGCCAATGGGTTTGTGAAAAGAGGTGTTTAACAAAACAAGGAGGAACAAAATAATGTTGGTATCCACATTTACACAGTAATTAAAGTAGTACTACACATTTACACAGTAAGGCAGGTGTGATTTTCTCAGTTCCTAATTTCTGGACATAAAGGCCCTACGTTATCTCGCAAGAAATGCTAGAAATGGATGTATAGATACAGTATCTAAAAAAAAGGCAGGGAAAAAACATGTTGTCTGCATCAATCTAATAAGCCAATGTTATAGTATTGGTAGGTAGAGTAATAGGCAGAGTAATAAATTTTTTACAGTTTTGTCTGGCAACTCTTCGATTGGTATAATACCAGCAATCCTAGCTTGGTAATCAAGGTGGAAAATGGTTCTTTCCTACACCACATCTCCCCATAAAATTGCAGTCTTTCCTAGGAAAGGCTGGACTAAACAGTAGCTCACATTTTAGATGGTAACATCTCTATAGAAAATTTTGTATGTGTGTGACTGCATGTGCAAATAACAGAGGTTGAAAAGAACAATATAGAGAATAATTTGGAGTACAAAATACTGTACAAACCAGGTTGCACAGTTACCCATCATCAAGAAAATATTCACAAAATTCATATTTAACACAAAATATTTAGTTATGTGGTGGAAAGCAGAGATAAATGTTTATTATATTGTAAATTATTTTTTAACTTTCACTTAAGCAGCCTTTCTGCTTAAAAGTTGGAACCAGCTATTACAAGTTAACTATGTTGTACAATTCAGATAAACCTCTGTTGTGCTATGCTGCCACTGTATGACATTATTAAGACCCAAAGGTTTTCATGGTGTTTAAAAAGTCTTCATTGGAATAAGTTACCCTGGTCCCTAAAGAAAGAGACATCACTGCTGGCCTGCCTCTCTTTATCTTCTTATAGCCAATGTTGTGCATTATGCGCATTTGATCATATGTGCTTTGGTGTAGAAATCCTCCCAGTATACCACTGAAGAGGAGGTGAAAAAGGAACAAATAAACAACATTAAACTCCTTTGAGTTTTACCACAGGAGGAATGTCAGGGAACAGCAAACAGTAACTCAGCTGTCTTCTATTAGATCAAAAAGCATCTTTTGATCCCTTTACAAAGAATACTGTGTGGTTTGGAGGAGATGAGGACTTTGTATTTCTTTCTCTCACACATTAGCTGGCTACTTCCCACTGCACCCTCCTCTCGATTAATCTGGTATACCACTGCAGAGAGAAGAAAAGTCACCATATTTTAATCTGAGCAAAGAAGGAATCTATTGCCTCTGTGTACTTCAGTAATCTTACTTTAGTAAGCTTCCGGACTTCCATGTTCCCAGCTCTGGCTGAAAAAAACTGCAAGTTTTTCAAAATCTCAATGTAAATTTTTATTCTGCAGAAACAAAAGAGCTCTGTGGGCAATAGTGTTAAAGAGGCAGGCTACCTTTCTGTAATACAGCATGGAGACAAAGCCCTGCAAGTTGCAAGATCTCCTAGATCCATTGACTTAACATGAATATCCCTAAGCCCAGGGTTTTTCCCCATCTCAGCTGAAGAGTCTTTTTTAGAACTTGCAAAACATAACAAAACAGTGGTTTTATTCTCTCCTAATTCACATTCTCTTCTCACCTGCATTTTTAAACTACAAAAGTACATTATTATGTCTTGAAAGTATTTTTTCCTCCTGTTCAATTGTCTGTGCTAAGTTTATCTGCTGACCAGGATCTTCTGTACATTATCTAGGTAGTGCATGCATCCCATAAAATTGCTCTGTTGGTTTTTCAGTAAATTGCAGACCCGGCCATGAATTAACCAATAAGTAGTATGAAATAGTATTCTGCTTCTCAGCCTGGATTAAATACCAGCTGCTTTGATCAAACATGTAAAAAAAAAATCTATTACTTTCTAATGAACATAATGTTCTACAATCAACTTGATTTGTATTATGTAGGGAATTACAATTTTATTCATTGTTGCTGGGAACGATACTTTCCACTACAGCGTCAGCCAGGCCTCAGAGATAAGAGGCTTTAAGAGTTTAATTAGAAAGGGTTTTAGTCTTAAAGATATGCAAAGAAGATTAATACTAGTAGGCTTAAAAGCTACATGTGGTCTCTGATGGCAACTCCTGCTTTGAGGCAAACACTTGTTTTCTAATTAAAACCCACAGTACTAAAAATGCTTTGAAGAGACCTGTGCAACCATTCCTATTCTCCAGCCGCAGCGACAATCAAAATGTTGACACTAATCTACTAAACTGGATCTCTGCACTCAGAGGTACTGAAGGAAACAACTGAGATTTATAGCATTTGTCTGTGGAAATTTCTCACAGACGTAGAGCTCTCTGTCAGTTACAGTAATTGCCATTATCCATACATGATCATTACATATGTGAACTGTCACCGAAAGAAAACCACATGCATCAGATGTGTTTGATGTAATTGATAAAAATTCTGGTGTTTCCTATACATTTACTGAAGATGAATAATTGGTATGATCTGACCCTGTCGTAGGAACTGCTGTGAAACAGTAAAAGCATGCCATTAGCATTTAATTAAATATCATTTAGTTGGTCTTGAGCTTTATAAAAACCCCACTGGAAGGGCAGAGAGTTTGAGAACAGCACGATCAGAGTAGAAGTCTTAGGATAAATGCACTGCAGTTTATAATACAGGAACACCTAGAATTCTGATCATGGTTCACAAGTTGAATAATTATACACACAAGTTAAAAGTACCAGAGAGGGAATACAAGCTTTCAGAGGTGGGAAAGGTGAAAGAAATCTGAGAAGCAGAGAGCGGAGGGAATGACAATGACCCAGTCTAACACATCTGTATATTAATTTTCTAAATGTATTTTGTATTTATGTATAAAAGAACACAGTACTACAGCAACTTCATATTCTAATCTTGGAGTCTTCTTATATGGAGAGTGGTTGTGGCAGATACACCTTGCTCACACTAGACATTAAACACAACACCTTAACAGATGTCTTCCTGGCACTGTGAATGCTGCATTACAATAATCTTGGCAGCTAAACAGTCATAATTAGATGTCAAACTAGAAGTCCCATCTGAATATACAAAACTTTTTAATGCCACTGTGTGCGCCAAAAATTGTATTGTAGCACGCTAAATGTCTCTTCTGAAAGGAACAAGATGATAAAGATTTTGATGATGTAAAATGCTATGTCTTACCTATGAAAATGGTTGGCTTTGTTTCTAGAAAGTTTAGATAACCATGGAAAAATCAACAGCTTGTAAGGAACATGTCTTACCTACCTAGGGCAGCTGATATCAGACTGTTAAAAGAAGAAAAAAAGAAGGGGAAAAAAAAAAAGGAGAAAAAGGACAAAAACCCCAAACCAGTCCTGTTTCTGTGTAAAAAAGAAAAAAAAAACAAAAACAAAAACAAACAATTTACTTTTGTAAGATTAAAAAGAAATTAAAAAAAAAAAAAAAGGCAAGCAGAAAAGAAAAAATCATTAGTAGATGAAGCCTTTGGACCTTACTCCACTTTTCTCCACCTCCTACCCATGCACCATACAAGTACATGCAGCAAAGCTGTGAAGAAGACTTTCATTGGCTTCTCCGATGACAAGGTGTTCCTAAAACAACAGGAGAGCAGAAAAAAGGTGAAATGGCTAGATCTAAAGAATAGCAGACATACTGCTTTTAAAGGCTAACAAGAATGGCAAACCAGATGCTGACAGCGTAATTTTCAGCACTGGAGAAATGTTCATTCATACCATGTAGTTTTACATCTGTATTGCATATTTGATCTCAGCCTGAATTCAATTCTTGGCTCAAAAGACATCCCCATTCGCTACTGGTGAATTTGTTGTCCCAAACAACAGGCAGCAACTTACACAAACTTGCAGTTGCCAACAACCAGCACTTTGCACTGAGGACCAGCATTTATCAATTTTCTGTTAAGATGCATGTGTCAATATTCATTCGTAGTTAAGTCTCATGTGTTTGACGGGACAGATTTCAAGTGAAAGTCTGAGGAAAACCCAGCACATCCCCTCAAAATTACTATCTTAAAGCAGTAGCACAGTGGGATGAGGAAAACTGTTTAGTTGAGTGGTGCCTCACCCTGCCACAGAGGTACCACCCTTGGGTTTACACCGAGTCCATATGGAAATATAGTCTGCTTGATAGAAATAGACCACTTACAGCTGTTGTCTCTGATGATAGAGTCAGATACATGGAAATGTTCATGGTTTTATTCTGTTGCTTTTTAATCTAGATGTCTGAGTAGTCATGTACATTTCTCCAGTGCTGAAAATTACGCTGTCAGCATCTAGTTTGCCATTCTTGTTAGCCTTTAAAAGCAGTATGTCTGCTATTCTTTAGATCTAGCCACTTCACCTTTTTTCTGCTCTCCTGTTGTTTTAGGAACACCTTGTCATCTGAGAAGCCAACGGAAGTCTTCTTCACAGCTTTGCTGTATGTACTTGTCATAATCTAGATGTCACTCCTCCTGTAGTGATGGTGGAGTTTCACACCACAAAGGCATGAGGCTTAATTAAAACATCCAAATACTAATAGCATCTGAAGTACTGCTTTTCCGAACTACACCAGTTTGCTGTCAAATGGAGGAGAAATTTCCATTTGCACAAGACTGGCCCTGGGTCTTGCAATAGTCAGCCCAGGAGTAGACCCTTAGAGGAGCTGGAGTGCAGGTTTAGTGCATAAGCACTGAACACTGTTTGATTCACTATGATCGATGCTCAGCTCCTGGTCATGGTAGCCTCACATGGGGTACCCTAAACTGATGTATCTCCTCAGCACAAGCAAAGTACTTGAAATACATTTCTTGTATCTGTGTCTGTTTAGATATCTCAAAGTAGGTTTTCTTCTTCACCTACCAGTACATAAATCCCCCAGCACTAATGTTCAGGTCCTACAGATCTCAGCCACCATGTGGCCAAGTAAAAGTATTTCTTTCTCTTCTCTAAGCAGAGATTGTTTATGTATGCTAACACCCCAACATTAGATTCATTTACCTACTTTTATCTGCTCATCTTTCCCCTACTAGGATGTGTCACTCCCTCATTCCATTACAAATCAGATGAGCATAATTCTCCTTACTAATTAAATCACTAGACTCTTAGCATAAATCAATAAAGTTATGGGGGACTTTCCTAGCACATCACAAATAATGTTCACTTTGTGTATGAAATGATGGGAGTGTCATGGGGAGGATGAAAGCAATCATATAACTAAACTCCAGAATAACACTCTATACATAACACACTGGCTTGCATGTAGTAGGCAAGTACAACTCAGACACTTGCTAGCTTTGGCTTCATTTCGAAGCATAATTATCTTTAATGTACACATAATTATACCATGTGTAAAACAGATTTTGGATCCCTTCTTAATTAGTAATGACTATGGAACTTAGGGTTTTCAGTTGCCTAGGAAAAAGGTTATGAAATCAACATGGAGAATCCAAATGCTGGAAAGCATCACCAGGTCTGCATGCTTCCTCAGCATTGGCAGAACCCTTTGTACAGTTGGCCAAGTGATTATGCTATGAATGGATATTGTTCACAGCACCACAGTATTTATTCAAAATGCGTAGAAGTTGTCACATACCAGATTGTCTTTTACTGTAATGGCAGCACCACTACATGAGTTTAATCTTTCTTGTTAATGACAATATTTGTCTTGTTAACAGCAAGCTACTATGGAATTGAAGATTCTATATATATATATAGAGAAAAACCTGTCACTCATATAACTCTTCAGACTGTGCACACCACTGTTTGGTTCTGTTCCTCTTTCCCATCGTTCATAGAATCACAAAATAGTTGAGGCTGGAAGGGATCTTTGGAGGTGTTCTGGTCCAAACCCTGATCAAGCAGGGTGAAGCAAAGCCAGTTGCTGAGTACCATGACCAGAGGGCTTTTGAATGTTTTCAGGGATACAGGCTTCATAACTGAGGAGGAGGAGGAGTGGGGGGTGAGGGGTGGCAGGAGAAAGCTGGGAGGGGGCGGGGGGGAGGGGAAGAAAAGGATTGAGAGGAGAGAGAGAGAGGTGAGGACAGAAAGGAGAGGCGAGGAGAGAGAGAAAAGACAGAAAAATGAAAGAAAAGACAAAAGAGAATAAAAAAAGGAGTGAAAAGAAAGAGGAGATAAAAAAGAGAAGAAAAATGTGATAAAAATGAGAGGAAAGATGAAAGAGAAAATAAAAGAGGGGAGTGAAGAGGAGTGAAAAGAAAGTGGAGCCTGTTGGAAACATTAATTATTTCCTGATAGCTGAGCTTATTTCAAATATCTGAAAGATGGGGAAGACCATGAAAGGCACGTCTGAGTAACTCAAGCAATGAACATATCCCCACAGGTTTGTTTCTCACTGTAACAACATGTAACTGCAAGAGTTATTCCCAGTCTAGGAGCAATACAGGATGCTTGGTTGTGATACTCGCTGCTTCCCCCTGATTTGCCAGATGTGTCACATTCAGCTGGTTCCCCACTGAGTTACGATTTAACTCAGCATCCTAAGGCAACCCTGAGCTGAGTAAAAGACATTCTTGGTGGTGTTCTGTCTCTAGTTTAGTAGTGAAGGATAGGAAAAATAGAAACATCGTACCGTATAAAAGGAGAAAGATAGTGAGAGGGAAATTTTCAGGACAGTGTGTTTCAAGTATGTGGCAAAAGCAAATGAAAGAAATCAATCACAGATGAAAAGAATCATTGGAATAATCATTATTTTATATAAAGGCAAGCATTAATTACCAGTGGAATCAGTTGTACGCAAAGTTACATAAAGTTTAGAAAGTATGTTAAATATCTATTGTAAGTATGTTGGAAAGATGAGATGGGGTGAATTTCAGAAGACGAGTTTTGTGTGGCTGGTACATACCTGTACCAGTGTTACTACATAGTGGAACACTATGCAGTTTTTCGGTTTGGTTATGCTCCATGACTCATAAGAACGGGGTTTCAATAGGCAACTTCTTCTATACCTATGAACATTTCAGACATTAACTGTACTTAAATCATCATAAACAAGAGGTCTTAAGGATATGTGTTCTGGCTTTTTAGAAAGTGACTTCTTTTCAGTTTTGTAGTACCTTTTTTAACTTTAAACTTATAAGCAGTTAAAAGGAAACATTTTAGAACTCTGAAAGACAATAAATATTACTGTCAACCTTACAATTCATAGCAAGGAAAAATAAAACCCCTAATAAACAGAGTAAAACTCAAAATTACTTGCATCGTATTAAAAAATCACACAACCGATTATTATTATTATTATTAACTGAATTAACTTGAAACAACGATCGTACAAAATGAAATGTTTGTATATTTGGATTTCTCTACTTCAGATACCTTTATATACACCTTTGGTGACAGAAGTGGTTATTAGCGTTGTATGAACAGTTTTTGATTTGACGGAAAATCTGCCCGTTAAACTTTAGTTTCTGTGTTGTACGTTTTCATGAACTTCTGTAACCCTTTCAAAGTGACCCAAACATCTGATATTCCATTTTGCATATGTAATATAGGTATATGTGATGCCTAAGCACTACATCTTAACAACTAGATTATTTTTTGGAATAAATCTTAGTATAAGAATGGTTGTTTGGGTTTGGAGTTCTGAAAATGGCTATTTTTGTATACTTATTCTGAAATGCCATGCAAGACACTGAAATGCTTTTCTTTTTCTTTTTCCTTCAGTTGGTATAAAAATATGTAAGAGTAAAGAAAACAAAATCACAGTGTGTAATTAAGGAACAAGTTGTAAATTAACTAGCCATCTAAACTAGAAAGTAATCATTTGTAGTTAAGGTTTAAGAGAAGGATGTGACAAGAGTTAATATGGAGTAAAAGAAAAGAAGCCTAGATGACATACTAATTTAGTTTGAAACAAATCACTCAGTTTGGGCAAATTAATTCCCTGGGTTACTGCAGGAAGATTTTTCTGTAGTTTTTTCTAAGCTCAAAGAAGACAGCAGTTCTCTTAAGGGCGACAGAAGAAATTAGTACTAGCACAAATGATTTCAGACATGTCTGAAGTCAGAGAAAAAGATTAGGCAGGGCCGTGACAAATGCAATTAAACTTTCAGGTACAATACATGCCTTATTGAAAAGGCTGCCACAGATTTCAATGAGGGTAAAAAGACACTTCCCTTTATCTCTGATTCAGTCCAATTCACACGTGTGTCACACGAAGCAGAAAAACCAGAAAAGAAAAGAGAAAAGAAAAGAAAAGAAAAGAAAAGAAAAGAAAAGAAAAGAAAAGAAAAGAAAAGAAAAGAAAAGAAAAGAAAAGAAAAGAAAAGAAAAGAAAAGAAAAGAAAAGAAAAGAAAAGAAAAGAAAAGAAAAGAAAAGAAAAGAAAAGAAAAGAAAAGAAAAGAAAAGAAAAGAAAAGAAAAGAGAAAAAGTAAGAAGGATGGAGGACCATTTCCTAAAATGTCTTGTTCTAGTGATTATCTACTCTTGTAAAAATTACCAGATCAGATCTCCATATCTCCATCATCTTTGCTTTTCCAGCCCTTGGCTCTGCCTTTTTTTTTTTTTTTTCTCTACTCATTGATTGTTCATTTCTTGTTACTTGATAGGAGACTAACTGATGTCCCATATTAGCTGGGCCCAGTTATGTAGTGCCTCACAAAAACTTAATGACTGCCTGGAGTTCATCAGTGAGGTCACCCTCTTGAGGTCATACTTTTCCTCCATGCCTGATAATTAAACCTCTTGTTGATAAACAACTCAATTTTCAAACAACAAGATCTAAACCTTTACATAAACACAACTAAAATGTTGTCAGAAACCAACTCACTGTACACGCAGAATTTAACCATTGTGAGTCAGGTTTCTCAGTGCTTCCCAGTTACCAGAAGCAATGGCTGACACATGCCAAATCTCATCTTAGTTTTACTTCATAAAAAATAATCAACTTCACCCCATGCACACAGTGGAAGACAGATCTTTAATATGCTTTTAGAATTTCACATAGAATACCTTGCATTTAAACTCCTTTTTACTTGTGACACTATTTGCATTATTTCAAATCTGTGTATTGCAGAGTGTTTCAAACAGATACTCATGTCACTCCTTCCCTGTTTAACTATTGTCAATATTGGCAGAAAATGTATTAATGAATGTAGATGAAACAACCCAGCCCTACCCCTTCAATATTCTCAGCAACCAAATAAATGCACTCTGAGACTAGGTTTGTCATGTAATGTTTTGCACTTAAAATTATAACGCAGAATGTCAAGAGAAGTATATACATACACATGCTAACGACTACATCAAGCAGACAAGTCCAAGGAGTGTCATTATCATCGATTAGTTTACCACAAAATAAATAATTCTTCTCCTAAAGCGACAGGTTAAAAAGCTGAAGAATGTACCAGCACCTTGAGCTTTACCTTCTGTTTTACTAACAATTTGTTATTAAGAGGATCATTTATGTTAACCATGAGCATGAATCCAATAGAGCTATAAAGAATTAAAATATAACCAAGAAAAAAAAAAAAAAAGTGCTGGCTTATAGCAAACCTCTTAATTTCTTAAATCCAGGAGGAAAAGTATTTTAGGAAAAGCAATCTACAGTCCCAATAAATTCTCTGCATTAATCATAACTATGTCATTGTTAAGTGGCTGATTTAAGTTTTCCCAGGAGACCATACTAAAATGTATTTCCATAGCATGACTTTCTAGAGAAAAGATTTTCTTAAATCTGATTTGTCCAAATTTCCAGCATGCCTACAATTACCCTGCAGTTTATCATTCTCCAGTTTGTCATTATATAAACCAAACCATATTTTTCAATAGATCGTCTATGGGTTTTGAGTGTCCTGCTTCAGAAAACACTAAACAACTTCAGATGTCGGTCATGTAGTCTAATTAGGAAGAAATATATTTAAACATAACAGGTTTTTTCAATTACTTTGTGATATATTCAATGTAAAAATAATATAATGTTCTCTGCAAAATGAAACATTCTTTATATATATGGGAAATCATATTGAATATCCTAATTTTCCAGAGTTCCCACAGCGAGTACTTTTTCAGAAGGCTTTTTGCCCCCATGATTGTAGGCAAACAAATATATTTAAAATATTTGCATTTACTAAGAACCAACCAAATTTTAGTGCAAATAGTCAATCATATATATTAAAAACCCGAAACAACCTAGCACACAAAAACATGTAAGTAAAAGATACACCATCCTCCACATTGCAAAATATAAACAAATGTAATATGTATTAGCACAAAAAAAAAATTAAGAATATCCTAGATTTTAGGAGTGTTTTAATGAGACATGACTGCTACAGAAAAAGTGAAATGCAAAAATCTTCCTATGTATACAGTAGATCAACTCACAACCATAAAATATACATTTGTTTATATATAATTTAAATTTCAGTTTAACTGTATAATTCATCTTTGTAAATTATGTATTTCAAGTAGCATAAGACCAGATTATAAACACCCAGAAATGTATTCTCACAAATAGCAGCAAGTGCACAGTCAAAGGACCAAGACAATCTATTGCTATTAGATTCAGTGTAATTAAGCTTGGCACAGCTGCTCAACAATATGCATGCTATAAAATAAAGAAGTAGGAAAACCAGCAGTGTGATACTTCAGTGAAACAACAAACATATGTTGTAAAAACATGTTTCAGGAGCACTTTTGTGGTATTTTCAACTCTACACACTTCATTGTAAAATGTTTTGGTTCCCCAGTGCAAGAAAGTTGTAGATAAATTGATGTGCATTCAGCAAAGGGCCACCAAAATTTCTGGGGAGTAGAGCACTTGCCCTGTGAGGAGAGGCTGAAGGAGACAGACTTTTTTGAACTGGAGGAAAAAAAATAATTCTGGGGTGACCTAGCATCAGTCTCTTAATTTCCATGAGAATTTTCCTGACAAAAGAGAAGCTTTTTACTGATACAATTTCTGAGTGAAAACACAGAGAAGAAAAACAAACAAACAAAAAACCCCCACCACCACCCCCCCCAAACATATGAGGATAATTGGGGTTGCCAAAACCAAAAATATATAAGGATAACTGAGGTTGCCAAAACCAGTTCTTTCAAGACTCAATTAGTCAAAGTCCACAGCAGCTAGGTGTGAATTTATAATTCCATGATCCATAATATTAAGAAAAGTGGGGAGGCAGATGAGGAGGACTTAAAGTTATTAAGAACTGATTTATTTGAAATCTGAAGCATAAAAATCTTTGACATAAGAGGCTAACATCTGTCTATATTTTCCTAGGATTAATTGTGCGTGTGTTCAAATATCAGACAACACCCACATGAAATAAGAAGAAAATGTGAATCAGCTGGAAAAAGAGAACCAAGAACACCTGCTGAAAATAAAGAGGGACTAAACTGTAGTGAGTCAAGAGATGAGGTGCACAGGTCATGCTAGGTGGCACAATCAAGAGGGGACTTCATAGGGTAGAAGCCGGGGATGGGAAGCGAGCATCAATAGGAGGGGCAAAAGGCTCTAGGAGCACAAAGGACAAATAAGACTTGGAGAAGAAGAGAAGGAGCTGTTAAAGAAAAGATTACAGCTTACTAGATCTTGTGGAGTGAAAGACAGTAAAGCAGGGTTGACTCTGGTAGTAAATATGGTACTTGAGATGACCAGAATATGTCAAAGGTGAAAATCAGTGTGATTTTTTAAAAATAAATAATTAAATTAAAATTCCAGCATTTGAAATAAGTAACAAATCTTGGAAACACTGATTCACATTTTTTAAATTCTGTATTATCCCTCACCAGTACTGATGCAGGGCTTCTTATTCATGTTATATGGAGCCATTACAGAAATTACATGAAAGGATCAGAGCCAGAGATTAAGAACTGAGACAGCTTTGTCAAAAACACTGAGTATGAAATATTGAGAAGCATATTTAGCTGAGCTGAATAAAGAAAGATGTTCTATTTTTAACTAGTGACTGATCATGATATTAATTAGAACTCATTTTGCACTTTTAAAGCCATGGTCACAATTGAAAAGTTAAATATTAGAAGAACTTTAGAGAAATAAGAAGAGTCAATCTTAAATTGGTTGTTTCTAAATGGCTAGTACAAAAATAGTTTAACCAGGAAGAATTAAAGTAAACTCACTTCCTCCCTACCAATTAGTCTTGAAATCTGTGTGCCTGTAAAATTTATCTTTTTAGGTATATTTACTAGATCAAGAATGGACTTTAGTGTAGTAGTAGGAATACAAAATTAAATAATGATTTTCTTTTTAATTGTTGTTTTTCTCAGGATCCAAGCTAAGATACAAGAACTCTTCTCTGGGGTACCAAAAATCTGTTTCCTTGGAGATGAAAATCTTAGAAATGTTGCATAACCTAGAAGCAGGAGACTGTCTAGTAAAAGCATGTCTCTGCCCAAGTTACATTGCAAAACATTTGCTGAACTAAACTATAAATATTTTTAATTATTTGTTTATTGAGGCAGAGATTATGGTCTGAACTAGCTCTTAGAGTGCCTTTGCAATACTGTTCACTCCTTCACTCATTTGCAAACCCTAAATAACTTACTTTTCCTCTGAATAAGGTGTCTCAATATCGGTGTAGGTGAACTCTGGTGCCATTATCTCAACATGGAATCCTGCACTTCTGTTTGTGTGTCGTACAATTTTCTTCTGACAGTTTTGAGTACTGGTTTAGAAATCCAAGACCTCTGTACACAGCATTATGTACAGTATGTTATGCAATTAAGCAGCACGTGGCAACAAAGAAATCTTTATTTTCCTGCAGCTAATAGCAAATAATAATTAAAGAAGGTAAAAACAAACTTGCAGAGCCTGGTTCTTTTAGTAATTTTAGAATTTAAAGCAAATTACAAAGAAATGTCAGTAAACACTGGGTACTACAACAACTTGTCACTTCCAAATTCAAGGTTGCGTGTTTTGCATAGAATTGATTGTTTCAATTAAGCAATGTTCCCATTCTCACATAATTATCTCCATATAAGTTGTCATTTTACTTTTGAATAGCAGACTGGAGACTACTCAGCTTCTAACTACAAAGAACAGTTGTGATTTTAAGTAAAAAAAGATATCAAAACCTGAAAACAGTCTTATGCCGCCTGCCAAATATATTGTGAGCACACAGGGATTTTTGGCAGTCATTCTACTGCAATCATTGATGACATATGCTACCAAAAATCATATATATTTGGGAGGATCTCTGACACTGACATTTGTAAAACAGATAATTGAAGAAAGATTATACATCGTGATGACACCAATTGCCGATGTCAATAATGTATTCAAGGACTTGCTTGCATTTTCCAAATGAGTAATTCCCATTAAAACTAAATTAACTACTCTTACATTGGTCTTCACTGGTATTCAGAATTTATTTGTCATTTGACCAGATTATCATGGTTTAACCCCAGACAGTAACTAAATACCATGCAGCCACTCATTCACTCCCCCAGTGGGATGGGGAGAAGAATTGGGAAAAAGGTAAAACCTGTGAGTTAAGAACAGTTTAGTAATTGA
The DNA here is from genome assembly GCF_023634085.1 of Falco cherrug. Taxonomy (NCBI): domain Eukaryota; kingdom Metazoa; phylum Chordata; class Aves; order Falconiformes; family Falconidae; genus Falco; species Falco cherrug. The sequence continues at coordinate 82,506,533 of NC_073720.1, forward strand.
AATAAAATAATAATAATAATAATAATAATAGTAGTAGTAGTAGTAGTAGTAGTAGTAGTAATAGTAGTATTAGTAATAGTAATAGTAATAATAGAGTACAAAAAGAGAGAGAAGAATAAAACCCAAGAAAGACAAGTAATGCACAAACACGATTGCTCACCACTCACTGACCGATGCCCAGCCAGTCCCTAAGCAATAGCCAGCAGCCCCTAATCAGCTCCCCCGTTTCTGTACCGAGCATGGTGTTCTACTATATGGAATGTCCCTTTGGCCATTTGGGGTCACCTGTCCTGGCTGTGTCCCCTCCCAGCTCGCAGAGCACGGGAAACTGAGAAAGTCCCTGACTCAGAGTGAGCACAGCTTAGCAACAGCTCCATCAGTGTGTTATCAGCACTGTTCTCATGCTGAATCCAAAGCGCAGCACTGCACCAGCTACTAGGAAGAAAACTAACTCTATCCCAGCTGAAACCAGGGCAGAAATGAACACAATACATCACTCTTCCTTCCATAGCAGAAGTTGCAAGCCACACAAGATATTTCCTATGTCTTTCTTTTAATCTTTCTAGTGTGATGTGGCCAGGAACCCTCCAAAAGTTATTTTGTAAACTATTATTCTCAATTTGTAGAGAGTGAAAACAAACAAACAAACAAACAAAAAAACCCAACCCACCAAATAACAAAAGAAGATAGCAGGAGAAAAGGGGCATACAGTGAAGCGCAAAATCAGAAATGGTGTAATGTCCTTTTTCTGCTCAGTACTCACAGTGCATGGACAAATTCAAACACAGCTTCAGGAAAGGCAAAATTCTAAGGTCAAGCAGGGAAAATGTCAATATTATACCCAAATATTGATACACACATACTGATTCACAGGGATGCTGTATTCCAGAACCTGCAAGACTTTGATTTGAGGTCGGGCTTCAGAGACATCTCTTGCCACTGAGAAAGAGCAGCAGGAATCCTTATGCTGCAACACATCAGTCTTGACAGTATATTATTATTCTACAAATAAAACCAGCAAAAGATATCTAGTTTTGTCATGCAAACATGACAATCTTTATTTAGAATTTTCTGTTTGCTTGCTAAATAACCAGAATTCAAAAGGATGGTAGGTAGCACAAGCACAGTAAGTAAAATGTCACTCATCTACCACAGTTATGAGAAATTATCAGGTTTTTAACCACTTATACAAGTGATTAAAACTTAATATGAACATAAAATATTGACACCCAGAATTGCCATACCACCTTCCTTTCAGCTACTTAAAAATGCATTACTAAGCCAATTTGCCCAACAAATCTTCAGGCATGCTAAGTATATTTATCACCTGGTATATAAATAAGGAAATGTACACAAACTACGAAGTTGCCTGAGACACCAGGGATAAGGTTTGGTAAAGCTAGGACCAAAGACCCTCCTATGATTTAACCTGCAGCCCATCACGTTAGTTTTGGCTAGATGTCCATCACAACTGCAGCGTGATGACTTACAGTGTTCCTGAGACAAAAAATTAAGAGGTCCTTGGCAATCTGTCCTTCTCCACAGCAATTAGCACACTCCACTCTTTACCAAGGGGCCATGCCAGGACTAGAATGCGAAATAATGCCGTGCCTGTGAAGTGTTCCCTTATAAAATTATTGCAATGACATCCAGCAGGAAACGAGCAGTCGTTTGGCCATTACCATGTCAAATCACTTATAGAATAGGAGCAAATTACTTCGAACAAATGAGTACACCAGGGAGGAGGCCCGAGCCTTTTTAGCTCTCCTGGTAAATCTGCACCTGACATTGAAGACAGCTGGCAGGGTTTCACTGCACACCTTCTAAGCCTCTCACGAGGAAAGGATATAACATTTTTGGCAGGAGTTCCTGACAAAACCATGTCGAGTGGGATGATCAAGCAGCTTTAAAGCCAAAATGCAATTTCCTCGCTGATCCTCCACATTAGAATAGCATCTTGGCTGCACCCTGAGTCCTTTTTTTGAGCCAGCAAATATCTCCTTAGGGAGAAAGCCTGCATCAAACAGAACTAATAATCATGCTTTTACTGTCTCAGGGACCATTTCATGGGCGAGGAGAGTTTGGTTCTATATGGCTGTGGTTCTAGCAAAGCTCATATGCTTGTGCTTAACTTCAATCACATGAATACTTATGTTAAAATCTCAGAATAACTTGTACTTCAAATTTAACATATGCTTAAGAGAGTCAGTCAGCTGGACCTCAAGAAAAGCAAAATTGGTGTTAACATGACATTAGTCCAAATGAAACAAATTACCAAGGTCGAAGTGCTTAAATAGAGATCACCATGAGAAATTCATATACTGATGCAGTCAGAAAACACTTAAAAATTTTTTGCTTTCTTTACTGAGATTTCTTGTTTAGCAAATGGAAACATCTATTCTAGAAGCATTTGCACAGAATGTGGAATTGTATGTACATTCACATATGTGTGAGACCAGATATGCTTTTATGTGAGGAACGTAGGCTTCTCTAATTTTGATTTGCATGAAGGTATGTTGTTTGCTTCTATGTAAGGAGCTCAGGTCCATACAAAGCAGCAAAGGCTACCTTACACTGATTTTGTGTGAAAAACTAAGTTTAAATGTCTTATTACCAACAGACTGACTCTCCTTTAACATCATGAATTCAGGAAGGACACCACTAGTCACATTTTCAGAATGGATTTAAAATATTATAGCAGTTGTGAATCATCTTTTACACCAAACTGTTGGCAGCAATATTCAATGTGACTTTAGTAAATATATGTGCCCAGTGAGTTTGTTTCCTTTTATACTCACTAGAAGCCTTTTGCTCACATCTGAGCAAAGTTAGAACTGTAATTCTATAGTCCTACACTGATGCTGAAACAATGTATTCTAATCTACAAAGCATATCCATTTTCGTAAGAGATAATATATATCTCCAAGGGGTTTTCTAATTACATTAAGCCCATTTAAACCTCTGATTACTGCAGAAAAAATGTGTATTCTTTAATGGATCAGGCAGAGCAGCTTCCAGAAACAGATGAAGGCATTTAATTCAGTTTGCAGTTTCATTAATGCACACTTCAAAATAATTTAGAGACATACTCAACAACAGCAATTCTCCTATGGTTTTATTAAATATCTCTTTAACTTTTTTTCATTATATAGTACTTTTTAAAAGGTAAAGAACCCCAGCAACATTATTTTGCAACTTCACATTGCATTTTTCTGATACACAATACTGATAATGTATATATTTGGAACCTGGCTTATTCACAAAACCTGTGACAAATTTCAAATAAAAGGATGAATACTGTAATGCATCTTTGTCTTACATTGCTTTCAGAAAAGGATTGCTTGCAACTTTGCTTCTTCTCATGTAGATATTCTGCCTGACTACTTGAGGAGATCTGTTAATCTTTATCCTGGACACCTTTTACAAACCTGAAAACATTCAGCAGTTATAAAGACCTTGGAACACTGCCTGTCAGTGCTGAATCCTACAGTGAAGAGAACTTTATACATATACTTTAAGGTAGCTTGGATTTATTCCTCTTGAAAAGGCAATAACCCTGTAGTTAGTGAAGATTTCATGTTCATAAATTTTTCACAACATCATTCCTGGCCATAAAACCTCATAAAAGGAGAGGGAAAACATTCAGATTTATGTTCTGATTCAGCAAACAAAAGTTTGAGAACTGAATTCATTGTCAGGACTGCAGAAGTTGTAAGAAGAGGGGAAAAACCTCCGTTGGGTAAACTTTCACTCCCTGTGTCAGTATCACAGATCATAAACATGTGTGTTTGCCTTCAGATGTATGTAGGTAAATGCAATGTAAACAGCAGTGAAGCCAATACAGGAAAACAATTTTCCAAAGTAAAGAATATGGGATGCTCATCTCCTTCATGTTTTTAAACGGGCAATGGGATCCCAGGTCCAAGCACTTCTTTAAATATGTAAATGTTTTGCTTTTACTCTTGGCTGATCAATTTAGTTCTTAGTTCATTAATTTGGCTTAGGTTATGAGTAAAATTGACTTGGGCTACTTCTAGTAGTGTATTATAAGGATTTATTAGGTCAAAAGGAGGCACACGTCACTCTGATAAGTGTCTGGGATGACTTATTTGTCCCTGCTATGCCGCTGCCCTTGGATCAAAACAAGGCACATGCAAAAACAAAGTCAACTTTTCTTTTTCTCTTCAAAGGATTGAAAGCAAACTAAGATCCATTCTTACAGAGACAAGTAAGACATTCAGTAAAAATCAGCTTTGATGTAACATATTAAAAGCATTATATTTGGGATCACTTATTGTATGTTGCTATCAACATATTAGAACAGAAATTTGAAATGGTGTTCTACTTCAGACAATCATATTTATGTGGAGTTGGAAAGTATTGGCAGAGACCTGCCATCACTCAGACAACCAATAAACTAGTTGACTTCAGCAGAGCAGCTGTTATGTTACCTCAGTAGCTGGTAATGACGGAGACTCACGATTTTTGACCTGATGTGTTAACTTTGGCTTGAAAGTGCAAGGGTTTGAAGGAGCTGGAAATCATTGTGGAAGGACCCTAACGCACGGATTGTTTGTGTTGAGGAAAGGCTGTGTGAACTCAGTTTGTTTAGCCTTAAGAAGAAAAGGTTAAGGGGGTTCCAACTGCCATAAAGGGAGGAGCACAGCACAGAAGGCAAAAGACTCAGAGGAGCACAGCTAAAAGATGAGGGGCACACAGAGTGCACAAAGTGAGATTTCAGCTGGAGCTTTGTGTTAGGGAAAGGCATTTTCACAGTTAGGATGATTAAGTACTGGAACCGGTCCCAGAGAGGTGGCAGAATCCCTGTCCTGGAAATTTTTTATTTTCTTTTCTCGACCAGAGAATACCAGTCTAAGTCTGAAGTAAGCTCTGTTTTGAATAACACAACCCCAGAGGTCCTCTCTAGCCAACACTATTTTACGATCAAATCTTGCAGTCCTGGCAGATGCCCTAGACTCTTCACATACAGAGCTCAGACCCTCCCAAGACCATGACTTTTTGTTCATAGACCCCCTTGTATGTTAAACTTAAAAACAAAGGTAGGCCTGTTAAAAAACAATCTTCAGTCTAAGAGAGGTCAGGATATGTTCCTTCCCATAGGTTGAGCAGTAAATCAGAAACTTGACTAAATATGTCCAATGTCTGGTGTCTTCCCTTCCACACAACATGAGAGTATTAAAATATTTCACTTCTGTCCAACAAGGCCTTCGCAACAGCATGAATGTACTTAATAATTATATTTTAATATACCTTTCACAAATTCTCTACTGAATTAGTTGAAGTACACCTGCTATCGTTCCTGGGGGAAGACTGAACAAAGTGTGGTTAATTCTGATCTCTTGCAATTTCTTTTTCCTGACACACAACACCAGAAGCCACTATGACTCTTTGTGAAATACTTCACACTGCAACTGATGTTTTTTTCAGACAAAGGTGGAGAAGAAATGAAAGTTATACCAAATACCGTATTCTCAGTTGGAATTACTTTTTTTTTTTAGATTTGAGATATACATACAGGAAAAAATTCTTTATTATTAGCCTGTGTCCTTTTATCCCACATATGTTTATATGTGTGTACATGTGTTTGTACACACAGACAAACACACATATACATATGCATGTACATATACATATACATATACATATACATATACATATACATATACATATACATATACATATACATATACATATACATATACATATACATATACATATACATACACACATGACCAGAGGGAGAAAGTGGGAAGCAACCATCAAAAACCACCAAAGCAACATTTGGCCAGATTCGGAAAGAGTCACTCTAGTCCCACATACAGAGCATGTCAGTCCCTGAAATTTCCCTTGAAGGTCAAACTGTGAAGCCGATGAATTACATAATTTTCATATCAAGGTAAAACATGTTCTATTTGGTACAGTGTTGTCAGTCTTGAATGAAGTACGTGTAACCATGTGGATGTCATATAGTGCCTCTAGCAAAGTAGGAAAAAAATAAAAATGAATGAACAGATAGCTAAATTTTGGTTAATGTTTCTATATGAGAAAAAGAAAAAAAAATTGTTAGTTTTGAAACACACTTTATGCAATTCTAGTAGTCATAATAAAAACACTATTAAGCTAATACTCCCTAGTATATGCTATGCAAGCTCTATATGATTAGGCTGTCTTTGTACTGTCATGTTTGGTCTGGATCCCACAGAGCAGAAAAAAGTATTGATATCTTAAAGTTTCAAGCTGGTATGGTTGGATTTTTCTAGACATTCACTAATATATGCTAAGCTACTGTAAAAATCCGAGAGCAAGACTAATCTAGTTAGTTAAATTTTATGTAAAAACCTAAGCTTACAAGAGGTAAATATTTTCACAAAGCCAGGTCCTTTTGGCAAGTCAAAACAAAATAAAATAATTGCCCATTTCTGAAAATTTAAACTACAGCAGTTTTTAATGTCTTACAAAACAATGGAATGAATATATTAGTGGGAGTGTGAAATAAGTTTTTTTAAAGGCAAATTTACCCTAAGTAGTCCATCTTCCACAATTTCCAAGTTAAAAAAAAATGATCATTTCTAATTATAGCCTTTGTTTCAACTCCTTGAATCCCTAAAGATTGCTTTAGGCTATTTGAATATTTTTAATGCGGTGCTGTGTGTTGAGTAATATAAATTTATTATATGAAGTTCATAATTCCTATTATCATTTCTAATAAAGTCTCCTTTTTAAAATAGATAGATGAACAATAGCATGTGTAGATTAACCTGAAGAAATTCTTTCTATACTATAATAAATAATTCAGTCATGTAGGAATCTTTCAGTGGCATCATAATTACATTACTATAATCAAATTCTAATCAGGATAATGTTGCTGTGATTTCTGAAAGTTATTCTAAGATTTCTGGGAGAGACTGTAGCCATACTGTGGTACAAAATCTACATATGGACTGAGGAAATATTTTACATAAATTTGTGGGGAAAAAATTTCCATGTATCTTCACATAAATCTAAATATAATACATGCATTTTGCATTGCGAAACATAGCTGAAAATTTTTCTTTGACAATTTAGTTTTTTCTTTTTTTTTTTGCTTTTCCCCTTAGAAGAAAAAATTTTAACTGAACCTGAAAAACCTCCTCTCTTATGAATAGATGGCATTTTTATAATAAAATCATCTTTTCAACTTTTAGAAATTATAGAAACATGCTTTTTTAAAGGTATAAAATAGTTTTGAAAAATACTGAGTGGTTTCCTCCTCAATAATTCAAGGCAAAGTTTGCTTGTCAGAAAAAGAAAAGTAAAGAAATAACTTATTTAATTTGCCACAGCTTACAATCATAAAAGCCGTTCTAGAAAAATCAATGCTTAAAACATAGTTTAACCTAACATACCCACGACCTCTTTTAACCTCTGAAGTCAAAATAAAAGCTTATGATCATCTTAAGATCACAAATTCAATGTAATACAAGCTTTCAGAATAAGTAAATAAATGAAACCAAGCTCTAAGCATTTAAAATGGAAAAGCAAGAGTCTTTATTTGCTAAGTTATTTTTTTTCTTTGTAAATATTTGAATTCTGTAGCATGTTCTTTTATTGACTCTATATGAACAATACAGTCAAAAACTTACCATTTTGCAAGTGGACTTATGATTCAACAGCCTGAGTGACATTTTCTCAAAATAGCGTTGAATTTTTTACTCATAATCTCAGTCAACTAGACAGGGCTGAGACAATAAAGATTTCTGAGATATCGTTAAGTATTAAAATCCTTTGCTTACAATTTCCCAAACAAAACATATTCCTGGAGGTGTTACAAAAAGACTTAATGTCTTTTTACATTAGTTTTAGGTAAAGTTTGGAAGTTTAACATGCAGCAGTGATATAAAGCAGAACAGGACTGTGCAAATTTTTTTGTTTGTTCACTTTTTTTATAGTTAGCTTCATTTAAATCAAACAAACCTCTTATTGCAAGTGGATACGCTTTTCAACTGCGATCACTACCAGATCATACATCTTGAAGAGGACTTGTATTGTTTGATTCAGTCCAACAGGTTTAAAGTTTTAAATCAGTGTATATGCAGTAAGTTTATTTGGGAGAAAACCCTACAATTTAGGAAAGGATTCATCTCCCTGTGATTAGGAGTCAATGCTATTCTCAAGATAACAAAAAGCAGAAAGACTGCTTCCTAAGGGTATCCCTAAGCAGCTTAGATCAATTCTCTTTTCTAGAACAAACTCTAGTTGCTGTTCTTACTGGCATGAAACATGTGATTTGTGTAGCTGGCTCCATTGAGCTGGGTTACTGGAAAAAAAGATATCTATTTAAAGCTGTATAACTTGGAAGTAGCCTTTCAATAAAAGGGTTGTCTGTGTTTCCCAAACTAATGAGCAATTTGTTTTAATAGCTACTTAATTATCAGATGTTTCTTTTTAAATAGAAAGCTAATAACTCACTGAATTAGACCATAATTAAGTAAGAAATTATTTTCCAATGGTAATGTGTTTTCTTTCCTTCTCATTTCCTTTAATTATTTCTGATTTTCCCCACCTCTTTCATGGCTTGATCTGGTATATATTCTTTTACTATTCATTGGACTTTAAACATGGTTAACTACTGGTCTTCTGTAAAAATAAATAAATAAAATTGGAAGCTGGCAATTTAAACTTCCTTCTGCTTAATTGGGTAGCTACTGGGAGGAATTTGAATCAGAGCTACACAAGTACTGCAAGCACAGCTTTGCTATAGCTCTGCCAATTCAAATACATTTTGCTGGGCACTGGAATGTTGGCATGGCCAGATTAATTAGAAAATCAACTACTTAATGGGAGAAGTAAATTAAAAATAATTTGGTTCTCTGTGGAAGAGCAGACAAATAAAAATGTGCTTGCCTAATTCCCTATGGCCCCATAAGCCTTGGGCTATTGGCAGTTGGTATAGATTAAAGTAGCCTTCATGCTCTTAGCTATCCAAATCCATTGGATAGTTTCGTACTAAGAATTACTGAAATCAGAAACTGGATGAGGAAAATTCCCGATTCTTTATGGCATTGAATTTTACTAGTCTGTATTTGGCACTGCTATATAGTTTCTAGGGATTATTTTAAAATATTAAACAATAATATAGGCAACATCTGCCCAAACAGAACAAACTTACTCTCTGCCTTGTAACATAGAACAGGTCTTCTAAGTACTGAGGAAATCAGCTAACCTACCTCTCATAAAGTCACAAGAAGTTCTAAGGTATGAGTGCCTAGCTGAAGAACAAATGTATGGAGTCTTAGCTGAAGATGAGTAATTTAGTTGAGGCAGCTCAGCAAAATCAGAAGTCTTATAAGGGCCTTTCCTAACTGAAAAGATTGGGGGTTTTGGCTTTATCCCAAGCAGAATTTAGGTAGTGAGTTTGCTCACACATTCCTTTTTTGCAGAGGATTTCACTGTGTGAGTTCCTGTCTCAGATTGTCCTCCTTTTTGTTTGATTATTTTGAACAAAGTTAAATGGAAAACTCTGACAAACTTTGCCTCCGATGATGGTAGAACATGCTGGGAACTACTGGAAACATCCAATTTTGTGGTCTAAGACAGTCTTACAGGACAATCTGCTTACTTTGACAACACCCTATATGCAGTCATGTAGCTTGATTCAGCCTTAAACAGATGCTTAGGACATGACCTTCAGTGAAGTAGAACCTAATCTGAATTTCTACCTGTCAAATAACTATGAATATCTGTTTCTTGACTGAGGTCAATCATCTGGCTGTTAGGTGTTCAAGAAATAACACTGTTCTGCTGCTCAAGAGAAGCTAGATATCTGGGTAACTTTTTCTGCTGTTTTTAGGAAAAGGTTGCATGCATTTTAATCCTTTTTGCTGATAGTGTAGAGGTTAAATGTCAATCAGACAGTTAAAACCATAGAGCTGATGGCACAGAAATTATTTGTCTTACCACTTGAGGAAAAGGAAAGCTACAGATGCTATTTAGGTGGTTGGGATGTTTCATTATCTACCTCATTAGCCTCTGCAGGACATGGGAAAAGACATCAGAAAACTATTCAGTTATATCTAGCTAAATAGAAAACATGCATATAAGTACCAAAGTGGTCTATGAAAGCTCTCTGTACCTGAAAATGGACATTTGGTGAGCGTGTGTATGGTTTTAGTACTTATCGTAAAGGGATACAAAACCTGTTGCTGTGGCTCACTCTTGAAAACGTTCATAATGGGTTTTTTATGACTTTTCACACCATATAGAAAGGAACTGTAGAAGCTGTATAGCTATTTTCAGACCAGAATGATGGTTGGTACAGGGATGTCCTCCCATACAAAATCACAACACATACAAAAAAAATAAGGCTTTAGAAACTCAAACCCTGTGTGGTTTCACACATACTTAAAGTGTCCCTTTCCTGCCCCTTCCCTTTCCTCTTTCCCCACAGACAAAAAGTAGCTAAAACTAAATCAGGGAGAACTGTAGAAATGCTGATATTTAACATTTCAGTAAATCACATTACCTAGGCATGTGGTAGTGCCTAAATACGAATGTAAGTCTGTAATTAAAGATGTACAGTTGACATTAAAAAGAAAAAATGCTCTAAAATCCCTTAATGTTTTTTCTTACTTTTTTGTGGAATGATCTTCATTTCTCAAAAGTTGCTTCAATTTCATTCTTTGCTGATATAAAAAACCTCATCATCATATGTCACTACATACTGGGTGCCACAATTAGCTATGGTCCTGTATGGGAAGTACAGTTAGCTATAGTGACTTGTAAGTTGTCTGTTATCAATAAATACAGAGTTGGAATCAAGGCTTAAGGGTCTGTATTACAGGAAATGATCTCGAAAACATAACATGTAGGAATACCCTTTAGAAGGCTCAGAGAAAATGTGGGATTGAAATGACAAGCAAATTTGTTAAAGAATTTCCAAAGCAATGGTTTTCAATCTTATTTAATTTGTGGGGGTTCTGGACAAGATGCACACTCTTACTAAGGTATTCAGGTGATTGGATTAAATTGTAGGTCCCTTCTAACTGAAATATTAAATTCTATTCTATTCTACTTCTCTTCTCTTCTTCTACCCTCTTCAGATGTAGCATTTGTATTTTTCAAGCCATCTTTTAGGTGTTTGTCTTAGTGAAAAGAACGTTTGTTTGTAGAATATTCAGGAAGAATAGACAAGTGAGACAGCTATGAATTCAGATACCAAAATTCCTAATTGTTTTTTAAAATATTGCTATACCTGAAATTTTTTTTAGGTGGCAATACACTCAAAGCTGCTTTAAGCCACCATTGTATAACTATAATAGTAACTGACACTGTGTAAGAATAAAGAATGTGTGTACTGTTTTGAAATAAACAAGGGGATTCTTTCCCTACCCTGCCTTTCTATCTGACTTGCTCCTCTTTACCTAAGCTCCCCAATAGTCTGAAATGTATTCTTCAGCTCTTTGCATCCTGTCTCTGCTGCAGTGTGCTAATTTGCATTTCAGCTCCGTTATAGTGTATAATAGCTTCTCCCAGGTGCAGTGAGAAAGTATTTGGAACATACGGATCTAAAGCAAGGCTGTCGCACAGACCACCCCATCCCTCTTTTTTTTGGCAGGACTGAACCAATACCCGAAGTGTAGCTTATTGTGTGGTGTGGAGGTACTCAAACACTTCCAGCCCAGAAACAGTAGGCTGACATACAAAATGGCTTTTCTGGGTCAGACCAAAGGTGTGTGAGCCCTTCATCTTGAACTCTGCATTTTCCATACTGCTTTCTATTACAAACCCAAGGCAGTTTAAAGCCTGATTAAATTATTTCATGGGCTGGTTTCATAATGAATGAGGTAAATTTCATGTAAAAGACATACATCTTTAAGGTTCATGTGTGAAAGCAACCTGCCACCCACTACCATGCGCCATCCCTCACCCCAAAATGACTTGGGCCAGGTGGGGATTTCTATATTGAGAGTCTGAGAGAGGAAGCCAGATTCCTTCCATCACAGTCACTTATGCTGTTTCATTAAAAAGTACAAGCTCCAATTCAAACTTTTCATTAAGTGACATTAAAATGCCCTAATATTGAGTCATTTTTCTTCCTGCCAAATTAAACATTGTAATCTTTTTATGCTATTTAGTGGATTCTAAGGTTTGGCCAAAATGAAAAGGAGTGGGCAAAGTTTCTTTTTGTTAGACATAAACCAAAACCAAAAACCAGCTGACTCCTAGGCCAGTTCTTTGTGCCTAGAAACTCTAGTCTACTTCTTTAAATATATTTCTAAAGAAAGAAAATTGGGTCATCTATAGTATATTTTCAGTGACTGCTATTTGGTCTTGGTACATGTAGTCTTGAGGACATTATATTAGACAGGAGGCAATTTTCCTTTGATTATGTGATATAGACTCCTGAAAATAAATTCCTCAATCTGTGCCTCAACAAAGGTCATTAAATTCATGGTCACTCTGAGCCCTAGAGCTCTAAAATATTTCCTCTGTGAAACTATATTTTTTTTCTACTACACAACTTTACATTTTTCTTCTATATGATATCTATCTCTGAATTTAAATAAACTATTAACACTGTTTACCATTCTTCCCCAGAGGTAACATGAGCTTGCAGAGCAAAATGCTGGCTTCAGTGTCTATTTTTCTATGCCCAGTTTTAATAAAATGACTACTTAACTTCAATAAATATTTTCTTAATGTGCGTCTAGCATTCCTGAAAAGTAACAAGAGTCAGGCAAAAATTAATAGTGCTCTATAAAAAGCATGAAATGGCACAAAGATGTTTGGTACAGGAACTCTTACTAACAAATGTGCTTTGTCTAATATGCACATTTGATTTATTGATGGATAAATCAGGTGTAAGAGAGATGTGGTGAACTGAAATGGATGAGTAAACACTCCAGTTACTATATGTGTCTAACTTCATGGCCTGTATTTATTTAGGAGGCTAGTCCAGAGAACATAAAGTTGTTTTTCAACCTTAAAATGCATGGCTATAATATAAATGTCTGACGGATTGCAGATTTGTTTGATTTGCACAGGAGGCAACTATCTGCATTCAAGTGGGAGGATGACAGTGCGTGTTGCTGAGCCAACGAGAAAAGCTTTGGCACCCCTGTGCCTGCAACACTTCTTCCCTCCATGAGCAGCTGAACTGACTCCTGTATGTCAGCGCACAGGAACTCCCACACTATCTGTCAGTAACGGACAAAATGCCTCTAACTCAGGTCTCCTTTGTAACAGCGGGTAGAAAAGATTTCATTCCACTTGTAAGGGTGTGCCTGTCCTCTTCCACCTCTCCTCCTCCCCTCACCCCCTCAACCTGTGAAAATCAAAGCCCAAATTCTAGTAAACATGCAAGTACCATCTGTCACTTTTGGATGATGAATTATTGTGAACATTTTTAAAAAGTAAAAAAGAGTTACAGAGAAAGAGAGAGGGGGGGAGTTGATTTTCCTAATACAGTATCCCTCAAAAGAGACTCTGGGGAGAGAGAGAAAAAAAAACCCCACCTCTTTCCCCCCATCCGTTGCTGCAGAAGTGGAAAGGTGGATATAAAAGCATGAGAACCCTGAGGCCACAGAGTTAGAATCAGAGTTAGAATCTGAGACAAAAGAAGATACACAATTTCTTCTTTCTATCATTCTGGTCACACATAAACTAAGAGATCCAGAAACACGGGGACACTCTCGGCTTTTGCTCCGCCTTTGCTTTGCATTAGCATAAATCTGTGTACCTATGTCCCTTTCCCACAGAAAGACACATGTATGGGTCAGATGCCACCTGCATGGTGTTATATTATATACTAGAAAGCAGCTGATCTCTATGAGCAAAGGAGCAGGGCCTCAAAGCACATTAAGATACACACAAGCTGGCGAGTGTCGTTTCAGTCTTTCCCCCCCTCCCCCCAGCAATGATTTCTGTAGAAGAGAGATTTGGTAACTGAAACACTGTAATTGTAGTAACTTGCCTGATAAAGAAGGACAAGTGTGTTTTAATAGAAATAAATCTTGTCTACAATGTAACTGCACTAGGTAAAATTTCTGTGGTCAAAGACTGACTGATCCATGGTGCTTGTAGGTAGGAAAGGAAGAGGGAAAATGGGAAAGCAGCAGCCCTGTGATGGAGGTAACTGCTACTGTCCTGAACATTGGCAAACACTGCTTCTAACTCTGAGCACCTCACCTCAAGAAAGGCAGGAGTCCGTCAGGAGCTGCCCAGATGACAGCATAAGCTAAAGATTGGTGGCGGGTGGGGGGGAGCTTTAATAGAAAGAAATATGGAAATTTTTAGAGAAAAAAAAAAGAGAAAACAACAATATAAAAGTATTTTTCAAGCTTAAGGATATTTAAGCAGCAAGGAGTACTGCCAATTCTCTGATTATGGTTAAATGGTTCAAATCAGACACCAATGATAATTCACCTTCTCCAACACATCCTGCCAGTGAAAAAGAACAAACATAGGCCTTTATAGAAACCTGTCTGCAAGCAGAAATAAACTTAATTTTATATACCTCATTTCATGTTTTTATTTTTCTTTTCTGCTGTATTAACTTTAAAAATCAAAGTTAGTAATTAAAATAACTAATAATTTACTAGTGAATTTACAAGAAAATTTTGGAATTGCTGTCATTCAATATATTTACATTATATCCATCACAAAATATACGGACTAATCTGATCTCAGGAAGGTGAACAGAATGACTTAAACCATCAAACTCTATTTTTCTTTTCTCTTGCATGATGATGAATCTCTGAACTTTCATAGGACCATATATTTCACACTGCTGGTGCAGGGGGTTATGAGCCCTGTGCTGTCTTAAACATCACGCTGAGTGATAGTTTGCTTAAAAGATAACAACCCATTATAAACTGCCATGCCAATAAAATGTTTGCGATCCATGAGAACAACAACAATTTTACCTGCCTGAAAACAGCAGCCTATTTCTCCACCCTCCCACCCCCACCCCCACCCCCCCAAAAAAAAAAAGGAATTGTAAATATTCACTCCTTTGTTCTAGGAGTACCCAGTGACAAAAAATCAACAGGTCTAAATACTTTTCTGAATCTCTCCTCTTATCCTATTTATTTCAGTCCTCAGCTATTTTTATAATATTCCTTTAAATTGCTCACATAAGAATAAAGATTTCTTCTGATACTAGACTCCTAGAGTAGTTAGAAATTTTACTACTGAAATACATCATAATCCAGGTGATTTTCCCATGTTCTCTTGGCTCTGTCATAATAGATTTTATCAGATATGTAGCAGTAATGTTATACTGTGTTGGTTTTGGCTCAGGTAGAGTTAATTTTCTTGTAGATAGTAGGGGGCTATGCTTTGGATTTGTGCTGGAAACAGTGTTGGTAATTCAGGGACATTTCAGTTACCGCTGAGCAGCACTTACACCGAGCCAAAGCATTTTCTGCTCCTCACCCCACCCCACCAGTGAGCAGATGGGGGGCACAAGGAGATGGGAGAGGACACAGTCAGAACTGACCCCAGCTGACCCAAGGGACATTCCATACTATAGAGCATCATGCTCAGCTGTAAACTAGGGGAAGAGTTGGCCAAGGCAGCGGCTGCTCAGGACCGGCTGGGTGTCAGTCAATTGGTGATGGACAATTATTTTCATTTGCATCGCTTGCCTCTCTTGGGGTTTATTTCTCTCTCTTTATTAGTCACCTTTTCTTCACAATTTATTATTATTGTCATGAGTATAAGTATTGTTGTTATTTTTATTATTATTGCTATTATTGTTGTCGTTGTTGTTATAATATTTCAGTCATTAACCTGTTCTTGACACACAAGTTTTCTTACTTTTACCCTTCCAATTCTTTTCCCCCCATGCTGCGAGGAGAGGGGAGTAAGCAAATGGCTGTGTGGTGCTTAGTTTCCCACTGGGGTTAAACCGCAACAGTCCTTTTGGCACCCACCATGGGACCTGAAGGGTTTGAGGTAATAACAGATTGACCAGAGAATACTGGAAGGGATTTATATCTGTTAACAATTGTGGGTCACCATATTGATTCATCTGTTCTCAAGTTTAGTTTATCTGACCTGCACCATGCTCTTTTTTCGCTGTACATGTTAAAGTTTGGTGTTGCCTTTTGCAGTTTGCTGTGTTCTGTAGTTATTAGTGATATTTTGCCTGGCAGATTTGTTATTAAAACACTGACCTTGACCTTAATCTGGTATTTGGGCTCTGTACTCCAGCTATTACTGTACTTGGGGTACCATCTCATGAGGACAATCAACAACAATTCTTCTTCCTTAAGAGGTTTTCTGTGAAGGAAGTACAAAACAGCACCTTTGCTACCTTCTTCTGTAATGTTTTCTCCCTCAATACAATGAATTTTCAATATCTTGAACATCCTTGGCTAGTTAAAATACTTATATTGGTATTTTTTTAGGAATATTGCTTCAGTGTTGTCTAAGGTTAACAAGCAATTTTGGAATATCAACCAGGCTCTGCAAAAGTATGGTCATGGGTGGCATGGCATGTGAGAGAATACAGGCAGAGAACATCTCACCCCCAGTGGTCTCAAACTTCAGCCCCAAACAACTACAGGATCCTGATGAAATGATAGAAAGTTAAAAGAAAAAAAATAATAATAAAAAAATATTGCTGTGGCTATTTGAAAGTGGCATAACTTACAACAGTGTGCTGGGCCCTGGTCAACACCTACCAAACACTGTCCAATATATGCAGCACCCTCAGAGAGAAGAGAGGGACGTCGAGCCAACAACCACTATGGCTAAACCAGACACTAGATCAATTGTCCTTATAACTAAAAAGAAACAACAGAAGTCAAAGTCAGCTTGTTTAGTGAGTGATGAAGAAGCTTCACCTAAGCAGGAGCAATAGAAAGAATCAGAAAAGGCACTCTGTTCTGCAGCGGAATGGTCACAAGAACAAGAGGAGGAAGAGACTGAAATTGTGAATGGGACAGAAACCGCCTGATCCCTGTCCTTAAGTGAGCTGTGAGACATGCAGAAGGATTTTAGCCATCAACCAGGTGAGCTAATTCTCAGCTGGTTACTCTTATGCTGGGGTATTGGGGACAACAGCCAGGAACTAAAGGGCAAGGAAGCATGGCAGCCAGGATCCCTTGCTAAAGGTAAAGCCATTGGCAATGGGGTTGGAAAAAGAGCAGGAGTATTCAGTCTTTGGTGGGAACTCCTGTCAAGTGTGAAGGACAGGTATCCCTTCAAGGAAGAACATTTTAAATTCCCTTCAATAAAATGGGCCAGCATTGAGGGAGGTATGCAGTATTTCAGGGAATTACCCGTGCTGGAGGTGATCTATATAACAACCTGGATAACAAGAAAGTATACAAAGACCCAGATGAAACCCAGTGCACACAGTCCACGTGGCAAAAGTTTGTATGGAATGCACCAACATCATACAGTCACACCCTGGTGATAATGAGCCAGGCAGACACAAAATTTTATTTTATTTTATTTTATTTTATTTTATTTTATTATTTTACTTTATTTTATTTTATTTTATTTTATTTTATTTTATTTTATTTTATTATTTATTTTATTAATTACAATTACCAAACTGTTCTTAACCCATGAGTTTTCTCAGTTTCACCCTTCCAATTCCCTTCCCCATCCTTCCAGAGGGAGAGCGATCAAGCAGCTGTGTGGGGTTTAGCTGCTGGTTGGAGTTAAACCATAGCATACACAGAGCATCTGATGAAAGGTGAGATCTTAAAGGGGAAAAGGACAGCAATTTATTATTTCTAGCATACATAAATATTACTGAATGTGCATAGACATCCACTAATTGAGGCGTTACCATTTTACAGAGTGAATTGTCAAAACATAAAACCCTAAAACCTTTCAGAACAGCCTCTACCAACCGAAAGCAGACGGCCGAAATCAATGTACTGGGGGGGGGCGGGCGGCGGGAAGAGAGTACAGAAAGAAAAAGAATGGTGCTGTCAGAAGCGCTTACTTTTAACAAAGCCATAAGCAGCTCTAGGACTGAAGTCCAGTCAAAGTTTTAAATTTTCTCCTATTTTATTGTATTTATACAACATTCTCCTGGCCAAACCATCAAAAGAGATTATCAGTTCCAACAGCCTAACATCTCTATAATTTCAAAGTATAATCTTATGAATACCCTTTATCCTTATTTAAATCAGGTATAACAACCCTATTCTCTGAAGGTGAGTAAAAATGTGTTCTGAAAGATCAGTTTTGAAAGGTCAGATATTTGCAAGTGAAGGTTAGTTGTAGTAGTCTAGTTACTAACACTGTTCATACTTTTCAGGCCAAATACATCATTTGAGAATTAGAAAGTGAGAGTTATTCAAATTTTTAGCTTGATTCATTATAATATGTAAAGGAAAATTCAAACTTTTTAAAGGAGACATAACAGATGAAAGTATGAAAATGGTAATGTTGGAAATACAATAAAGGGGAAAAAGAACAATACATTATAATTTGATTTTTTTGTTTTCCTTGCTCTGGTCTGATTAGGAAATGTTTTGAAATACTGCTACTAAAAGGATGAAAGAGAATGAAATAAGACAGATCAGATACTATGAAAAATATTGTAAGTGCATTTATTTAGATTAAATTAATTACTCTTTGAATGGTACCTGTTGAGATTGTTACATAAATTTGAGAAAAATTATCCAAAATAACTCCAAGACAGTCAACATCAAAGTTTAAAACAAATAAAAAGTAAGGTTTTTTCACTCAATATAGTTTCTTATAGAATTTCAGGGAGAAACGCATGTGGAGTAGTTGCATATTCACAAAATTATTGCTCAAAAGACCTGCTATCAGTCTAATTCCTAAGTCTGCATGTGCTCAGTGTTCATCAGAATGAAACGCCGGGGCACAAACAGTAAAGCAAAACCAGATTAATATTCACAGTACTGGGCTGATGAAATACCTTTTACCTTTAAAATGAAAAGCAGCGAGGACTTAGCTTCCTGCAGAGTACTTTAGTTTCAAAACCCACATAGTTCCTATTCTTAGACCCTCTGAATTCAGCCCCTATTAGCTGAAATTAGCTGAAAAAAATAGCATATATTTGAACTTCAGTTATATTTGAATCTGATAGTGACATTTTTAAGACGTGCATTTGCACACTGAGTAAAACCAAAATCTTAAAGTGAATGAATCATCTAAGACTTGATTTTCAATTTGGCTTCTCAATTTAAAGCACAGTAACATTGACAATATCTAGTCATTTTTACTCCTGGTTTTAAGAAATCTTTCTCTTCCAGATCTACAAAATATTTGTTGGTTGTTTTATTTCTCCGGTCAGCCAGGATAAACTCTTAATTACAGCAATTAATACAATTTAAAAAAAATACCCAACAAGAGTAGATAGGAAATTGGTAAAGAGTTCTGTGTAAGACAATGGGGTTGCAAGTAAGCATGAAGCAGCTGTCTCTGCGGTGATACAGGATTTAAGCTGAAGCTGGCATGCACAAGAAGGTTACACATAAAAGTAGATCTTGACTCCATTGCATAATTTACACAATATATAAGTTGTCTAATTATCTTGGAACAAGCGGTCACAACAGTTGGAAATGGTCAGATAGGGGCTGGAAATACAAAATAGATGTTTTGTTCAACGATTCAACAAATAGTTCTGTCATTTGAGTTGTTATTTACAAATCAAAGGCATCATTTTTTGTTAGTGAAATTACCATAAATACCCCTTAGAGGATCTGAATTGTGAGTCTAGGCATAATGACATTAAGTCTGATTCTATGAAGTTCTGATAGTAACTAATCTGAGCTGAATTTTATTCCCCTATAAAACAAGACATCCAGGTATAGGCATCTTACATAGCCCAAGAACCTTGAGATTAAAGTCTCCTACTATTTCCTTAACATGAGTATATCAGAGTCTTGGTCTCCAAAGCCAAAGATTTTACATGCAGAGTAATAATATAATATTAGTAGTATAGAAAATAGTAAAGCAGGCGTACTGAGTGAGACAAAGCTGATAACAGGTTTGAACAAGAGTCCTCTCTTTCCAAATGTACTGTTGCAGGGTGGACTTTGTTGTTCACCCCTGTTCTGCTGACTTGCTTTTCAGCCCATCACCTTCCAAAGGACTTTCTAAGTTAAAAAAGCAGTTCATCCTTTCCCCTGCTTCCTATCCATTCCCACAGGTGTTCAGAAAACTCTCCATTACCCTGAAGTTTGCGGTTTGGGTCCGCTCTCTTTTGCAAGCAAACATTCCTCCTTTCTGCAGGTTCCCCAATCAGCAGCACACAGCATCCTACATGTTTGTTTAGGACTGTATTGTGGGAGGTACTCTCAGCAGAGCACATGTGCTTCCAAGAAACAGGTAAAACACTGGTGCATTTCACAGAGAATTGCTTTGGGGTCATATCACATCATTTAGTCTATTATTTTTAAGAGCAACGGTTCCTGGTGCAAAATCTCTTTTTCATCTTTGTCTCCAGAAAAGCAGCTTAATGCCCTCTTTTAAGATGATATGATGAAAGTTCAAAATATGGATTATTTAAAAAAATCTTATTGCATTTTTATAGCTGCATTTTTTGAGTTTTCTCTGCTATCATTGCATTACTGTAAGGGTCGTTGTGGCTCTTTCATTTGACAGTTTTACACGTAAGTCATTTTTATGCCATTCCCACTCAGATTTTTAGAAGAAAAAATATACTGGGTGGTTTTTTTTCCTTCATAACAATATTGTGTTAGCTGTAATGAATATACTTGAAATTGTACTGTTACTGGACTCTTTAAAGTGTCGCATTGCTCCTGAAAACATTTCCAGCTAACATAAGAGAAAAATAACACCTATATGAAGACATTAAGTTTTGCCCCCTCAGCCTGACTTACTCTATGATTCCACTTAAAATAAGGATGTACCTATCTTCTTCAAGGAATGTAATCATGTATGTAAAAATGGCAAGCATTTAAAAATTCAGTTGAAAAACTTATATATTTAATATGTAAAACTGAAAAAGCTGAAGAAATCTGTATCAACTGGGTTTAGTTTTCAGAACTCTTGAGATTCTACATTTTAGGAAAAACAGAACTAATTAATTTCTTTTTAGTAGTCTGTAACCCTCTTGATGATAAACTTTGTAATGTAAGTAATTATCAAGGAAAAAGGAAGCCAAATTAAACAACTGTAGAATCATCTGTTTAAGAGATACAGAATATATATATAATGATAAATGAAGCAAAAAAGAGTGTGTTGGTACCAAAGACTTCTCTTTCTTCATATAAAAATCACATATCCCTCTTTAAATAACAATAATAATAAATATTAAATATTCATGTACACTTTCCTTAAGTATAATCTTCTGAAATAAATCTATTATCTGGATGAAATCTTTAAGTCAAGTCACTTTTGGGACCCATATTAATTTTTTTAAAATTCCCAGGGAACATGAAAATTGGTAGAGAGTATGCAAACAATTGATTTTACAAATTACTGTGTGGCGCAACAGTTTAATAAAGAGCACCTAGAATACTTCCATATGTCCTAAAGCATATCAACAGCAGTGAACACCATTATATTCAGCATGAACCCCAGCCACAGTAACTGAGACCTCAGGTCAAGCCTCACTGAAATCAGCAGAACTGCCCAGTTCTATGGTTTTGTAAAGTATATCCAGGAAAAAGAGATTCCTCTCAGGATGAACTACAAAAGATGACATCTAACATGCTGTCATTGATGAGTTTTATATGGATTATCTGGTTGTTTTACACCTTTACATTAGATATCAACGCCTAAAGAATCTCAGTGGTTTTTCCATGGCATGAAATGGCAATCCATCCAATATTTACTTGTTTTAAACAATTTGTAAAAGTACATGGTTTCATAAAGATAACATTATTTTCCCTGTTACCTAAGAGATGTATGTTTCTCCTCTGTATTAAGGAGAGGAAAACAGAGTATGTATTTCTGCAAGAATACAAATGAAATTTAAAAGCAGCTAAACAATTTCTATATCATATCTGATAGCTGAAGTAACTGAAGCAACTAAAATAAAATTTGGAAGTAAAAAAATTGAAGAATTAAACTTACAGAATTTAAATATAGAGGGGTTTTTTTTGAAGCTGAGGGATACGGTGTAACTGGGGGATATTATACTGATAGATATGGTGTATTGTAAATCTAAATGAACATTGTATATCAAAACATCCCTAGTACAATCCAAATTCATCGCATCAAGAGGTATATTCAACTTAACAATGGTATGGTCTGCTATATAGATAACATTAGATGTTTATCGATATGCCCAAAATGTGGATGGGAGCAGGTGTTTCCAGAGACACTGTTCATAATGGTCATTCTTGTGACATGGCCAAAATACCTTCTGTCCTGGAAAATACATGTTTTCTAGGTTTCCACCTGGAATGGAGAAAAGAACAGGGCTTCTTGCATGTACATGCATGTATGTTCTTTTCTTATGTGACAACATAAATGTTTTATGTGGGAGTATGCTGCCATTCTTGCTTGCCTGCCATGTGCACACACCAAGTCTCTTTCCACAGCGGCAGCAGGTGAATGGATGGTAATAAAGGTCTTTTTAATAAGTCACATAAAATAGTTTCCCTCAGTTCAAATGTTTTTGATAAATATACAGAACTCTGTTGGCATGAGCTGAATTTCTCTCCTATTCACTAGGGGCTATGCAGAGAATTAGGTCTCCACATATTGGCAGTCACACATTTCTGCTCTCAGAAATGTAATGCATAGATATCACTGTAAATAATTATGAAGACTTCAAAAGACTGTAAATCTCATGTTAAGACTTCCATATTTAATTTCATTTTCTCAGCAAGATTTGCAACAAAGTATAAATTGTGCCAGATTTCTGGGGTTTTGTGGTAGAAATTGGGCAGTTTACACTAGCCGTAGCTCTGGCTGTGACTATTGACAATGTATGTTAAAGATATTTCTGTATACATACATATACTCATACAGAAATATAGGTACAAACATGTTAATTTAAATTAACTCAGAATTTGACAAGTAGCTAACATGCAGATTGAACATCATGTATTTCCTACACGTATATCAGATCAAGTTTTCTCTTCCAGAATCAAAAAGGATCACTCCTGTTCCCTGACAAGCCTAAAAGTCAGTCTGTTAAGATTGTTCCAATGAAAGTATTTTTTTCTACATACTTGTGTAGTACTTTCTTTAATCCAGTGCCCATTTCACAGTTGAGTTACAAACTCCAGAGCAGGTTACAAGGGAATACTGAGGGACTTTCATTTATACTGCTACTAGACATAACTTTAATGCTGTTCTTGCATTTAACATCTTTCATCAGTTTACTGGAGCATGAGTCCTATAGTGTACCTCATTGAACTTACCAGTACCTAAGATAGAAATACACTTACAGAACAGCTCCCAAGAGATGAAAATGGAAAATCAGTTCTTTTATTGCAGATGTAGTAACTTATAGTGTACCATTAGTTTAAGCTTTTCCATTAACTCACTGAATACACTAATACCAATAAAGATTTGAACTGAGTTTCTTCTCCCCCTCCTCAGTCTTCTCTGGGTATGTATTTCTGTAGCATAAGCAGCTTTCAAGGCAAATGTTTTGTAATAGCAGTAAATGATAAAATTATTTCAGAAATACATAATTGAAAGGTATGTTTCAAAGTAAAGGGAGTATTTTCACTATGATATAGGAAAGCAAAGTTTAATTGGAAAGGTTTCATGTAGTTCTCCTTTCAAGCCAGTTCTTGGTAACATAAAACATTTGCATACATTTCATCTTATATTGAGATAAGTCAATTTTTTCTGATAAAGCTGATTTGAGATGAATTCTCAAAAGAAATTAAGAGAATTGTAGATATGGGGAATTCCCACCCCAGCCCCTTTTTTTTTTTTTTTTTTTTTTATGCGGGATTAAATGACAAGAGTAAATGAGATTGAATATCTTGGGAGTTAGTATGGCAAATCACTGGAAGCTGATAATGTAAAAAATTAGTAATTTGCAGTTACGGTATTATATTCATCCAGTCCACTGAACAGTTCAGATGAACTACCTGAATTTTTCCTTATAGAGATTTTTTTTTTTCTTTCTGGAAGTGCAATTTAACCAAAATTAGAAGAAAACCAAAAAACCAAAAACCAAAACCAGCAAATTAGTCAGGTTTATTTTTGTTTGAACTCTTTCATATAAAATGAGACTTCTATTTAATTTTTACATTTAATTTTTACTTCAGACTGCATTTTGTAAACAAGGAGTGAGTTTCATAAATATCACCCTTAATCCTTTCAGCTTGTACTTTACACACTTCCTTTTTGATTGGGAAATAAATAACAAGATAATCTGAGAATGCTTCTACTTTCTTCTTGTTTCTACTTCTTTTACTCTTAACTACGTCAAAAAGATTTTGGAAACAGAAAGTCATTTTTTTTACTTCAAATATCTTTCAAATATCCATTTAGGAAAATAAAATGTTTTCATTCTTCATTATTTCAGAAACATTTCTCTAGGACAACTTTGGTTTCTTCAGACTTCTGTAATACTAGTCCCAGATAAATATAGAAGGAAAAATTGTTCAAAATTATTGTGTTTATTAGCTAAAAAGGCAATAATAGAATTATGTAACCCAAGCAGAAAACGGATCTTGAAGGTTAAATATACATTCACAAATTCTAACTTTATTCCCCAAATAAACTTCATTTATAGATAAAAGCTAGTTATTTTTGTTATGAAATAAGAAGTAGAAGTGAAATAGATATTTAAATTCAGCAAAAAGATAAATATAATAATATTGTGTAGTAATGTGGTAATATGTTATTATTTTTCTTATATTAAATTGTGACAAGGTAGATCACACACATTAATTTTTTTCAGCATTTTCAGTTTTTCCTGCAGAAGATGAGACATTTTTTCTTTTGCTTTTTAAGCTTATAATTTTAAGTCTGAAAATCAAACTGAAAACCTTTGATACTTACACATTTTCCCATTGTGCTGGTGGAACATGACTTCTACAAGCTCAACCACAACATTTAAGGGAAAAAAGTTTAAAATATGTTCTAGCTGCCTCTCACAGTGCTAGCCCACTAGCATTTCTTTTGCTAACCTGCTAAGAACCTGATGGTCTTTCAAAAAAAGAAAAAAAATAAATCCTGCTAAATATAGCAACTTGATAGACAAGGCACCAAAATGCTGATAGTAGCACTTACAAGCAACCTTTAAAGTGAGATTTTTCCTACTTTTGGCCTTTTCTTTACATGATGATTTTCACTGGTTTGACTTTTGAACATAAAAAGGGAAAGTACTATTACATTCCTCTGTTACATAGCAGAACATGTGGCAATCTTGTTACATTCTCCTTAATTCCTGAGAATCATGTTGAAATAACAAATAACCCTCCACACTAGTTGTCTACCTTTGAAACAAAGTAGAAAATATTTTGATGTAATATAAAATAAGAATGTTTTTTGATGAAAAGGTAAATTGTTTGGGGGTATTTTTTGGTTTTTTTTCTTTTTATTATTTAACAAAAATAATAATAGTAATTAACGAAAAAAAAAAGTCTTTATAAAAAGTATTGTGAATACAGACAGGTTCCAGACAGATTTGGCCTTAAATTTCTAAACAAAAGTTTCCAAGATTTTGGTTTGGAAACTCTGTAGACTGAAATACCATATTCTGCATGAAAGCAGTTTGATGGAACTAAACAGCAAACTGCCTCTGTTGCCATAAAGATGTAAACGAACTGAAATGAGTTGCAGTCATCCAGTAATGTCATTCCCTTAATTCTTTCTGAAAAAATGGTAATGTCTCATAACTGACTAGGAAAGAAACTTCAGCAGATCAATAAAAATGCATCAAGTTAATAACCACAGCTTCTATGCAGAATTAAGTGAAGAAAAATCAGGTGCAGTAGCGCAGATAAAAGTTTTTGTATTGAAATATTTCCACAAAGCCTGTCTTTCTTTGATGCTTGTCACTATGCCAACTGTGAGGTGATATGAGAACCTGTAATTTATTATTTTATTAACTTTTCAGAGTGCTAAACTGGTAAGCATAATCCATACCTTATGCAAGAGAAATTACATTTTTTATGTATCTTATTTTGATTGGTGACTGAGAATCAATTTCTCTGTGAGACAATAAATACTAGGACAAGATCCAAAAGTTTTAAAAGGAGTTTTAGAAATGATAGAAAGGCAACTGGATAAATTTTCTCTTCAGTAGAGACCTTTTTGTCTCTTCAGTGGAGAAATTTCTCCTCCATGGATACATTTTTTTCCTGTCTTTTGAACAGTCTTCAGATCTTTTACTTAATTGTTGATTTCACCAAATGGTTTTCTATGTGGAATGCAATTATAACTCAATAGTACTGTAATTATAAAAATATAATATAGTAATTATGAAAATAGTACTACTGGAAACTACCAGTTTTACTTACAGCTTTCCTAGCCACAATTAATGTAAATAATAACATTATTTATGTGGCATTTCAGATACTGTCTGACAGACAAATGGATTTTGCCTTTGCCTGGATAACAAGCAAGTCACAAAATGTGCTACTGCATTATTGAGAAAAAAAATGGAACACGCTATCCTTTGAAAAAAACATATTTTATCACACTCTATTAGATACACTTTTCCCCTCGTTTTGTATTATCTCAAGTAAAAGTGTGTTTGACAATTCACATGCATATGTAGCACACAGTGCTTCTTAAACAAGCCATTAATTTAAATTGAGTCCATTTATTGCAATGGCTGTCCTGGCAATCTTTTCCAGAGTATGGTGAGTATATGTCATAAAATAGTCATTATGTATTTGGATAGAATGTTAACATCCTTAATATTTAAAACTGAATAAAATGTTAACATGTATGCATAACATTCTGCACGATACACCTTCGCTGTCTTCCTTAAAATCAGAAAGAAAACCATGTTCCTTTTCCTTTACAACTGGTCACTCCTTTTTAAGCATTTTCCCAGGTGACAGGTATGGCATATGGGATATACAGTATGTTTAGTCTCATATTTTTAGTGCCATTGAGCACCAAACTTATGTAGTAATGAGTAAGAAGCCGCCACAAAGTCTTTGACAAGTGACACAACATTGATTTAAGAAAGTAATTTCAACCTCCTCCATTAGCATCCTCGACTGGCTAGACCCTTGGAAGAGGTTATCTTTTGATTGAGAGAATTTCTGGCTAACACAAGTATACCATGAGAGGTGGGCACACTGAGGTTATGTTAATCACCCCACATGCTCTTTTTTCAATAGAAATATAAGAAGAGTAAATTAAATGTTTTGGGAAAGTACAGCCAAATGGGCATAGCGGCCAGCTTGGTTTTTAAGTTCTTCGCTAAAATTAAACAGGGCCTGAAATGAAAGTGTGTGCTGCAGTGGCTTTTGGTCTCAGTTTATAGATGGAACTTAATTGTTAAACTCTCTGAACATGTAAGTATCATATTGAACCCAACTTCTGGGTAAAAAGATGAAGGAAGAGAGAAACAGTTTAGAGTACAAGAATATTTATTCTCTAGGTTTGAAATTGTTTCCTATTTTAATTCCTGTGTTGCCTTTATTAGTTTATTTTGACTACCTGCTAGTAGGTCGAAATTTTGTCAAAACATTCAAAGCAAAATTATTCCTCCACAGATCCCATTTATCCCTGCAGCTTGTCCACAGAGCCTTTCATGCAAGAGTTGCCCAGCCACCCTATTTTCCTGGTGCAGGTGATACTGAAAGGGAACAGAGGAAGATAAAAAGGCTGATTAAAAAAGGCCACTGAGGTATATTCATATGGTATGCAAGTGCTTCTGTGTCCCACAGTATGCAGAAAGGTCATGCATATTTTTTGCTCACAGTTCTTCTCTAGTAATATGGTCCTGTGTTCAGGCCAGTTAAGTACCTGCAAGTCAGAAGTATGGCTGGGCAATGTATTTAGCCTTAAGCTATCTGCAGTGCATCTGACACAGCTTAGATAGAGTCAGATGATGCTCAGAACTACAAGAGAAGTACAAGACAAAATTACCTAAATCCCTAACGCCCATCCCCTGCCAAAAAAAAAAAAAAAAGTGTACTGTGTCACAGGTTCTGAGCACACAGAACGTAGTCAAAAGTCTGATCAGAGACTCATTAAAAGAATCCTGACACATTACGTTAGATAGAACTGCATAGGAAGAAAGGGCTGGTGACAGACCGAAGGAGTGGATGGGGAGGTTGGCTGCATGGGAGGAAAGGATTGGGAGGTCAGGGATGAGATGTTCTGAATATTCCAGAAGAGCACAGAGATTCTTCAGTATTTAGTAAAATTAGACCTAGATTTTACATTAAAAGTCAGTACTTTTGAAATTCCCAGCCATTTTTTGCAAAATGTAAGTTGTTTATATGGTTTAAATAATTTTTCAAGAAGCATGCAGGACTTAGGGTCAAAGGAAAACTTCTCTGCTTTTGTGTGGAGGTGTCATTGGAAAACTGGATTTTTATTTTATCTTTTTCTTTTCTTTGAAAAAAAGTCTTTTATGCAATCAGACATTTTTAAGACAGTGTTGGCAGTCAGTCGTTAATACACCTGGGTTAAATATAACTGGTTTGTACACAACTAGGTTCAGTATAACTAGGTTAAGACTTACAGATTTCAATGTGATTTGACTCTATGCTTATTTAAAATTCCTCAAAAGCTGGAAAAGTGTAATTCTCTGAATCTCTAAATTTTCCAATTCTCTAACGCTTAAAATCTTTTTGCCATTCTTTTCTTTTTCATACTTTGTTAGAAACCCATACTCAAATATGATGAACTGTTTTTGGAAGCTAGAACAAAGATGTGAAACTATAGAGCCTGAAGATGACTTAGGAGATTGAGGCAGTGCTATTTAAAGGGAAAAGACTGGGATATTTCAATAAAAACCTGACAAACTATTTATTTAGACAAGGATGAAAAGTCTAAGAACTAGTTACTGCTTTAAGGGGTTTTTTAGAAATCAGGTAAATTATCAAAGAGTAGCTGAAAATCCTATAAAAATTTTACAATTTCCAACACTTAGGCTAAAGGCAATTTTTTTTTTAAATCATTGGCAGTTTACATTCTTTACAGAATGTCTTATAAGCAGGTGAGTGATTTCTAGATCAAAGGCATAGGAAAGGTGGGGATTAATTCCACCTAGCTTTAGCTACCTAAAAATAATAAGCAAGTTCCTTATCCTACATACAGCTTCAGGCACCTATGCATTCCATTGACTGTGGCAATGCACTTTTCACCCTCTTTTGTCACAGAAACTACTAGGTAAGACTAAATGACTTGATTTAAGTGGCTAAAAGTAAATTATTCCCGGTCTGGGCTGCTGCAACAGCTAGAAAATTAATGAAAGAAATGGATAAATGGTTCTAGGTAAAAATTTTGATTTTGAAAAGAGGTTACACTGTCTCCATTCATAAATCACTCCTATAATCCACAACAGTTCTACTGAAACCAATAGATTTCAAGTATATAGCTATAAGTGATATCAGTGTGATACCAATTAAACATGAAGATCTTATCTAATTTAAATGAAAAATGAATGCCTATGTAATTTTAAGGTCTCATAATGGCATGATGCAGTCAGAATGTTAATTGAGTAGAATTAGTAGATTGTTATAGACAAAAGTATTTAGTGATTTATTGTGGTGTTCTTTGATTGTATTTGTTACATTACCAAGAAGATTATTTTAGGTGAATCAGTTTTGTTTTGTTTTTTAAATTTATATATAACAGAAATTACATCAACTCTTAGATCTATATAGTACAGAACAAATTTTAACGACTATAATAAGGCAATGAAAACTGTTCCTACAAAAGCACAGCTTGTAAATACAATTATGCTAATGCACACTTCTGTATAAAAAACACAGAATGAAGTTACATTATATTTCTATTTGTATTAGATATTCCTGCTTCAGTATAGCCTGGATTATTATTTAAGGTTAAAATTAATGTTATAATTTCTACATTTAAAAACCTCCCATGAAGACACACATGTAAAAGTCTTAATGTGCTGCTTAATTGAATTTCAGATTCAGAGGTTTGGGATTAATATTAAGGATGGTATTTTGCAGTTTTGGGTGGTGGTTTTTTTTTTTTCCCCTTGAGGTTTGAACACCTGAAATTGCTAATGAAGCATCAACACTACTTCAGCTTTGCTGATAAATGTTACTTGAAAACAGTAAACCAAGGCCTTTTGGGGGACAAAATGCCCTTGAGTCCTTAAGCACCAAGTGCTAATGGCATGGAAACATTCAGATTGCCATGTCTATCTTAGTCTGCTCTAAATGAATTCAATATCAGTGCTCCCACAGCTGTACATACCAATTAATGTGATTATTAATTCAGTAATACTTTATTATTTGTTATGTCTGAGACAGGTGTATTATGTGGGTAGGATTAACTCAGTTTAGCATTAAATGCATGAAATGTAAGCACCCACAGCTTTGCCCAGATTATTATTGTATCTGCAAGTTTTAATTTTACAATTATACAATGTAATATTTTGGGGTTTGGTTTTAACTTTTCTAACTTTATATAGAAAACGTTACAGAGGAAATTTAATGTTATCTTAGATTAAGAATGTACTGAGAAACAAGGCAGAATCAAATTTACAATAACAGGAGTTCAATTTTCAATTAGTACCTTACAGTAATTAGATATTTCACTTAATTTATTTTTGTAGGTTATGTGCTTTCACCTGTACTGCTCTTTCTTCATTTTTTAACCTTATCTGCAGCACAGCAGAGAAATCATCCAATCATCCCACTCTAAGGCTTCTATTTAACTTTTCTTTGTTAGAAGATAGAATATAAATTAACTGTAACTAATGTCTCCACATTTCTATTATGTTAAATTGAAATTAGTCTTAAAAGATAAGAATAAATTCCTTATCCAGAGAAACCTGTTATCAGTTCCTAACATTTTTGTATGATTAACCAGATCCTGTCTGGGTTTTGAATTTGATTCCTATTTTATGATACTTATATACACAATATGTAAAAGCAACTTATTGGAGAATTATCTCTTGTGCTATATATACAGGAAAAATTCACATATTTCCTAAGTTATCCCAGTGCCTGGTAAGTCTCTTAATTACAAAATCATTTCATCTGGTTACAAAACCGGGGTGTTTCCCCCACCATTTATTTAAAGTTCCCTTTGTTTAATGCCACTTGTCAGTTGCTATCCAACCCTTTCTGGGTATTTAAACTGTAGCCATCCACAGGACCTGGAAACCATTGAAAGGTTAACTACTACCCTGATCGTATATAAAAAAGTATATAAAACAGCCTTTCTTTGTTCAATGTTTATTTCTGACGTACATCAGTTCTGGATTTATGACCTCCACTGGTGGATACTGTTGTCTGGCATCCACTCCTGGGATCTCCTAACCATCCCATTGACCTTGCTTCTGCCCCAGCATTTTAACCCATTTCTAGCCTTGTCACGTGGACTTAACAGTACGTTCCTTGGCTTATGATCAGGCTCTCATTTTGCTTTGTGTGGCATCTGCTCCTCTATTGTCTCCCGTTTAGTGTGGTTCTTGGCTATGGTATGTGCCCAGAACATTAACCTCTCCAGCTACGTATGTGCTAGCACATTAAATGGCTCCACAGCTGTGGCCTCAGTGTCAATCAGCCCACACAAATACTATTCCCCCCTGTTATTCACAAAAGTATGACAGTCAGATGTAAACTATCTACTGCATTATGAGAGGCTCCTCACCTGTGCAAACTCTCAAACTGTGCCTTGAAGTGATGCCAAGGACCATTCTAGTTTAACAGTAAAGAATTAGAGTGCCCAGGTAGCTAAAGTCACTGGCTGGTGACTAGTATGGATGTAGCCTCTGGTCTATAACCTCAGGTCAACTCTAGTTTTGTATTTGGTATCAGTTGCCGCATATTTTACTCTGATCTTCACTGTCTGCTATTTCACACGCCAGTATCACAACTTTTACAGATTGTTTCTATAAGGTCATATTTTTATTCTATTTGCACTTTTTAAAAGCAAAAATAGCTTATAAGCCTTCTTTAGTATACATTCAGACTTTTTTTCTCCACCCTGAATCTACTGAGGTACTGCTATGTAGTAGTAGTGCATGGCTTCAAGTGCTATGTATACAGTTACTAAAACTATGTACCAGTTTGTAAATTACTATATTTGCCAATTGCCAATACTTAAAGATATGTCTGTTAGGAATGGCAAAAGAGTCGAGGGAATATCTGTGGAAAAGTATGGAACAAAACCCAAAAATTAAATCAAATCATTATGTCACGAAAAACAGAATTTGGAAAAGAAAAAACAACAAAGATCTATCACATTTCCCGTGAAACTGCTATGTAAAGAATCAAGAAGCTGGAAGACCAGCAGGGTCACATGAATTAAAACAGGCTATACATTTCATTTACTATACATGTACTTTACTAACTGAAGCCATTTAATCTAGCAGTATGTGTACATACTTCAAAAGTTCAACTGCCTGTTGTATAACAAACAGAGCAACTAAAAGCGGACGGGTGACAGTGGCGGGTGACTCTTCTGAGAGGTACAGAGGCACCCGTTTGCCAGCCTGACATACTTCTAGAGAAGTGTGCAGCTTACTGCAGGCTCGGGTCAGGGATGTCACCAGGAGACTACCTAGCCTAGTGCAGTCCACAGACTATCATCTGCTGCTTTTATTTCACGTGGGCACCGACGATACCACCAGGAGCAGCGTGAGGAGCACCAAGAAGGATTACAGAGCCCTGGCATGGTGGTGAGAGACTGAAGAACAGGTTTGGTTTTTTTTCATCAGCTCTCCTGGTTAAAAGCAAAGGGTTTGAAAGGGCAAGCTAAATCTTCAAAATCCATAAATAGTTACAGGACTGGTGCTGCAGCCAAGGGTTCGGCTACTTAGACCACGGGACTCACTTTGAGAAACCTGGTCTACTGGGGGCTGATGGGGTTCATCTGACACAGAGGGGGAAGAGCATCTTAGGTCATAGGCTTGCCAAGCGGGTGCAGAGGGCTTTAAAGGAAAGCTGTCAAGGGAGGGGAACCTCAACCCATCCCACTCCTACCAGTTTGACACCAGTGCCAGCAAGAGATGCCCAGAGCCTGGAGAGGGGTCGCAGGGCAGGGGGAGCACCTGAGGAGCAGCACAAAGGAATTCCAGCTGCTCCAGCCAGTCAGTCAGCTCCACCGGGGGCTCAGACTAAATGTTTCTGTGCAAACGCACGTAGCACGGGGGATAAACAAGAGGAGCTGGAGACTTGCACGTGCCTGCAGGGCTGTGATCCGACTGGTGTCACGGAGACATGGTGGGATGGCTCCAGTGCCTGGAGAGCTGGAATGGAAGGATACAGGCTCTTTAGGAAGGACAGGCAGGGCAGACAAGGAGAGGGTGTCACCCGCTGTGTCAGTGACCAGCCGGAGTGCATGGAGCTCCGGCTGGGCAGGGATGAGGAGCCCGGCAAGAGCTCACGGGTCAGGATTACAGGGAGGGCAGGGACAGGTGACATTATAGTGATGGTCTGCTACACAGCACCCAACAAGGAGGACTGAGCAGATGAAGCCCTCTACAGACAGACAGGAGCAGCCTCAAGTTCACAAGCCCTGGTCCTCATGGGGAACTTCAGTCAGCCCAGTATCTCTTTGAGGGACAACACAGCAGGACACAAGCAATCCTGGAGAGTCCTGGAATGTGTTGATGATAATTTCCTTCTCCAAGTGACAGAGGAGCCAACAAGGTGAGGTGCCACGCTGGGCCTTGTTCTCACCAACAAGGAGGGGCTGGTGGGGAATGTGAAGCTCAAGGGCAGCCTGAGCTGCAGTGGCCATGAAATGGTGGAGTTCAAGGTCTTTAGGGCAGTGAGGAGAGCACGGAGCAAGCTCACTACCCTGGACTTCAGGAGAGCAGACAATGGCCTTTTCAGGGATCTGCTTGGTATAGTACCACGGGATAGAGCCCTGGAGGGAAGAGGGGCCCAGGAAAGCTGGTTGATAGTCAAGGATCACCCCCTCCAAGCTCAGGAGCAATGTGTGCGAACAAAGAGGATGTCAGGCAAAAGCACCAGCAGATCTGTGTAGATGACCAAGGAGCTCCTGGACAAACTCAAACACAAAAAGGAAGCCTGCAGGGAGTGGAAGTAAGGACAAGTAGCCTGGGAAGAATGCAGAGAAATTGCCCAAGAAGCTAGGGATCAGGTTAAGAAAGCTAAAACCCTGTTAGAAATAAATCTTGCCAGGGATGTCAAGGGCAAAAAGTAAAGCTTCTATAGGTACATCAGTGATAAAAGCAAGACTAAGGAAGATGTCGGCCCTCTCCAGAAGGAAATGGGAGAGCTGGTTACCTGGCATATGGAGAAGGCTGAGGTATGCAATGACTTTTTTGCCTCGGTTTTCACTGAGAAGTGCTCCAGCCACACCACCCAAGTCACAAAAGGCAAAGGCAGGGACAGGGAGAATGAAGAACCACCTGCTATAGGAAAAGATCCGGCTCAAGATTATCTAAGGGACCTGAAGGTTTATAAGTATATGGGACCTGATGAGATGCCTTCACGTGTCTTCAGGGAACTGGTGGATGAAGTGGTTAAGCCACTATCCATCGTATTTGAAAAGTCGTGGCAGTCCAGTGAAGTTCCCACAGGCTGGAAAAGGGGAAACACAACCCCCATATATAAAAATGGAAATAAGGAAGACACAGGGAAAACTACAGACCAGTCAGTCTCAACTCTGTGCCTGGCAGGTTCATGGAGCAGATCCTCCTGGAAACTATGCAAAGGCCCATGGAAAATAAGGAGGTGATTGGTGACAGCCAACATGGCTTCACTAAAGCTAAATTGTGCCTGGCAAATTTGGTTGCCTTCTACAATGGGGTTACAGCATGGCTGGATGAGGGAAGAGCAACTGACACAAACTATCTGGACTTCTGCAAAGCTTTTGACACTGTTCCACATGACATGCTTGTCTCTAAGTTGGAGAGACATGGATTTGACAGTTGGACCACTCAGTGGATAAGGAATTGGCTGGATGGTTGCACTCAAAGAGTTGCAATTAATGGCTCAATGTCCAACCAAAGACTGGTGATGAGTGGCTTCCTCAGGGGACCATACTGGGACCAGTGCTGTTCAACATCTTTATTGGTGGCATGGACAGTGGGATTGAATGCACCCTTAGCAAGTTTGCCGAGGACACCAAGGTGAGTGGTGTGGTCAACACACTGGAGGGAAGGGATGCCCTCCAGAGGTACCTGGACAGGACTGGCAGGTAGGCCCATGCAAAACTTGTGAAGTTCAACAACACCAATTGCAAGGTCCTGCACACAGCTTGGGCCAACCCCCAGTATCAATACAGGCTGGGCAGAGAATGGATTGAGAGCAGCCCTGAGGAGAAGGGCTTCAGGGTGCTGTTTGATGAGAAGCTTGATGTGACGCGGCTATGTCCTCTTGAAGCCCAGAAAGCCACTTGTATCCTGGGCTGCATCAAAAGAAGCCTGGCCAGCAGGTTGAGGGAGGGGATTCTCCCCCTCTACTCCGGTCTCATGAGGCCTTACCTGGAGTGCTGCCTTTGACTGTGGGGGGCCCCAACATAGGAACAACATCAGCCCTTTGGAATGAGTGCAGATCAGGGCCATAAAGAGGATCAGAAGGCTGGAGCACCTCTCCTATGAGGACAGGCTGGAAGACAGGCTTGTTCAGCCTGGAGAAGACTCGGGGGAGACCTACTTGTGGCCTTTCAATACTTGAAAAGGGACCTATAATAAAGATGGGGACAGACTTTTTAGCAGGGCCTGTAGCAATAAGACAAGGGATAATGGCTTTAAACTGAAAGAGGGTAAGTTTAGATTAGATATAGGGAAGTTCTCCACTATGAGAGTGATGAGACACTGGAACAGGTTGCTCAGAGAAGTTGTGGATGCCCCATTCCTGGAAGAGTTCAAGGGCAGGTTCGATGGGCCTTGGAGCACCTAAGGGAAGGTGTCCCTGCCTACAGCAGTAAGGGTTGGAATGAGATGATCTTTAAGGTTCCTTCTAACCCAAACCATTCTATGATTCTGTGATTCTACTTATTTTTAATTGGCTGTACCCAAGAATGAACAAAAATGCTTCATTGTTTTTTATAGAATAGACTGGAAAAGAAAATTTCAGTTGGAAGGAACTTACAGTGATCACCTAGTCCAACTGCCTGACCCAGTCAAAACTAACCAAGTTAAAGGATATTCTTAAGCGAGTTGTCCAAAAGTCTCTTAAGCACTGACAGGTTTGGGGCATTGTTCACCCGTCTACGAAACCTGTTCCAGTGCCTGACCACCCTCTCGGTACGGAAATACTTCCTAATATCCAGCCTAAACCACCCTTGGTGCAGCTTTGAACCATTCCCACACACTCTATCACCAGATACCAGGGAGATCAGCATCTCCTTCCACTTCCTTTCCTCAGGAAACGGCAAAGAACAATGAGGTTACCCCCTCAGCCTCGTTTCCTTCAAAGTTGTTAGCTGCCCTTCATAGGACAGTCCTTTGAGCCCTTTCACCAGATTTGATGCCCTTCCAGATGCCTTCAAGGACTTTCACATCCTTCTTGAATTGTGGGGCTCAGAAATGCACACAGTATTCAAGGTGAGGCCACACCAACGGTGAAGACAGAGGGATAATCCCCTCTTTAGCGGGGCTGGTCACGCTGTGTTTGATGCAACCCAGGACGCAGTTTGCCCTCTCGGCTGCCAGGGCACACTGCTGGCTCATATCGATCCTGCTGCCACCCAGCACCCCCAGATCCCTTCCGCAGGGCTGCTCTCCAGCCACTCGTCTCCCAATTTACTTATGCCTGGTGTTACTCCGTCCAAGGTGCAGAATCTGGCATTTGGACCTGTTAAATTTCACCCCATTACTCATTGCCCAATGATCCAGTCTCTCTAGAACCCTTGCAAGGCCTCTTGCCCCTCAAGAGGGACAACAGCACCTCTCAGTTTGGTATCATCGGTTAGCTTGCTAATGGTACATTCAAGTCCTTCATCCAGATTGTTGATAAATATATTGAAAGGAACTGGCCGTAGAACTGAGCCCTGAGGAACACCGCTGGTGACCGGGCACCAGCCAAACGTAGCCCCATCCACTACAGCCCTTCGCACCCTTCAGCCAGTTCTTCACCCAGCACACCATGAACCCACTCATACCACAGCTGGACAACTTGTGCAGAAGGGTGTTGTGAGGAACAGTATCAAAAGCCTTGCTAAAATCATAAGAAAATATATCTATTTCAATGAAGAGATTAATGTAAGTTAAATACAATCAAAAAAGAACTCCAAAATTTTGCAAGTTTTATTTTGATACCTAGGTATTGTAACTACTTTTTTTCTTTATTTTCCCGAAGGTAGTTATTCATCCATATGAAAATACTTTCTTCCCTTTTTTTGGAATCCAAAGTTTACTGGTGGGTACTTCAAAAAAAAGAAGAAAACAGACATTTTAGTCAATATTGGTTTTCAGACTCACTTCACTGTTAGTCCATGTGAATGGTAGTCCACAGGTAGCTATTACTGTTAAGCAGATGGAGCGCACAAAAGATTGTAAGACTAAACGGGCAAGGACTGACAGCTCTTGCAACTCACTGAGCCATACAAGATAAGCGATGAGTCAGAGCTGGAGCCCTACTGAGAAAGATCAATAGTGAATGCATTATCATAGTTATTTCCAATGACAGGAATAATAATGCAGTATTTATTTCTGGCACAAGGTTGTTTCAAGCATCATTTTTTCCCCTCTCATGATTTGGGATGTACTTCATTCTAGAGCAAAATAGAGATACCTCACTGTGTTTAATACTATGATTCGACTCAATCTAGCTACCAAATACATTTTTTCACATTATATTGGTTAATTAAACTTTCTATGAAGATTGTGGTAATTGAGTGTAAGGCTCCCATTAACAGCAGGAAGATTGCAAGGCAGTAATGTAACCTTCTAAAGTTTTAGCACTCCTGTCTGTGAAATAAAGGGGAATAAACAAACATCTAGCCTGTGGCTTTACATCAGCTGAAACATAGAAAACACAGGTAAGAGGAACAAAATAAAAAACATTTCTCCTAACCAAGGAAAGAGACTACATGGGAAATATAAGAAGGCTAAAGCTAGGCATAATTCAGATGTTCCTGAAGGGATAGATTTTTGCTCATTTTAGCCTTTATGGTTTTTAATCTGTTGACTTTCACTAAAATGTTTAGATCCTAAACCTCTTTGACACATTGTCACTTTTTTTCTTTTCCCCACTAAGCCATCATGAATATCCGATGCCAAAATGTAAATTGGTAGCTATTTCCTTATTTTTTGTGTGGTAAAACTGCTTCAAGAAAATTATCGAAAAGCCTATAAGGAATGAAGTCAAAATCATAACTAGAAATAAAACTGAAAGCTTTCTAGCTTCTGGTTCTGTGAACCTGTATATATTTATGATCATCTAAAATAAAGCATCCCTCATATAAATATCTGGAAGTGCACTTTACCATTTAAAGTTAGTGCTTCAAATTTGAATCAAGTACTCAGCACCTCCTAATTTTTAAAAACCTAATGGATCCTTTATGTACATTTTTCAGTAAATTTTGAAACACAGCTTTGCTTTGATATGTTTATTGTCAATTGTCTTGATGTGTTTATTGTAAAGTGTCAGCCCCTTGTCACATGGGTGCAATTTGTTTTACAACTTATCTGCTGATTCCTTAGGAAGTGTTTTGACTTCCCATAAACTGGGGGTTATTGTCAAAGACTTTTATAGATACAGATATATATATCTATAGATATAGATATTCCACTACTTCTTTATCCATCTGGTTTAGCATTGTAATCAGAGAGGAATATCAAAGACTATCAACTAAAGTAGGATAAAGAACAACATTTCCTTTAATTGCTTCTCAATTTGTTTTCTCAAGCCACTTGCCTCAATCTTTTCAGATTCTTTTAGGTGGAATCTTCTTGTTTTAACAAACCTAAACAATAAATCCTGAAATGGTGATTATCCTTACACTTAAATTTGGTCATTCTTAGCACTGCTTTTATCAAAAAAATCAGGACATGTTGGCTATCACAATTTTCTAAGCTTCAGACAGATTAGGACCTCAGCCTTTGCCATTGATACTTACAAATTGGGTGAATGAGGGAAGGAACTGAAAAGGGTATGACTCATTCCCAATTTATTCTATTAATTCTGGGCTACATTCAGCCAGACGGGTAGAGATCAACGTTCAGGATAGTGGAAAAAAGCAGTATATTATTAGTTAAGAGGGCATCTTGGAAATCAAAATGACTTAGATCTTTCTTAGATCCAGCAGGTAATAGGGGAAAAGAAATTACAAGCACATGCTTCTACAGAAAGTACAAAGTGGACTTCCGGATTCTAATAAGCCAGCTCTGTTCTTCAGTCATCAAGTGGTAAAGTTAGAAAACTTCTTCCTGAGGTTTTCTTGAAATTTTGCTAAGTACTTTACAAGCATGTTGAGAAAAAGCATCTAAATTTATTATGTTCTAAATAATTAACTCTTCCAATTTTATATTTTTTCAGAGAAAATACATGCCTTCAGAAGGAATATTAGTTATAAATAGAAAATCTTTAACTCTAGTGAGCTGAAATAGTGGTCTGACTGGACAATCTTATAGTTTTCAATGAGTCACATTCCAATTTTACATAATTCAAATATGGATATTGAAAGTATGGCACACACCTGCTGAAGCACAGACAACAGGTAGGCTTTCCATGCCTCTGAATGATTTTCATAAAAATATATATTTTAGTCATAATAAGCATTTATTCTTTAGGTATTTATAAATGTATAAATTCCCTGAGCAGAAAGTCCGAGTTGTGATTTGCCAACATATAGAGGAGGGAACTGAGGCAGCATGTGGCTAGCAGTTGCTTAAGTCCAGTAGCCCCTGCTTCACACCTAGCAGTAGTGATGTTCTGGTTTGTTCCAAAAAAATAAGTGCTGAAAAAAGACATGACTGCCAGAAGCTATTGGTTTGTCCCAACAACATCACCACAGGAGGCAGAAATGTCTAATGATTTACCTCAGTGACCATCCTCTGGGTGCTGTAGTTGAGCACCTCAAGCTCCCTGGCCAAAGACTTCAGGTATTCGCCTAATCTTACATGTCCCAGAAAGTCACTGAACTGTTCTAGAAAGCAATTACTTTTGGGAAATGTTAATATCAGATTTCTTAACTTACACCTCATAAATAGTCAAATATAAACATCTATAGGAACATACAGAAGGTCACGTAAACCTTCAAACATTACTTTTCAAAAACAGGGAACACTTTGATGTTTGTCTCTTTGCCAGATACTCTGTGTTACTCAAGAAGGTGATGTTCTCCTTCCTAAGGCAAATCCCGCTGCCTGTTCTGCACTGAATTAAGCCATAAACTTTGGAGCAAAGCAATAAGCTTGTAAACGCATTAAATGAAGCTCAGCATCCACGCAGATGTTCCCTCTGACTACTACACTGTGTCAGGTAACAAGACCGTGTAGGTTCAGCTGAATCTGCTAACAGGCAGTCTTGCAGGCAAGAATTACTTGTTTGTGTGCATTACTAAAATTCTGCATAGCAACTATGGTTCCCTGGTATCTATCAGATATGAATTAACTCTGACACTCAAAAGGTTCTTTTAATATGTTGTTCTTTGTGTTGTTTAGGCTGGACTCCATCTTCCCATGCACTCTGCCAGATTTTTATCAATCAAATGCAAAATAAGTGGTTCAAATAGCATTTGTAAAACTATGTGTCTACTTAACCCTTTCAATATGTTACCAGGTATGAGTATGACGTGGCTAAGATCTAGTGTCTGCTGTTAGGCATGCCCTTCACTTTTTTCTGCCTTTGGCTGGCCTTCCCATCACACAACCATGAACAAATTCAGGGGCTCTTCCACTGTTCCTTGTTACTTCACCCAGAAGGACGCCTCTTGTCCTTGCCTTAGCAGCCCTCTATTCCCTCCTATGTGAATAACAATACAAAAAAACTGCAGTTTTTCTGGAATCAAAAGGTTAAATATTTTGAAAACCATACAGTGAAAAGAATTATTCTGGGTTATGTTCAATAATTACAGTGGACTGTCCTACTGCAACCATCAAGACACATAGCCTCTAAGGAGGCTGACCAAAGCTAACTCAACATCCAGGTATATTTTCTGTCTCACATCTAGAGACAAATAACTTTCTGAGGCACCACAGGCATTTTTAATATCTGGGGGTTGAAACAAACATGATCATCAATCGGTTTTATATAGTCTACACCAATTCATTCCCAGTAGTTCAAAGAAATTCCTAATTAGTTTAGTGACTTCTGAATATTCCCACTGGATGAATATCAACATCAAAAAAATGAACCCTGGAACCCAATTATGACAAGAAATTAAGAAGATGCATGAAGATTGCAGTCCTGATGTTATCCAGGTAACAAAGGATTTTCTAATTGGCAACCATTATTCTGGCACTTTATAGCTATTTAACAACTACACATCTCATATATGTATACCTAAATAAATAACTTCAGGAAATAAGAGAAGTACAAAAACATGTTTGATGTACTGAATTATGTTTGTTATGAATATCATAATACACTATGTATCTACTGCATTTTATTACTCTTTAATATTATAAAATATAATATTTTATATTTATTATTCTTTAATATATTATTTAATATAATAATTTAATATTATATAATATAAAAGTATTTTCGATTATAGAAATATTTTTAGCTTCCCTAGCAGTTTGTGCCTGTTCCACTCCTCTGTCCAACAGCCCAGTTATTTCTACCATAGTATGATAGATGGTTATATTTCAGAGTTTTCTCAATGAAGAAAAGGAAATAACAATGAAATGTAACATAAATACTACAGAAAAGGTTAATTAAATGCATATCTTTGATTAAATATTGTAGCATGCTGAAGAGCAGGCCACCATCACCTTCAAAATAACGAAGCTGGCTTCTGGCTATAGGGCAACAATGTGAATGATTTTGATCATTTTTCTTTCAATGTTAAAGAAGTTCATGAAATTGAAGTAATACCTCAAATTCTAATGTAAGACAATAAAGATATCTTTTTTCATTATTCCTTTATGATCCTGCTGAAAATGCTAGGGCCTTTGAAATAAATCACCATCAGTGTCATGTTGGACTGCTACAGCTTGAAAAACTAAAAACACTAAAAAGCAACGAATCACAAGCAAAGATTCACAAAGGAAAGGTATGATACCTCTTTCATTTAGAAAACATATTTCAAACACAATAAACTTTGAACTGATCAGCTGAAACACTAAGAAAAAGCAATAATTTTCCTAGTGTTTTTTAGGTGATGAAAAAAATAATAATAAAGATGGCATTTCTGCCCCTCATACACACACTACCTGAGACCATATAAAGAAGACCTACACTCACTTTGTACTTAATTCCTCAGAGAAGCCTCTGAAAAATTACAGCTTGCTTCTGAAGTAATTCTGCAAAGTGACCAGGTGCCCCCAGTTTTAATGGACTGTATCAGCCTCACAGGGATTGCTACTGGAACATTAACTTGTCCCTTTTAAAGCCACAAACTGAAAAGGCACAGTATTTTGCTGACTTTCTGAAAGAGGACAATTTCAAGAATGTTTACCCAAAACACAGCATTCATTTCACACAAGAAAATTGTAGAGACAGCTTCACCCTTTTCTGGATGCTAAAATTGAAGCCAAACAGCTTTTCCTTCACAGTTTGTGTTTGCTGAAGATGCTGAATGTGTATTTATAGCCATTAATAGCTTTTCACCAGTGGCTCAGAACAATGAAGCTCAACGGCTTGGGGTTGTTCATTTTCAGCTACCATGGAAAATCCTAAGGATCTCATCCAGTTTAGCTTGTAAAGTACCAAGTACTTTTTGTCAGATATCAAAACACTCTAAAACTCCACAAGCAATCAGAAATGTCTGAATAAAGCTTCACATAACTTAACTAAAATGACCATTTAAAGAGTAACTGGTAATTTAATAATCACAAGGAAATCTGAATGTGACAAAATCCTTTAAATGAAATAGCATGAGCTCTCAGAAAGACTATTCTGAAAACAGAACAAAGATAAATAATTTACAGAACAATGTAAATAAATCCTTTTATAAGTTCTCCCTTTTTTTGTTTTACTAATTATTTAACAAATAATTAGTTTAACTTACCACATACTACATGAAAAGTCTTATGCACTAGTTACTACGCTGTAAAAGAAAACAACTTGACAGCATTTTACCCACAAACACAACCAGAGGTTTGGCAGGAAACTTTCTGCCACACTGGAAAAAGTAGATCAGGGAAACAGAATTTTAAAAGGAAAAGACTGGACAGACAGTAGTGATAAGAAGAATTGTTCTGGCAGCTAAAAATGACAGAAAGTATGATTTTTGTGATAGATACTAAGTGAAATCAAAGTTGGCAAATTAGGTAAATTTCTCTTATTTCTTACAAGACAAACTTATGAATTATGGTAGTGTCATTATGCAGACTACAATTTCCACTTGAATAATCCAAAAGGTTTTTAGCCAACATATTACTCCTCAATAATGCTATAGAATTTGCTATATATGTGTAGAGTGTCTCACTATCTAATTAAAAAATCAAGATAATCTAAGCAAGAGGTAATCTCCAGCCTTTCATAACTATGCATACTTATGAGATTTTAGAACAATTCAGCTTTATGTACATCAGAAAGAGAAAAACTGCTGTTCTGTGCTCATAATATGCTGAAGTTATAAAAGGACTTTATATTAAATGAGCCACAAGAAATTAAAGTCAATCAGAACCTGGTAAAATTCAGTTCTGTCATTTGGATGTTTGTTTCAGCATCAGTTAAGACGGGGATGCTAGATAAAGGGGATAGAAAAGAAATAAAAAGGTATTTTTGCAGATTGATGTTGCTACTACAATACGCAGACAAAACACATTGTTATACCTAGGTTGAGCTAATGTTTAGTGAAAATACATGATGAACAGAAACTTAGAGTAAATGGTAGTCAGGAGTAAGGAAAAAGCAGGAAATTCTACTCATGCACAAATCCATTGCAGAGGAAAGGTTATTTCTGGTATTGTTAGTTATCAGAAAAAAAGTTATAAGGGTCATGGAGAAAGCCGGAGATCATGGAGGGACCTAAGATAAGAGTGAGTAATCCTGAGAAATATTCAGAATGAATGGCTTTTCATACACTGAATATGGGAGATATTTAGGGTTGGTTTTTTTTTTAAATAAAAAGAAAAGAGCAAACAAGTTGTTCAGAAAACAAGAGTGTCTTACCTGGGTGAACATATTCCGGAGAAGGGTTTCAGCAAGTCCCATATTCACGTCAGTAGATCACACACAAGGTGATCGAGCAGTTAGTAAGGGACTCTTGTATGACCTAAGGTTTCATGTCAAGACTCTCCCAATAAAGACCTGCCAGCATCCACCATCCAACTGTCCTGCACATAGAGCTCTGAGGAGCTGTGACAAAAGTTGCGCTGCAGTTTCATCTCATCAGTAGTATCTGAGTACAGAGTTTA
Source organism: Falco cherrug (assembly GCF_023634085.1). Lineage (NCBI taxonomy): Eukaryota > Metazoa > Chordata > Aves > Falconiformes > Falconidae > Falco > Falco cherrug. Next base: position 82,551,042 of record NC_073720.1, read on the forward strand.
TATGGGCAATAGCTTTCTCCTTTCCCAATGAAACTCATTTATTTTTTCCCTTTTGCTTTTCTCATCAACAGTCATTTTTAGATTGTTAATTGCCAGACCAATAGTTTCAGTTGCTCTTTAATAAACTGATTCATAAGTATGGTAATGGGAAATAATTCCTTAAATCAACCCTAAACACAACAATCTATGTCTGTATCATACATCATGAGGGAAAACTTTTTAAATGACTGCTATTAAGCCAAGAAATTTGGTAAAAAAATAATTTTCTTGATTGGACTCTTATTGCCTCCAATTGCAGTATGTGGTCTGTTACCCTTTTAAAAATTGTGATATTATCATTTCAACTTCCATAATGATTCTCAAGTTAAATAAAAGTCTTCATACTAACCTTACTCAAAGTATTTCGACAAGCTGTAATTTTTATATGGCTAAGTTAAAAAAAAAAAAAATCATTGGCTAAACCCATGACATTCTTTTCTCTGTTAACCCAATATATAAATAAGCCAATAAAAACATTAACTCATCTTAATTTTTAGCAGGGCAAAGCCTCTGTTCTGCATCAGGAATCCCAGAGAGTCAAGATGGGAGAGAGAAAAAATAAGGCAACATGTTTTTAAATTAGTGGTTTTATGTTTGTCTCTAGCTTTATAATTTTTAAATGGGTTTAATTCTTGCTTTGCACTGAGCATAAGAAAAAATATTGCAGAGCAAACCCAGACTGTAAAAATTGTAAGTAGCAATATGCAATATGATAAATAAGCAATATATATATGCAATCAGCAAATATGTATTTAACTATTTAAATAAAAACATACGCTGTCTTTCTGAAGCCATACAAAAGATCCATATTGGAATTAGAACATTTCATTCTTTATAGTTTGAGCAACTGCTCAAACTGAGTATTGTTTCATGAACCTTTTTATTTTGTTAGTTCTCTTTTATTACATCCATAGAACTTGGACACAAAAATGTAGTCTGAGGATAACATTAAAAAGACAAGTTTAAAAATAGCCCTTCTTTAATAAAATAGAGTCAGTTATTTCACTACCCCTGTTTAGTTCTCCAGTTTAGTGTACAAGATACGCTGTTTATTTTACCTTCTCTGCACAGCTTCGCATTTGTAAGTCTCAAATCTTTCTCAGCCGGCTGCAGTTTCCACTCCTGTTACTCTCTGTTTTTTATTACAACAACTCTCTGTGGCTTTTTACAGCCAAGTTGTAACATTTGTTGATGCTCCAAATTGCCTCTCATCTTCTAGCTTAATCATGGGCAGTTTCCACAAAAATGCACCCAAGAGAGTTATAAAACAAATGTCCAGAGGGAGAGTTTGTTTACCTATTGAATGAAGTTCCAACTTAGTAACTAGATGCCACATCAGTAAAGCGTTTTACTTAGTGCACAATCATCTTCTGTCCATACCATTTCAAGCCTCTTAAAGCCTACCACTCGAACAGAAGGAACCAGCCCTGTCGGACAGTATATGCGCCAAAGACATAAGGCAAGAAATGAGGTGAAGAACTGAGAGATTCCCCTCATAGGCTGGGGGTACAACTGAACCTCATGGATTAACTTATTCTAAAATACTTAGTTTCTGCTATACAGTTTGAAAGTTAAAAAACAAACAGCTAACAGACAAAAATTGAAATTCTAATGGATCTTATATTTTAAGTTAGAAAATCTAAAGAAACCATTACATGCACACCAGTTCATTTCTAAAATATGTATGTGTTCACAGACCCATCTTTCTGAAGAAAAGTCCTTCTGTCTGAGGTTGACAACACACCTTTTATGAAGAGTCAACATTTTTTATTAGCAAAAAGCAAGTGGAGACCAAGCGAACATGGTATTTCCACAGAAAATGGAAGTGGTTCTTTCATTGGATATTATACTGGATACATAAAGTATATTTAAATAACTATTCCCTTTTGTAGTTTTCATAGCCTTATTTTTATTATTTCTTATCACACAGAATTCTGTGACTGCCCTCTGGCTCTTCTTAGTCTGCTAATATTGAAAAGTGTGATTTGCCATTAGTAAACTTAAAGCCAGGAAAAAGGACTTCTGAATATTTTTTCTGATTATTAATGTGAAATGGTTTGGCTCATTTTTTAAGTGAATACATGCTGTGCCTACAGATCCTGCAAATTCAGATGTACTTGCTGCTAAAGCAGCCATGGTGCCCTAATCAAAATCACTGCATAAAAAATATAATTAGATAATAATTCTCTGTAAAAATGAGTTGCAAAAATATTTAAAGTTTAATTTGGTTTTCCTATTTCATGACAGCCACAAAGTTTAATTAACCTAAGTACACAACATTACAAGTTAAATTGTAGATGTTGTCACTGTTGATTAAAAGCACAGATGATTATAATTAACTACAGTGGTATAAAGCTTTATACAAAAAGTCATGCATACAAATAAGCAGAATCTGGCCTCAAAATTATTGCATAGATTGAAGACTAGACCTAGTCCCATCCCACATGTTAATCTTCTCTGTTTCCAAGGCTTGTGAAAGCTGTCTAAACAAATTTGTCTAAAAAATTGCAATAACACTGATATAATCTATTACTGTCTTGACCACTTAGAGTGAGACATGTTTTGATAATATACTTTGTATGTATAAACTTACCCTGCAGTGTCACAAAATCAAAATTCTTGTTCCTTGATAGTGAAGATTACTAGTATCTGGGCATTCCTGATTCTGGAAATTAATTTCCTTGGCTCACAGGTAAAACTCATTTTAAAGTCAACCCATTTTCATCTCTTCAATCACTTTTGGTGTTGGGGTCCAAAGTACTGAAAAGAGAAAAAGCACTCCACCTCTTCTCTCTCATACCTGAACCAGACACATTTTCTACCTTCTAGGTCATTTTCTTTTATCACAGCACTTGCAAAGAAAAGATGTTGAAAGCAGTTGTATACCAGGAAAAACTTCTTCATTATGAGGGATGTCAGCTTTTGAATGTTTTGTGCAGAGAACCTCTGCAGTCTTTATCCTTAACGATACCCAAAACTCAGCAGGACACGTCTTCAAGCAATCTGCTCTAGCTGGACCTGCTTTGAGAAGAGATTGAGGTACAGGACCTCCAGTCTCTTACAGTCCAACTATTGTTCCATGCTTACACCGTGGTTTTATTTGAGGGCATTTTTGCTGTCTTTCATACCTTTGATATGCAATCTTACAAGCTCCTTGAAAATTGTATAACCAGTTTGAACTCATTATTTTCTAATAACAGTTTTACTCACATATTGATATTAATGACTTTATTTTACAATAACAGTTCTTAGTTTTGTCAATGGCATCATAAAAAAATTATGGGCAATAATTAATAAAAGTTAGAGTTTTGGTAACAGCTTAGGTCAATCATTTGGAAACCAAGATCTCTTTGTGATGGAAATAGAAAAACACACTTCTACACTTTCTGTGGAAGAAACTCATTTAACACTTGATATTTTTGCAAAAAGCTCTTCTAGACTTGGAAATGCAAATGAAACTCCAGATACTGTTTGGAAATTGTTCCAGATATTGCTTGGAAAACAATAATGGTGTTGAAATCAGAAAAGGCAGTTACAAACGGTCTTGAGTAATCTGTATGCAAAAGCTATTCAAGGAATCTGCAGTCAGGACAGAGAAAGACCAGACACAGGGAACTTAAATAATACAATACAGACAAAACACAATGAGTTTTATATAATTTTCAGCTATGCCAAAGAATATAATGAAAACATATAATTTGAAAGAGATCAACAGGATCAACCATAGCTTCCATTGCAATTTGATACTTTCAGGGTTAAAAAAAAAAAAAAAGGATATTCAAAATACACATATTACATTGCTTTTATTACTAATGCAGTACCTTTTAAAGAATTTGCATACTATCTATTTTATTGATCAACATTGTTTCTGTGAGAAAAGAAATACCAAACAAGTCAAATTACCCAAATAACTAACATCAGATAATTGTTATTTATTATTGTCAATATCTATTTAGTCATTCTCTTTCCTTACTCTTATTTTTTTTAGAATGTCAAAAAACCTATTTCAATATAATAATAATTCAATATAAGGTATCTTGACATTTATTTTTTCATTTTTTAGGCAGCCTTGAATTATTATCATCTTTTCTACCTGTCAGTTTTCTGAACTAAGCACAGAGCATTTTATGACATGGAAATTAATCTGGCAAGAAAGGCAGCAGAAACAGCATCTTGTCTTTGCTTTTTTTTTTAATAAAAATTCTGTATCACTGTCCCCTGCTTGCTTGCTTGCTTTTGTCCTACATGGTTGTTCTACCTTAAAATCAAAACAAAACAAAAAAACTCAACAACCACCTTTTTTAAAAAAGGTTTAGAATTTTTTGTTCTAGCGCTGAAGCAGAAGAGAAAATTGTAATCTTCAGTGAAAATATTTTATGTCTCTCTTACACTGATACAAATCAATCTAGTTCTGTATGGCAGTGACCACACATTAGTTTTGTTTGCACTTGCCAAACTTTTCTGAGATATCAAGTCACTGAATTGCTTTAGTAAGCCAAGACTGAGGAAAGCCCAGGTAACTGTTGCCTGGAGCAGACATGTATGCAAATTTGGCAGTTAGAATATTCGGAAAGTTATGGTGAGTAAAAAGCTGTGACGACTTATAAATAGGCATTCCACATGTTTAAAATAAAAACTCAGTGATTACTTATGAGAATCAGAAATTCTGTTTATACTAAGGATTCTTTGGCTAGCTTTGGTGAATATGCCATTAAGCTGAAGACCCTTTTAAGGTTATAAACCTAGAAAATTAGTTAGTCTAGTTCCCTCCTTTCTGTTTCTACGGTTTACTGCAAAAGTTAAATGGCTGAACTTATGTCTGATATTCTTGAAACAGAAGTTCCATTTTTCCTGGGACACTGGATGAAATCACATGATTTTTCAAAACTTCCAGAGTAGAAAACCAGAATGTACTGAGATTTCACTGGTGCTTTATTTTATCATTCACACCAAAACTCACACACTCACATACACAGACACACTTTTTTTTCCTCTTAAATCTTCTGGTGAGCAAAAACCGGGTACTGTCTTAGTATTCACATTTTAATGAAAAATCTGTCCACAAGAAAAAGAAAAACAGGGGACCCCACTTCTAGACATCAACTGGACAGAAACACTCCCTACAGCCCCGTGTGTTAGGGAGATTGGGTAAGGCTGCCCACATGCAGTCACCTAGAGCCATTGAAGGGGGCTACCATCTGCCATAGGGAGCTGGTGGTTATGACACAGGAGAGCTGTACTTCTTTGAAGAGGCAGCTAGAGGTTCAGTAGGATACCTTAAAATGCCTAAAATTACACCAGGCACCTGTGGCTAGGTAAGTGACTTCTCACCTTAACCAGGAGAGCTCAAAACTTGACTAAAGTCAAGATTGCTCAGTGAGACATACAAGAAAAATAATCAGAAATAAGTGAGAGCTCTCTTGATTTTTTTTGCTAAGTCAGAAATACAATATTTTATATCTGCCAAGGAGTTACCTTATAACTTATATACGTGACACAAGGAAGGCAAAATACAATGTGAAATCCAGAGGAGCTTCTAATACACACCTGCTGCTTTTATTCATTAAAATAACATCCAAACCGCAGTTTTAGCAGACTTCCTAAGCAGGATTCAAAATTATAGTCTCAGATATAGAGACACTCACAGAAGTGCTCTACTGTATTCATTCTTAACAACACCAAGATGTTGAATTGCTGAGTGTTAAAGGCTTATCACGTAGATTGTCCCCATTGCAAGGGACTGCAAAAAACAGTTGACCTTACCATGATAAATGAGTAGGATGGAAAAGCATGTTTAGAAATAATTTGCTTCTTGATTTTATTGGCCCTAATGGTCAGAGTTTTGACAGCTCATGTTATGCTCCATGCATTACCCTGCCATGCTTTCTATTCTGTTCTACATATGTATGTTTATTTTCATGGTATCTATCTCAAACTTCCCTCTCCTAGCATCGCTGTAGAAAATGACAAAATTTGAAAGTTTACCTCTGCTACTCCTTGAAAGATTTTTTATCTCCTTTACTGATTTCTTTCCACTTTGGCCACTCACACACTTCTTTGCACTCAACCCATAGTGAAAATATCTTTACAGTTATGCCTGCTTTACAAGATACATTTAAATCATAAAGTGCAAATAGATTCACTGGTATTTAAGCGGGGGGGGTGGGGTTGTTCAAAAATGAGTGTGAGCAGGGAGAGTAAAAAACAAAACAAAACAAACTTACTGAAAACTTTCCTGGAAAATCATGCCCTGCAACTGTCTGCGCACAGGGCTTGGCTGCTGCCTAAGGGTTCTAAGACAATTAAGCACAAGATGCTTCCAAGTCCAGAGATGCCTTTGATGAGTTACTTGAGTTAAGCAGCTGTTGGCTAATGAGTTGTGATTCCTTCATAATGTTGTAATTTCTATTTAATAGAAAAATAATTGAGGATTTATTTAACCTGCACCTGTAATTAGCAGTGTTTTCTTTCTCAGTGTTTTTGTCAGCTGAAGACTTTTGTCTGCCCTGTTACATGAAATTAAATCTCTCACAATGGGTAGGATTTGTTTTAATAAAGGAACAAATACAGTTGACTGAAAGATTGAGTTTCTTTCCAGTAAAAAGTCAGTATGCTAATTCTTATATAATAGTGATTTAGCATAAATATTACTTGACAATAAAAAACACCCAAAACTTTCAATAAAATGAAAACATTTAATTACCTCAATTTAAATTTTGAGTTCTAAATTAAAATTATCAACCTGCATGAGTGTTTTAATCAAAGCATTTCCTTTCCCCCTGGAAAATTCTCATTTCATTAGGTGAAATTTGATGATGATGAGTTTTGGATTTTTTAAACTATCTTGGCTAAGGGTATTTCTCCAAGGTGTTTAGATAAAAAAAAAAAAATCCATTTTAAAAAATGAAAAGAAATCAAGAAGACCTGAATTGCATTCTTATTTGTTACATGAATCTATCCAAATATATTTTCCAGCACTTCTAAACAAAACTCTAAAAGAAAAAATAAAATAGTTGAGCATTTTCAACAAATACAGCCCATAAGTTCACACATGAAATTAAACTGAAATGTGAAAATTTCTAACCTTTTCTATTTTAAGAGTTATTTCAGTATTTAATAAGATAGCCATGTCAGCCAAGAGATTACAAATGTGATTGAACTCTATGTATTTCCTGGTGTTCAGATAAGGATATATAACTAAAGAGTAAACTGTATTTTATTTACTGCAGGAAAGTAGGGGGTTTAGGAGGATTGGGGAGATAGCCATCATGGCAGGCTGGAAGAGAAAGGTCATCTCAGACACACAGAAGGAGATACAAATGGATGAACAAATGCAGGCAACAACTGAGAAAGAGAAGGTGGAAATGAAGTGACAGGACATTAGATGTATCTATGTGGTATAGCGTGCCAGTGAAAAAATGTCTTTTTAATGCACCTTGAAAGCTTCTTCTGTATTTTGCCTTGAAACCAAGTAAGTCCAAGATGTTAGCAGTTTCATAAAATCATCTTTAAAATTAATGAAAGGATAAACAGATAAACAAGAAATACATTAGCCATGATAACGATTTTATTTTATCTGTGAGACACCATTCATGCACAGATTTGTGCTGGCCTTAGCTCTAGGAAGAATCATGCTCCTGTAAACTTGAAGGCTGTGGATTACAAATTCACACGTGAAGGGTCTGGAAAGTCTTGTAAACATAAAGACAGAGTTTCTGTTTCAGCAGTCCTCAAGATGGTAAGAATTGTTTCACGTATACCACCTTTTTCCACTCTCCCCTGGATATCCAACACTGACTGTTCTAGAAGACAAGATATAGGATAAGAAAGATCTTACAGCTTAAGGAGCTGTGCATGTTAAAATATAGAAGTACTTGAATCCTCCAGGCCAAAAGTTGTTTCCAAGGATTGCACAATCTAAAAGCCTTTAAACTGCTTTCCATAGTTCAAAGCTCCCTGGATTACTCTTTAGCTATCATGTTCTTACTTAGCTTCAGTTGTAAAACTGCATTTGTCTTCCTTATACATTTCTAAATTTTCATTACCCTGTGAAGAATAATTAAATCACAAAATAAGCAAAGCCAATTCAGTGGTGAATGAAAAGCCAACGCTACAAAACAGTATTAAAAATTGAAGCTGAACAGTTTAGCTTTACCAGCTAATTTACTTAGGTATCACCCTAAGGCATCAACACCATTTATCACCATTGCTGTAGTCTGGCCTGTTTGCACCATCCCTAGGAACAGAAGCATTTATGGAAAACAGATTAGGAACTTAAGGGAAATGGGAGGTAAACATTCAAATTAATCAGTAAATACACACAATACCTGCAATCAGGCATCAAGTCCTTGTTAAGTATTAAACCACTGCAGATACATAGTTCTAAGTAGGGAACCATGCTCATTAATGAAATTACATAAGCTGTCGTGGTACCAGGAATTTTAAAAGTAAAACAAAGTGCAGTCACATTTCTAAAGGATTTTGAAAATACAAGTCAAATATATGCATGCAGCTACAATTTTAAGAATGCTGATGAGTTAGTAACGGAAGTAAAAGAGGATGAAGATAATGCATTAGAAGTCATAGAATTGGCAAAAGGTTTACATGTTCACAAGAGCAATTTTTAAATATTTGAATTATGTTTCTGTTATTTTATTCCAGGAACAAGAACATTTCTATATGAGAGAAACTGGTGATCTCCTATTAACTTTTTATCAACTTGATGGTTGAAGTTAGGATATAGATCCAATATGCTCAAAGCAGTCACTATGAGAAAGCATATGAACCTGTTGTGAATGATTCTGAAATTATTGCTGTTGGTTGTAAACAATATTTCATATGGAGACAGAAAGAGACGAGCCAAAGTTTACCTCCACACTCTTCCATGAACCCCGTACTGTTCTTCCCTCCTGCCCCTTTACGATATTCAGAAGATGTATTCAGAGCTTTGGATAGATAAATCCAACAGCAATTTTCTCTCTTCATTATTCTATAGTCATAGAACTTCATTAAAAGAGGTACTAAAATGTTATTATGTTTTAAATTAGGAATACCAAGGGAATTCAGCCACCATATTCCCAGAAAGAGTTGGATTGGTCATTACATGCAAGCATACAAATAAAGCTGTTGGCAACATAAGCTTCTCAGTTTTGCAGGTATGTAAATTGCAAGAGATATTGCTCCAGGTCAGATAAAATCAACGAGTGAAACTTTGTTTGCCAGTTTAATGTGCTAGCCATCTTTGTTATTGTATATACAGACACAAAGGAGAGAACAGCACAAATAGGAGGCAACATACAACTTTCAGAAAGCACTTAAAAATTACTGTGAATATTCATTTTTTATATTAGCAACACAAAACAAGTATGTCCATACTATTTGTTGTGATTTGAATGGTAAAACCTGAGATGTGAACAGGCCAGCAAGACTGTCAACTTTAATATTAGGGGTTTGGAACAACTTGCTAAAACTATTAAGCAGTTCTATCATTGTTACAATTCAATTAATATGGAACAGCATAAGGAACCCATTGCATAATCAATGCAAAGATTTTATTTGATTGTTCTCTCCCTACAATAACTTGCAATAAAATAAAAATATTTTGTTGAAGTGAATACTTTTATTCTTTCCATTTTACTTTGTTAGTATTATAAATACATATGAAAGCAAACCAAAAATAGTATTATGGATTTAAAGTACCAAAAGAAATCAATCCTATCTGTTGATTTTAAATTTTCTTACTTAGGTTGGTTTAAGATAACCCTCTAGTTTCCTTCACCAGTCTTTTTTCGACCTAATATCACCACCTGTAACTGTTTAAGCTCTATCCATCTAGAGTACAGCCCTTACTAGCCCCTCCAAATCTTTCCTTTTGTTAAAGGTATTTGCAACCTATTGAAATGCAAATGGAAGTAAACATTGAAGGACCATGCTAATAATATTACCGAAAAGATTTACACGTTTTTAACTATTTTTTTAAGCTTCTGTACTTCTGGAAGTACCTCTGCTGGTTTCAAGAAAACGAAACATTAAATAATTCTTATTTTGTGCAAAAGTTTGTCTATTACCAAGCAGTCAGCTATTGCCCATCAAGATATTGGAGCAAATGTAGAGACTCTGTCTTACTGAAATCATTAATTCCTCTCTCTCTTTTAAAATAAATTTCTAACTACTTGTCATTGAGTGATAATTTTCCCTACCTTCCATGATGAAGAACACATCAGACTATATTAATGCTCTAGCAAACAACTGTCTATCCATAAGCTCACTTGCCTGTTAGATTATCATGTCCAGCAAGCTCAGTCAATTGTTTGGGGTTTTGTGTTGTTGAAATCATATCCGGCCAAGATACACCTCATATAAGACAAACCCCAAACATTATTTTATGGAACTATTCATTTATAGTTTCAAAATTCTTTTTCTTTTCCTTGGAGGTCCAGCAATCTCTAGATTTACTTGTGCCCTTATGTACATAATTACTAGAATTTCATATTTACATAATTACTAGAATTTCATTAGCAACAACAGCCAATCCTAATATTCTAAATGAGCAAAAGCTCTTCATATTTCCTTTAATCACAAGCACTCATTATAACTTTTCTGGGTGGCGGGTTATATCTGAAAATCAACATAGTTCCAATATGTCTAATTTACATCCAACAGATTCTAAATTCTCCCCATATTTCTAAAAATGTGCAAGCAGCAAAAGAAATTAACGTAAGAATATCAAATGCATTTCAAAACAAACTTTCTCCTGAAAATTATCATCACTGAACTCTTCTCTGATTTCATTTCATAATGTGTAAGCACAGAGCCATGTGTTTTTATGTACAGAACACTGTGTCAAAACACTTTTTTCCAGCATTTCCATTACAGATTCAGTAAGTACGCTCCTGCTCTACCACCTCTCGTATTTCAAATTCTGTCTCTTTGAGCTCTCTGGTTTTTCTCTGCTTCTGTTTGGTGGGGGGGTGGGTTCTGCCCTCATTGCTTGGAACAGAAGGCACCAACAAGCTCACTTATATCTCCGTATGTGATTAATGTTCTAATTTCAACTCTTTATGTCAATGGAAAACCCTCTGGACTCCGCTGGCCTGAAGAATTCTCAAAGGAGAAAGGGAGAAAATATCTCCACTGCTGAATGGCCACAAAGGTCAGTTAGGCAGATCACCTGGAGAACATAGGTCTGGCTCATATTGTTGAGACAACATGAACTTGTAAACTCAGGAATCTTTGTCTTAAACAAATCATAGCTGTGGAATTTTCATTCTGATCTATGTTTACACAATGGCAAAACAAAATGGCCTGTTGCTGCAATGTGAATAAGAAAACAAATGGAAAACAATTCAAATTTGAATATGAAGTTAGTAATCATGTAAGACGGAAAGACCAGCAACTGAAAAAAAAGTCTTAAAGATAAAAATATTTAGCACTACTAGCAAAGCATACAAAAAAGCTAATAAGATTTCTCTGATGGCTTAGCTCCAGTAAAATGAACTCACCTCAAGCATGCTTCCTGAAAAAAATTACTTTCTAAGAGCATAAAGTATACACTATTACTGATACATTAAAGACAAAAGGAAAAGAAAAAAACCCTGAAATTTATGTTGATTTATAAATAATATATTAAAGTGGTGTCAAGTACTGAATGATACAATACTTGATCTCTGCAAAGGATTAATTGGCTTATTTAACTACTATATTTTTATTTAGATTACAGAAAAGAAGAATTATTTGTAAAACAGAAATTGACCATGCAAACCAGTGTTTCGCATCCTGGTGGAGTAAATATACAATGTTGTCTTTGATAGTACAGACAAAATTACTCAAGACAGAAAAGAGTAAACAAACAAAATTAATGAAACTAAACACAAAACTTCCATATTATCAGATAGCAGGCTCAGACTTCAAGAAACCACATACACATGATTCCATGAAATAATGGTTTTGCTACAGTTTCCATACTTTTCTTGGAAGTTTCGAAAAAGTATTTTTAATGTAGCTGTTTGTCACAGACACAGATGTTAATTGGCATTTCAACTACAGACTTACTACACGGGATTACACCATAGCAGTTCTGCAAAATTTCACTTCATATTTTACAACCAGTTTCACATTTCATACATGCAGAATTTATTTCTCTCATACACTTTTGTTTTCAGCTAGTTTGCTGATGCAAATTAGTAGTTCACAAAAATCTTGGTTGCTTTATGCATCCATGCTATATGTTTCTCTAACTTAAAGGCCACTTGAGTTTCACAAAAAATTGATCGTATTTTATCTGCAGTTGTCTTTGGCTATTTGAAATATGCTTTTAAAAAATCTGAAATACCATGTTTCTAATAAGCAGCTACCATACATACACAAAAGTGAAAATTCTCACCATTTTCTGCTTTTTCTGCATATTATTTACTGCACTATATACTGGGTATACAAATTCTCAAGTACATAAAAATGACATTGTTTTATATTTTATTTTCACCTCACACTTTATTAGCACAACAAAGGCTACAGTTTTGTATTACTTCATGTGAAAGGCTCTTTATTTTCTTTAAAGCCTCTGTTGTCTTTTGTGTAATATGCAGATCACCCCAAAAATTTTTGACTTTAACAGATCTTGCCTTGACTTGACTTTTTATTAACAAGCTGAATGATCAAACTCTGTACTTATAGCACAAAATGTTCAAGTATGAGTGAGTCAGAAGCTGTTTATCCATTATATCAAGATTTAGTAATTACAGAAAAATTAGGTCAAATTAAAGATCAGAGGGTTGCAAATATTTTGTGGCTATATAAAATACTTTATGGAGGAAATATGAACTGAAAAGGTGACTCTGGAAGTATTGTAATGTTATAAACTGAGGCGTACATTGTACAATTGCCAACTTGACTTACACAAAACTTTCCCTCTCGAGATGAGATCCACATTTGTCTTTAATCTGCTTTTCAATTTTGAAGGGCTGCACAACTTCACAACTTCACTGTTGTAAAATGGATTGAGGCATTTTTTCAAGTTCTGGACCTAATTAGATGCACATTAGAAAACTCTGCTGAAGCCACCAGCACAATTTCAAGACATACTATGTTGAAACACTGCTGCTGGAAACCATCTGAATTCATCTATAACGCTAGGAGCCAGAACTGTGCACAGGTAGCTTGCAAAGACTAACAGAGGAAAATATTGTGCCACAGGAAATCTCCCCTAATATCCCAAAGCCAGACCAAACAATGTGGAAGACTGAGGACGAGGGACATGGAGCAGAGCACTTCCAGCTTTGCATGAATAATGGCACACCTTGCACTTGGCTGCGATCCTGCAGATGTGTTACAGCACACACTGCCCTCAGCCAGCCATGGGCAGAATGCAGTCCCCTGCATCGTCAGTCCATGTACTTAAATTCATTTTATTTCATGCTGTTTAATCACCCCTGGATTTTAATCAAAGTCCTGCCATATGACAGAACTTTATGTGACATTTACTCTCGCTTTTCCATGTTAGCTTTCCCTTTGTTTTCCTTTAATTTTAGAAGCAGTTTACACCAACCCTCTGTCTAGGTGTGTACATTTTCCCTTATTTTCCTAGCATGTTCGGACACTTTTCTTCAAACTCTGGATTTGACCTGGGGACGACAAACAACACCTTCAGTCCTGTTCATTGCCTGCTCCAATTGCCAAGCCCACACAGATGAATGGTAGTCGTCCTAGGAATGTCATGCAGCAATTCATCAAACAGATTTGCCCATTAGGCACATCCAGGCAACCCGGTGACAAAATCATATAATCTTGTCTTTCTTTCCCCTGCTATACCAACTGTAACAATTACTGCACAGAAATGGTGTGCATCACAGTTTAACACAGAAAACAATAAAGTATTTTCTAACGTTGCCGTTTTTCCATGAGTCTTGATCTAATTTCACTTTAAAGGACCACATTCTTCCCTCCTCCCACCCCCCTAAACTCAGCCCTGAGCTCCTTCTCCACCCACATAAATACCCTCCTGCTGAAATCAATACGCATATCTTCAGCACGGGGCTTGTGATGTGCTCTTATCTGTAAAACTTAATGGGAAACAAGAGGAAAGCAATTGTTCAATACTGAAGTATTTATAAACTTTAAGAAGCCCCCAAAATATAATCAAAAGCAAAAAGAAAAACACAAATAGCAATCCCTTTGGCTAAACATCTTATGGAAATTAAGACCAACCTCAGTATTCCATTAGACCTGTACCCCAAAGTCATATATGTTAAAAAGGCACATTAAGCAGAAAGACAGACACATAAATCACCGAAGTGGTTGATATAAACATTCAATAAAATGAAAATTAAGGGCATCTTCTCTGCTGTTTTATTATGTGAGATTTGACACAGTGTTTTTCAAATTTAAGTTTTCACTTTTTTACAGGTTGTATCTTCCTAGTCTAAACTTGCTTTACTGAGAGATTAATATTTCAAGATTAAAAATAAAATAAATAAAAAATACAGGAATACAGTGCTTTTCATAAAACTTCCCTCTGCTGCATAGTTCTCACAATGGAAAAGATAGCTCTGCAGCATTCACCTAAAGTATAGGAAACAGAGTTTCACACTCTTTTAAGGGATTTAGTGATTTTATATACTAGCTTGTAGAAGTGTACTGGCTTGGTTAGTTGTTATTTGAAGACAGAAGGTATTAAAGGCTACCTTTTTGTTTTCATCAAAGTAGTCAGAAGATCTCTTAAGGGATATTTTTAGTCTATCTATAGGTCAGCTCCAGATTTGTTTACTACAGGGGGAACACAAGAATGTGAGGAGGAGAATTTGGTATTTTCCAGCAGGTTTGTGGGGTTTTTTTTCTAACCTGTAAAGCTACTCACTTAGTAAGATTGTCACATAGTGCCACTTTCCTGCCATGATCTGGTTTCTATGTTAAATACTCAAACGAAACATTTTGTTTATCTATTCCCTGTTTCCACATTTCTTTTTTTACTTTCAGCAACCTATCACAACATATTTGCTCCCATTTAATAACATTCAAATACATTTTCCAAGGGTCTCATTGTAACACAGGTATGAGTTTATTCATCTGCTCACTCTTTAGGCCAGGCCATCAGAAATGGCTATAACCCCCATATATTTAATTTAAGTTAAAAAGTGTTAGTGTAATTTGCCAGAATTTTCTGACAACTATACCTTTAACAGCATAAGTCACTAAATATCAAATGTAAGAATCTGTTATCTGCTACGGCATGCCCACAAGAAACCTCAAACACACCTTTCTCAGCAACTATGTCATTGATTAAAGCACATTTGTTTCAGCTCATAGTTCAAGTGACAGCAAAACTTGTCTCCTCACCAAGCTTAAAGTTATTCTGAAAGAAGAACAGATTCAAAACCTTCTGTTGAAACTGTTAGATTTTGCACTAGAGGTATTACAGCTTCCGTTGCCTTCACTAAGGAAGTGAATGGAAGCATCACCCTGTGGCTTTGTAATTAAATACTGGTGTGAAAGGGAAAAATCTTAGACACAGCTCCCAGTTGAAAGGACTGTTGAAGTATTTTATCACTTTCTTCCACCTCAAGAATACTTTTAAAGACAAGAATGACATCTTTCAAAAATAAGAAGCAGCTGCTGTCCGTTATGTAAAGGAAAAACCTTAAGAAGCTGTGAGAGTCTTGCATTATGAATCCTGAAAAAAATTTAGTGCCATTTTCAGGCTAGAAGGAAGCACTTTAATTCCAAAGAAAGAATCCATTTTAGTAATGCCTTACTGAGGCAGAGCTTCCCTTTGGGTGCTGTCTGTGGACGATAGTTTAGCTCACTTCTATGCGTATACTGTTCTAAAGCACTGTATAAAAAGCCTTGCACACTGGAAGCTAATTCCTACAGTATACAAATTTCCAGATGCTATGACATCATATATTACAATGTTTGTTTGTACTGTTTGTTTTTCACATTTCCTATTATTTCCACATTTTCCTGTGAATTCACTGTGACAGAGAAATCCTGATTCTTCTGAAGTTAGAAGATATTTTTAATCCTTCAAAAGAGGCAAAATTTCCCTTCAGACATTTAGCCCCTACTTATAACATCAAAACTAAATTTTAAAAGGAATTCTAATACCTGCTTAGTGTAAATTATAGCTCCTTCTGGAAGATCTTAGAGCCATCTACCGAGTTAGTAGAGAAAATGGCAATTCAAGGTTCTACATTGCCTTTCTCACCAGCACTTTTCATCTATTTTTTATCCACCTAGTGAGAAGAAAATATCTATTAGGATGCACCCTCTGGACTCTATGAAGCCATTAGTCCCAGTTTAATTGCAGGACTAACAGTGTCATTTGTGACATGGAATCTTCTCTGTAAGACAGGGCTGAAAGTCAAATTGAACTCCAGTTGAACATATACTTTGATGCTGGTTTCACAAGGATGCAGAGGAGAATTCAAGTCATACACGTAATCCTACACGTGTGCATTTGAGATCAGGGCAATGCAAAACTGCACCAGAGTAAGGCCAATACACTCAGACAGGAAAGAGCATATTACTTTGGGGGGGTGAACTTGCATGTATTACTTTCCAGTCAGAGCTTATATACATGTGGAGGATGATTAAAAGACATCAGCGTTGACAAACTGGTTTCCTGATGGCTCAGGTCATCCCCACCTTGGGATCTTGGAACATACAAGGCTGGGCATTAAATAAAAAACAATCTTCACTTCACTAGGGAGGTATGACAGTACTGGAAGAGCTATGAAAGGCTTCAAAATTCCTGTCCTCGAGGATTTTCAAGACTTAGCAAGAAAAATCCTCACCAGACCTGATCCAGTGCCAACAATATACCCACTGTGAGTGGTGTGTTTGACTGGATGAACTCCATAGCTTCCTTCAAAACAACGTTTTTATGACTCCATTATCTTTGTACTGTGCTTCAGAGCATCATGTGTTCATAGCAGTGACCCATTTCACTTTACCAATGCTCACCACACAGTGTGCAATAAATTCAGTATTCCTCAACTTTCTTAAAAATATTTAATAGTCTTTGTTTGACCATAGGTTGTCTTTTAAACATTAGTCACATTCACCTATGAATAATGATGTCTTTTGATCAATCTTTGTTAAAGTGAATGACCACATCATCTATGAAAAAACTGCCAACACCACCACAACTCTATTACATGGTGCAGAAAAAAAAAGGGGGAGGAACTGTAATTAGTATGTTTATAGAACCCAAAACTTTTAAAGTCCAAAATTTCAGTTAAACAAAACAAAAACAAACAAACAAACAAAATCTGAAATAAAACCTCCAAAAAATCAAATCAGAAGCATAGACAATAGTTATTAAACCGAAAAGTTAGATCCTTTTAAAATTATTCCGAGAGCGCTATAGTAACAGAAATGTTTCATTTAGTTTGAAGACCAACCCAACTCAAGAGACTAGAAAACTAAATAAACTTCTTCCAAGAGTACATATTGGAAGCTATCACAAAAAAAGTATAATACGTACTAACAATAACAATCAGATAGTGCAAATGTATCGTCTCTGTAACTTATGAAGTGAACAGGGCAGGTTTAGGAACAGTCATGCTATGATGAACATGTAAGAACAGTTTGCCACATTTTAATTAACCTTTCTATAACATGGACAGTTAGTTTATTGAACATTTACTAAAATCAACAGTAGCTCTAAAACATACTTCAAAGGGGAAAATAGTGGCCCAGGAGCTATATACACATCCTCCTACGCATATACTTGGCTAGCAGTCTGGAAAATGTCAGCTTCAAAGGATTAGAGCTTTATTTGAGAATCCTAATTTGAAGTGTTACTATGAGATGTAATGGCATCACCGGTCATGCCATGAAATAAAGTAGAAAGATATCACTAACCTTTATTGGCAGGTCCATGAAATGTTAGATTAAGGTAACCATTGTGATTTTGCTGCAGAGCCCTTTATCCCCTCAGCTCCCTCTTGACTTGTCTTAAAGGGACAACACATTTCTCATACAGTAAAACATTTTGGGTCACTCTAGAGCATTGCAGTTTATGTTATAGTGCTTGGCACAAAAATTCTCAAGACTTCGATAACTGCAGAGTAGGTTTCTTTCTGGCAAAATTAACAATTATTTTTACTTGAATACCATCTAAAAGAGAAGACAAGGTGCAGCACTCAGATCTAGTAACAGACTGATGTGAAATTGTGGGCACCTGTGTCCAAACCAGTGGTCCTGCAATGACTGCAGTTACCATCAGCATTTAAAAGACCCAACCTCTTACTGTGAACAGCCTGACAACCAGTTCATGAGTAAGTTATCACACTGGAAACAGACACCACTCTTTATGAAAGAGAATAATTGGACCAGAAGTCTGTCGTTCATATCTTTCTTGCAATTAAGAGGGCTGAAACCCTCTGCCTCTCGTTATTAATTGTTAACAACAGTAGAGGTATATGTGCAAGTGATTAATTTCTTATCCCATGTTTTGACTAGATTACACTACTCTCTCATTCTCTAGGCCACATCAGGGAAAATAACAGGTTTAATTCTGACTTCTTTATACCCCAACGGATTCACTGGGGAATACCAGGATTACAACTCTTTGTCAAGGGTTACAATTTAAAAGAGTGATAAAATGTTCGCATGAATGTGAAATTTCATAGAAACACATTCTGAAACTTGTGAAACTCATAGACAATGTGAAAAAAAACCAGCACAAGTCAACAGCAAATCATTATAACGTGTGATACCATTGCATCTGGAATCCCTCATTATGAACCAAAACTTCCATGCACAAAACACTTAAGAGAATTAACATGCAAGTATTGGGCCAAATATTCTGCTCACATAAAATGCTATGCTCCATTGACTTTGATGTTATGTTGATTTATATATGTCAAGAACTTCTTGTCATGCAGTAAAACTGTTTTCAGGTAATTGAGTCATCTGATTGTTTCCTATTTCTTCTTTTAGAAAACTTTTCCTTAAGAAACTGAAAGATTCAAAGTCATTGAATCAGCTCAGTTAGGAATTAAAATATAAATGCAGCACATAACACTTGACAGTAAAACACATAACGATAACAAAAGCTTAATGTATTGCAGTCCTAAAGGGCAACAGTAGCTATTTTATTCTATACTATCCTTGCTCAGATTGAGCAGTGCATTTCAGTGTATATTATCTTTTTCATTACACTCATTAAAATGAATGAAAAGAACCTGAGATACATTTTGTATCTACATTATTTGAGAAATGGCATCAACCATAATTTATAAGACCTACTTCAGAGTTTGCCTTTATTTTGAAAGTTAAGAGTTTCCAAAGACCTTCACAGAAGTAAAGTCTGACAAAAAATACCCTGTCTAAATAGTTCTCTGCTATTTTATAAAATATAGGACAGGGAAGTAGCCAGAAATTCTCCAGGGGGGATGCAGTGGAGCTTTAAAACTCTCAGGGTTCAAAGGTAAGAAAATAATCCCATAACATCCTCGCTTTTCTGAAATGCTGGTCCCTTGTCAATGCCACTATTTATTTTTCCTCTACAGTCCCCCACATTGAGCTATATCTTCAACTAAAAGACACTTTATCTTCTACATTTCTATTCATCCTTAGAGAAAACTTCAAATAGGATCAACCATGTGAGTTTACTGAAAATGTGATTCACAAGGCTGGGCAGGTGAAAGGGCATGCAGGGACTTTTTTGGAAGCACTAAAATGCAGAAGGATAAAGTAAATCCAGAAAGTGGAGGCATGCGCATTTGTGCTTCTGCCAAAGCAAAGTTGGCATCATCTGGGTGAAGGGAGCCCATTAGAGGTTTCCTTTGAAACACAGCGATACAAAGCTATATCTGATTCATAGCGTCATAGCAGGCTGACCATTTCCTGAAACATGCTTAGAAAAATGCTGAACAGCTCTAAAACTATCCACTACCTTGATCAGACTCTTATTCTGGAGAAAAGATTCACACCACACATCTACCTGCACTTAGTGCTGTCATTGGTAACTACTAGTATTTAGCCAGTACTGCAGACTCAGAGACCTCTACTCCAGGTTAACCCTAATGCTGATTTTATTTTCTAAATGAATGATCACAGTTGATTTTGATGACAAAGGTCTGGTTGAGCTCATTGTCAGCAAGAAGTGCTTCTAGCACAGTATTGTTGGCAAGCATGACAAATAGTTCAAGGTGTCAGCAAAAAGCTGTTTTCTCTGAGCATACAAAGCGACATGGCTTTTGTCCTCTTTTTGGATGGTGAGTTACAGAAGAGTTATGGTGATCAAACTAACTGTAACTAAGGTGATTTCTCAAACTGTTTTGTACCTTGGATTTCTGTAAATTGTATAGAAAAAAAAAAAAAAAAAAAAAGAGATCATTTTAAATATTAAACCAAAGAGCATGTATTGTGATTATAGGTGACACAATCACAGAACATGTATTGATGTCCATATAATGAAGTAAAATCATCACTATGTAAACTTTCCTTCATAAGTGAATTGGCTTTAAATGAAAAAAAGTGACCCTTAGATTTGAATAATAGCTTTAAATGGCTATTAATAGCTTTATACCAGGTAATCTTAATCCAGTGCTCCCTATCCGTTAATATAAATGCTCCATTTATTCAATGCTCCAAGAAATCAAATCTAGCTTAACAGCTGTCACAAGCTTTGAAAAAGGCAAAACCATGACCAGATGCAGTCTTGCAATTACAAATTGTACTGATGACGCTAAATTCTGTCACTACTTTCAGGTCAGTTTCTCTTTTTCTGTACAATGTAAGTTTGGTTTCTTTTCTTGATTGTTTGAAAATGTATTAAAGCATCATGAATAAAATAGAGTGCTACTAAGTCTGCAACTTTCTTATTAGTTTATTTTCCTCTGTTAACTGCTTTATTTTAATTTTGGACCTGTATACCTGAGATAACAAAAGTAGGAGATCCGTGCAGGTGAGTAACAAAACTGGACCACTTATCATAATCTTACTGGTAACAACTTTCAGGCTTTTAAAATACAGAATTACAGATGATTACTATGATTCCAACTATTCCTGTGTGAAATGAATTTTTTCTAGTCTATGTGATTTTTATTTTATTAACTTTGGTGAAAACAGTTAGGGGGGAGAATTGTACTCTCTGTGGGCTCATGTGCATGCAGAAAGGAAAAAAAAAGAATGACCAGCATTTCATAGTTGAAATTTCAGGTACAACATCGCCTCTAGTTAGAGAATAATGGAGTATTAAATTTGTATTGAATTTCATACCTATTATTGATTGTGCTTGCCTATTAACAAGTATGATTCAAGTGCCTGATAAAGTCTTTTGTCAAAATTTAATCTGCTTTTGATTTCACTTTTACACCAGTCATTGATTCCGTATCACTCATTACATTGATCATTTTGTATGCATTTACATCCTTTGCTTAAGATTTTTTTATATGATTATACCATAACTTTATAGTTTTAATTAAAAGTTAGAGGTTTTTTAAAATGCATTTTTTGATAAGGCTTTTTATTTTTTTTTTCTTTTTTGTCCCTAGGATGAACACTATTATATGACTAGAAAAGCAAGGGAACTCAGTATATTATTTGCAGAGTTTTGTGTGGCTAAAGATACATGTTAGAATTGATATACTTTGAATTAGTTTACTTAATGACAATATACCTTCTTACTGCTTAAAAATTTCCATTCATTGCGTGTTCTTTTTTTTATTTTCTTTAAGAAGTTAATGTCATAAATTTACCATGTCAGTCCTGGTCTGTCTTCCATATTCAAAGTGGAATTTCTGAATTATTTTCTGAGACTTAGTCCCCTCCAGCTATACGTACTTTCCGTAACTGTTCTAGAGATAACTTCCTCCTCCTGACTCTGCCGATTCTGTATTGTGTTAGTGGATGCCTTTGTACTCATCAGAAAAAAAAATACCCTACAGCAAGCAAAGCCATAACTACTTCTAGTCCACTACCACCAGGGTTTCAGAACAGTATTAAGCAATATTTCTTTTTGAGAGGAATTGAAAATTAGTCTTGGTCACCAACTACTCTCTTTCTTTTTCTTCAAGCACAGAGAAAGGTCCATCTTGAACCAAAACATCAATCTCATAATATCCTAGTACTTTTAGAATGAGGTAAAGGTGGGAAAGTAACACCTTCCCATGTTCTGTAAAACATAGAATTTAGCAAGTCAGACAATGTATACATAGATGAAATTCTTGTAAATTATAAAGATATGATGTTTAATGTTTTTTGTAAGATCTTAATGTTTATAAGGTTAGTTTACAAGGTTATAATAATGATTATTGCTTTCAACCTTCAGATCGTAGCTTAGGTCTTTCTGTACTCTTTCCTGCTAGTTTCCTTAACCCTCTTCCAGCTTGTTAGAGGTACTTGCCAAGTCTTATTCGTGTATGTTAAAGTTGTGCTGAGGTATTACCTCAATATCGGCAATCCCAGCAAGACAGCCACAGTTAATTAGCTAATGTCTATTGCCCTTGAAGTTCCCAACTCCAGATAGAAAGAATAGCAGCATTCTGCTCTAGCATCTAAGAAAAAAATAAAAAGATGGCTGGATTCTGAAACACTGAGACACAAGTTATTTAACATCAGATATTGCAGAAGTTGGCATCTCTACCAAGAATCATGAAAAAAGTTTACAGACTTGTAGATTAAAAAGAAATTGCTGTAAAACTACATGTTCTCAAAACAAGCTGTTTAATGTTTGGATGGATATAGTTAGCATAGGTTATGCACTTGTCACATAAAAAAGAACAGAATCACAGAAATGCAAAGGACATGTCTATGAGCTGCAGTATGATTGAAGATCTTCTGCCCACACTCAGATTTGACAAGGCACCAGCCAAATGCTGTCTGGGAGCCATATGGCACACTGTTGTGTCTCAAAGACTAGCACTTGACTCTTGGCATCTTTCTAACTCTTTTCCTTTTCCACACAAGCTCACATCTATCTACACCTTTCTGGATAAACATGCTTTTCCATCATCTGGCCATAAACTGAGACTAATCTTACGGTGGGAATTCAGGTTTGTCACTTACACACAGTTATATAACTCTAATATGCACCCTTAGCAATTAGTCCTCATAATCTGTAATAGTCCAGAGATGTGGAATTTTCCCTGAGAGCTTTGAAATGTAATTTTAAAGCAATAAATTAAGAAACTGGATAAAACCATAACTGAAAAATAAGCAATGGCTTATTAAACTTGAAGCAGAAAAAAAACCCCTATAATATGGGCTTGGTTCACTGTCTAAAAAAATATTTTTTGAAGATATCTTAACTAATGAAACCACTATACATATGTCTTCATTGTTCAATAAATTACATATTTAATAGTTCAAAAATAACACAGTACAGTTAGGGAAAAATAGATAGTGATTAGGCCATTATTCTAGCATTGGGGTAGTCTGAATTCAATTTGCTCCTTTGAAATGAACTTCTTAGGAAGTGTTAAGTGGGTTATAAGGCACAAAATCTTTAGTTTAAACTCCTTTTCTGATTCCTGCTGCAATTAACCTTTTTCTAAAATCCTGTTAGGTACTTGTCTGTAATAAACATATCTAAATATATTTTATGTGCAGCATTTATCTCTGTTCAGAGGGAGTAACTCACATGGATGTCAGTGGTGTATGGATACAGATTTATTTGGATCAGCCAGTCTGAGTTTCTATTCTTTATCACAATATAAAATTAAAAATTATTCTTTGTTTTGTTAGGGAGTGGCAGAATTAGGTGCATTTAAAAATGCAAGTTAGTTAGGCACTCATGAAAAGGACAGACATTCAACCAAACCTAGAGAAACTGGAATGACTTGAAATATTGAGGGTAAGGGCCTAAGCGCAAGCTGCGTTTGGCCTCCATGACATCACTACACAGCCTAGGTTAGAGTGAGAATATGGAAACACTTCTACCACACAGTCTGGTCGTGTACCATGTGAATGAAGTACTTCATTTGGCACAGATCATCATTGTCATCATTTCTGCTGCTGCTCCTAGATGAGCCGTATGAGTCAATATTATTCTTCCTGTACAGTTATTTCCTAATGTGCTTGTACACACATGCACCAGGGTATGATAGATATCATCTACCTGTCTAGAATCCAGCCACATATTCCCTGAACACGGATCCTGTTGCTATTTCCCAATTCACTTACTTCAGAGAAATCATTGCTAAAATGCATATGAATAACAAGAACAGTGTTTCTGAAAGCATTTATCTTACCTTTGTCAGCAAAAGAGTTTATTTGCTCACCATAGCTTTAAAGGATATGTTGTCTAAATCCTGACACAATTCAAAATATTCTGTGCTCTGGGCTAAACAGATTTAGTGTAACAGCTGGTCAGGAATTTTCAGACTTCAGTTTTTCCACAGGAAAATTTCAGCTCATGATTGAACAGAGTAAAACGTTTTGAAAAGGTGGGACTTCTAATCAAAAAAACAAAGCTCCCAAGTAAAAATAGTAGAGAGCTTAGTACCTAGACACTTAACTGTGGTGGAAGTTTCCATTCATGTTTTGGTTGTGAAGTCTTAGACTTCTGCATCCTTGTGGAAAAGGTAAGACTGTACGGTATCAGACATGCCAAGCTGACCTGCTCCGTGTTATTCCTGCTGATGTTCCACTTAAGGACTCGCATGGTAGAGACAAGAATCCCAGTTTTCTATTGTAAGGGCCACTCACCTTTGTGCTGTTATAATCATCGCCATGCACATACATCCTCACCGTGATCCCAAAGCAGAGTGTGAAATCTTACCAGTTTCAGCCAGAGCAAACCTTCTGAATAGCTATAAGTATCGCACTTGTATGTAAATATAAACTAAACCCAAAACAAAGATTAAATGGTGTAGACACTCAATGCGTATGCAAGTATACATTCAGGGACTTCAAAAGTAAAAGGAGGTAGCCAAATTTCTAATTAATAATCACTTTGTTCATGGAAGGAAAGGTTCTGTTCTTGCATCGTCTGATTTGTAAAAATTACTAAATCTTTGAAAAAAATTAAGGAAAAATCTGTCAAAATATTAATCTTTCTCAGTTTCACTGTAAGAGAGCTTAGCTAGGCACACTGAAAAAAAATCAATAAAAAAAGCATTTAAAATACTATTATAAAACTGGTATGAATTTAAAATTAGATTTCAAAAGGGAAAGCAAAAACTACATCACTTGCTCTTGAATGGAATAATGTTGAGAAACGGACAATATTTGTTTTCCCCTGCAATACCAAGCAGTAGAAAAATGTATTCAGAATAATATTTTTTGTTTTGAGGAATTACATGAAAAAATAGTCTGTACAGCACACATAGCAATACAGTAAAAAAAAATAGACATTAAGGAAATTATACATTTTACACAGAGACACTGGGGAGAATACATTTTATTCTCCTCTGTAAAACTGAAATGAACAGGACCTGTGGTGTTTCTGCCAGTTGTTCAAACCTCTAGCAAAAAAATCAATGCTTTACAGGTCTTGCATGGTAATGAAATGTTAAAGATAAGCAGAAGATTTAAGTATTCATTCAAAAGTGGAGTTTTGTTTTAGACATAAACTATTTTTCACAACTGTATGCAGAAGACTACTCAACTCTAAAGACAAAAGATATAAAGTGTTTGTCACTCAACCTGTCCCCCTTTCAGGCTGATTTAATTATCATCACTCATCATACGTTACAGCAGATATACATTTCTACGAAAAGAAGAAAGCTCCCAATCAGCTACACAACTTGTGATATTTCTCACTAGAGGCAGCTGACAGGAATAGTCTTTAAGACTTAACTTGTGTAAACACGAGTTCATACTATTAAGGGAAACTAACTTCTCAGTAGTTAAAATTTCATCCAGCTCTAAAAGGGAAGTTGTGTTTTAACTGCCATAGCACTTTATTTTAATAATTTATGGTCCTGAATAATACAGTATTTACACCAGTAGCATTTGTTTCCACAGTGTGACGAAAGGCATATCGTGAGTAAGGCACTGCAAAATGGCTCCTTTTTTAATGGTTGTTTACAGCTAGCTAAAACAACCCAACCCATTAATTCATTACATGAAAACAGCCCATCTTTCTTAAACGTCAGCGTGATGATTTGAGGGTACTATCAGAGATCACGAACTTCATTCACATTTCTGTTAGATCATGGTTGTACTATCTTACTCTTTTCCTTACTCCATTGCAGATTCAAATCCCCAGAAGACATAGTCTGTAAGTGATATACTCCTGAAAAAAATATTTTTCAGTGAATAGAAGAATCAGCTGCCAGCAACAAAGTTGGCAACAAAGTAACAGATAATGGGTCTGTCATTCCCTAGAAAAGTCCATCCTTGGACAGCCAAATAAAGAAAGAATTGGCAAATAGTCACAAGGTGAGTCACTCACTTGTATCTATTGCAACTGGACAGAATGAAAGGTGAATCAACAAACAACATTATCAAGCCACCTTCCCAACTATATTTGAACTC
Source organism: Falco cherrug (assembly GCF_023634085.1). NCBI lineage: Eukaryota > Metazoa > Chordata > Aves > Falconiformes > Falconidae > Falco > Falco cherrug. The sequence goes on from NC_073720.1 coordinate 82,577,508, forward strand.
CGTCTCTCTCTTAAAAGGCACAGATACCTCAAGGATGAGCTGAACAAATCCAGAAAGCTACCAGAAATCTTGTTCTACAGCAGACAGGGACATGCAGTGGCCATTAGACTGCTCACTGATACAGTGACGTTTGAGCAGTTTGTGATGTCCCTGAATATTACATATTACGATACACCCAGGAGGTAGCATGGACATCGAGATGGTCATATGGTAACCCTCCATAAAGGTCTGACATCTGTTGGGAACTATTGCCCATAAAATGTGGTGGTTTGTGGAAAAGAAGTTCTGTCCCATCTTTTGAAAATGCCCGTTACATAAATCCCTGTTGTTCCAGGGAACTGAACCTCAGGAGAAGGAGAAGGTATCTTTCTGTCTCATTTGCATTTGCAGAAAAAATATTTTCAGATAACAAGTCAGCATTAAAGAAAAATAATCTTGGCAATAATCTATAGTTCATTAGTAAAGTTGCTGGGGTGTGGCATGAAACACAGACTTTTACTTGGTATGAAAAATGTGCTAGTTGATATGGTCAGTGTAAGATTTATTATATACTTAAGTATTCATTTGTTTCTTACAGTTTCGTAAATAACATGATACTACCTTATAAAATGCAAACAACTCTCATATTAAAATATATTTCTATTCATATTGTTGAAGAATATTAATGAAAATCTATTAAAAATTTAGCATTTTAAAGGGAAGTCAAGTTAAACAGCCACAGTGTGCTTGGAAAAAAGCCAAGACCCCACCTGGAGCACTACATCCATCCCTTGGGTCCCCAGCACAAGGCAGACACTGACCTGTTAGGGTGGGTCCAGAGGAGAGCCACAAGAATGGTCAGAGGGTGGAACACCTCTCCTATGAAGAAAGGCTGAGAGAGCTGGGATTGTTCAGACTGGAAAAGGCTCTGGGAAGATGTTACTGTGATCTTTCAACTTAAGGGGAGCTTACGAGAAAGATGGGGAGAGACTTTTTAACAGGGCCTGTAGTGACAGGACAAAGGGCAACTGTTTTAAACTGAAAATGGGTAGATGTAGATTGGATATTAGGAAGAAATTCTCCCCTGTGAGGGTGGTGAGACTGGCCCAGGCTGCCCAGAGCAGCTGTGGGTGCCCCAGCCCTGGCAGGGCTCAAGGCCAGGCTGGACGGGGCTGGGAGCAGCCTGGGCTGGGGGGGGGGGGTGTCCCTGCCCATGGCAGGGGGATTGGAATAGATGGTCTTTAAAGGTCCCTTCTAACGCAAAACGTTCTGCAATTCTATGATTCATTACGATACAACAGGAGTGAGAACAGTCGAACTTGGCTGCTCTAGTACATATATGTTCTGATGCAGTTTTAAATTATATGGGTATATGTTGTTTAACCTGGCCAGCAACCAAGCCTCACACAGCCACTCGCTCACTCTCCCCACAATGGGATGGGAGAGAGGATCAGTACAGTAAAAGTGAGGAAACTCATAGGCTGAGATAAAAACAATTTAATAGGTAAAGCAAAAGCTGTGTATGGAAGCAAAGCAAGACCAGGAATTCTTTCACCACTTCCCATCAGTAGGCAGGCGTTCAGCCATCTTCAGGACAGCAGGGCTCCATCACATGCAACAGTGACTTGAGAAGGCAAACACCATAATGCTGAATGTCCCCCGCTCCTTCCTCTTCCCCCATTTTATATATACTCAGCATGACATCGTATGGTATGGAATATCCCTTTGGCTAGTTGGGGTCAGCTGTCCTGGCTGTGTCCACTCCCAGTTTCCCCTGCCCTCCCAGCCCTCTGGCTGGCAGGGCCTGAGAAACCAAAAAGTCCTTGACAGTACAAACATTACTCTATTCCAGCTGAAACCAGGACAATATATTACTTTTTTTTTTCAGCCGTGTCCCTGTTTCATGTAATGCACAGAATAAACGGTCCTGTGTAATAACTATTTTTTTAACATTTCATATTCTCATCATCTCAGTCAAAAAATGGCCTCATTACTCACTGTGAAACTGAAGCTGTGTTTTGAAGGCAAGCAGAACTTTGTATGTTCAAAGCACAGGTCTAATGTTTTAGTTAATTTTGAATGAAGAAGCTTGTAACTGCTATTACAAACCAGACCTGGGGCAACCAGTTTAGAAGAAACAAAGCAAAGAGCATGAAACTCATGATAACAGTTGACAAATGTAACTCAGAAGTAGCAGGACAGAGCCCACTTTTACAGTGTTTGAACGCGAAACCATTCTCCTTCTTGTAAACATGAAGAAAGGTCTTGTGCCATATGTAAAAGAGTCCTACTAGAATACTGGATTTCTAAAACCATGTTTTCTGTCCCACATAGAACTGTTAAAGTTCACTGCACACCTGTATTTCTGGGAGACTTTCTGGAATGCGTAGGGTTATTAATACTCTGTGGTTTCCTTATAATTTGGAACTTAACTACTATGTGATTCAGAATAAATTCAAAAACACACACTAACAAAGGTTTTAAAAAGCCTACAGCTGTTACACCATTGTTTTAAAAGGTTCTTAATAGGGCTTTGTATTATAAAAATTTTATAGGATTTATTAAAAAACCCAAGCCATGATGAGAATTAAAATATTACTTTTTAACCATAAAAAACTTGCTCTGTACTTTGAGTCCCTACATTATCACCCTGCAATGTGTAAAGTCTCAGAAAATAATTTATAATTAGTGCACATATATAAATTCTTCTGAAATAGTTCTCCCTGAGAATTTTTCAAGGGAAAGGTGCTAACATTGTCAGCAGTCTTGTTATAATAAAGAGAAAAAGAACATGTCAGAAGACACTTTGAACTAATTTCACAAGTATTTCAAGTAGATTTTCAGTATTAAACGGAGATTTGCATGTAACAGATGAAGCTGGTTGGAAATTAAAGCCATCATTTGAAGTCAAGAAATGTAATACCAAAACAAGAATTTCAAGAAGTCAAGCAAAGTTGGAACCTTTTCAAGGTGTATTTTATGATTCACAGTAACTTCCTCACCCAGACTGGAAGAAAAAAAGAAAAAGAAAAAAAATGCAACTGCTATGCAGTAAGACAGAATAGATAATTTAAGTACAGATAAAAAGTGCATAAGCAATTGGCTTCAGTCTAGAAAAAAAGAAGATGGCATTTAATCTGGAGCAAAGCTAGTAAGGATAGTGAAATAAAAAAGTACATACATATAAAAATAAAGATATCAAATTACCGCAGAATAGAAAATGTAGTAATGTAGATAAAATTAAAAATAATATAATTAGTTTATTCAAGAATAATGACCTTTCTCCCTCTCTCCTGCAACAAGGTGGCTGACCTTATTTTCTAGACAAAAGGGGTCTGATAGATTTAACCACTCCAAACTTAGACCAGTTGGTGTGGGATCACATGAAACATCACTAATGAAGCCAGCAGTACATTAATGTAGAAATTATTAAACAGTGAGGAATCAGTTGTAGAGATTGAGGAGGACCATGAAAAGACGTAAAAAGGAGAATGACGGATTGCTAACCCCAGCCTTACAAAGCAGTGAGCTTTAGATATAACAGTGATTTATATCACATCAAAATGTGATGTTGCCATAAACAAAAGAGGTACTTCTGGGGAAATATCTATGACACCAAACAAGATCCATGTCAGACTTAGCTGAAAATAACTCTGGACACCAGTGTTCAAGAAAGAAGTTGAAACCAGGAAAGGTTTCATAAAATATTTGTGGAGTTGTCCAGGAAAAGGATACAGCCTTGAGCAAAGATCAGTGCAGCTCGGCTGTTTAGACTAGCAAAACAAAGGTTAAGAAATGCTGTGACTGCAGTCTGTAAATACATTGGAGGCCAGATGTAGACCAGAATAAGAGCTTTATAAGCCAAACTTTGCTCATACAGGATTAAATGTATGCAGTCCTGGGTTAACAGTTGGAGTTGATGATCTTCAAGCTATTTTCCAATCTAAAGGATCCTATAATTCTATGATTCTATACTAGCCACGAATACATTCAGACTGGGAATACAAATTTCTGAAGATATTTCCAACAGAAGAACAGGGAAATGCATTTGTCAGAAACACTGACAATTTTGAATTTTTAAAAATAAACAAGCGTGATAGTCCTTACTAAACAGAGCAGTAAACTTAGTGCTCTCAAAGAAAAAAATCTGGGTTGTGAGCTGTTTTCTGAAGCAGCAAATTCATATTAATCAGTAGCTAAGGCTAAAGTTACAATCTCTGTTAAGAAACCATGTTCACTTGTTTAAGCTTCTTACCGCATTTTTTTAGAAACATGGCTTTCGCATCAGAGGCAAATTATGGCCGTTCAGCTGAAACAGGAAAGCAAGCCTGAAATGGGTATAAAAAACAGATAGGTATGAACTTTGTCAGTTAATCTTTTTTCATTAGGCATTGCCAGAGCTAAAGAATATATAAAGAGTGAGTACCTATGGCGCTCAGTCTGGCCCCGCCAATACACATATTGCTTCCCCTGTTCTTTAAAACCATAGCTGCTTTATGAGATACTCCATACCTGTATATCTAATCTCATTGACTGTGAGTATTTCCACTTCCTTCCTTCCTTCGCTGGATCAACACCCTTTCTACAACACAGCAGATGAACTTGCTTCTACATGACAGACTGCATGACATGGTGCATCTGGATTGTTCTGCAACATGGCCAAAGCTTTCTCAGCACCACAGTGATGGAAGGACCAACACCTCCTGAGTGCATTGCATCTGCTCTGTCCTCTGCTTTTGTATGGCATTTCCTTCTCTCTCTTCTGTAACAAATCTCTAGAATTCATTATAATATCTGTGGATCTGCATCAAGAATAAGGTTTATATTGTATGTATGCAGTGCTCTTAAAACAGGACCTTCAGAATACTATCACATCGCAAGTTACAGTTAAAAAATATTTATACAAGAAAGACAACACGAGGTCACCCCAGAAAAAAAGGACACTACTTTGGTGTTAAAAGCTGGTAATTATTTGAGAACTCATCTTGGAGACATATCTTATTCTATTTAAGGAAAACAGAGATCATATTTAAGATTGATAATTTTAAAGGTGAATGAAGTATAAGACCCTTGAACTTTAACAGGAAATGTCTACTTCTCACAAGCTCCTTCCAGCATTAAGTAAGCAAAACTTTTACTTTTGAAGCAAGCTTCACCCTCTTCAATTATATATATATATATATATATATATATATATATATATATATATATAAAGCTTTAGAATAGCAAATAGTTTATTATAACATTCCTGGTTAAAGCTTGTAATTATTGTTATTGATAAAGCCTTTTACTACAGACTAATAAACTATTACATATTCCAGCTATGTCTACTTAAATCTTGTCAAATGTGAATGGAAAGTTATAAATGAAGCTGTAATTTCAGAGGAAAATATGATTTATATTTGTTATTTTTTTTTTCAAAGCAATAAAGAAAATCCAAGCTGATGTTAACTAAAATTAACATTTTTCACCTTCTTTACAAAACAGGAGATTTTGATCTTCCTGGCCTTTAAAACATAGCTATACTAACCATTGCCACGGCTTGGAAGAGGCTCAGGAAACACATTGTTTAATATACCTGGTCTATCACCAAAACTAGGATTTAAAAGCCTTGATTTATACAAAATTGAAGAAAAAAAAGCAGTGCAAAATAGGACAGTTTTTCTTACAAATAGCCTAGTGAATCATTCTTTGGCACATTAATTAACAGTTGAACAATGTTTCTAAAGATCCTTATGAATACCAAGAAAGAGCAAAATTATTTTTAAAGTATGAGAAACAAACAATGTTTTTTCCTAGCTGTAGAATTGTCTTTTAGAACTGAAAGCGTCAGGAATAATGTGCGTTAAACTGTTGTATTGCCATTATTATTGTTATAAGACAAGATGGAAAAACACATAACCCTCAGAAATAAATCATCTAAGCTGGTCAGTAAAGTTAGGTCAAATCAGTAAATGAGTCTCCACTGTTCACTGTAGCCTTTCAGATGTTTCTGATAGAAGACAAAATATATTTCACTTTTACCTAGAACTGTCAGTCAATATTATTTCCAAGGCTGATTTTACATTAGTGGTAAATGAAGGATAAATAGAGTTACATTTCAGCGTGATGTGAAGTCTGATTGTTTGTGCTGACTGGGATCTTTTGACAATTTTGTATTGTTACCTAAATTAGATGCCTAAAAACTTTAATCTGTCTATTTCTCAATCTGTTATTACTGTTCCATTCAAAGTGGAAAGGTTTCTCCAGCTGTCAGAGCTTATAATCAAACGTTGCATAATAATCACTAAAAGTATCCCAGATATTTTAAAAAGAACAAAAGATGTCTTTATCTCCCTAATGGCAAACTGAACAAAGCAAAGGAAGGTATAAAATGTTGCACAAACTTCCATAGTCACACACAGATAAGGAAGGGAAATTTCATCTTAATCTTTACCTGGTAACCAGTTAATGCTCTGAAGCCGGATACCTAACAACATTTCTTTGCTAATATTTCAGCTGATGTCCAATAATTGATTAGCTAAAAGAAAAATAAAAACTAAACACAGCTGCTGCTCTTGTGTAGCAGGCTGTCCGATATTGTCCAGGTTTGCTAGAGCTGTTAATGGAGATTTTTCCCTTGTGTGAGGCAGGTTATGGTATTTAAATTCTCCATTGCAATACATACTGAAGGCAAATAGGTCTTCTCATGGGATGAAGAAAGCAGAGAAGAGGGGGTGTGAAAGTTTCCCAAAAGGTGCATCTGCATTAGCTTTTCTGAAGCATTCACTGACCATGTTGTGGCTCATGTTGCAGAGCAGTCCTGAAGGGTGTGAATTCTTTTAGATGAAACTCCATGGAAATGCTGTCCAGAATGCAACCAGCCTACAGAACAAGACTAGCACTTGTTAAAATACATCTGCTAGATGTGCATAACCAGAACATTTGTTCCTCTGTACCAAATGCTCTGCTCTGCAAGCCTGTTTTCATTAGATCATTTTCTTGCTAATACAGACATGGCTGGTATGAGCAACTAGAAGATCCAGACTCCAGTCTGTCACATTTGTAATCTGAATCAAATCTTTCAGGTAAGGCTGTTTTTAAATTTTTTGAAGTATGCCCCAAATATATGGTGGATGGTATAGAGAAACAATCAACCACATGGGAAGAGGGAGAGGGGGAAGAAGAAACTTAACCATTAGTTACTGGAACAAACAAGAACAGGAAAGGAAAGCCAACTATTCCTAAGGAGCACTGTTGGGTTTTTTCAGTTGTTTAGAGTTTTTAGTTCTCTCCAACATTGTCAAAACCATTTACCAGGATCCTATCTTCAAATTCACAGAACTTGTCACATCCCTAGCCCAAATATGAAATTTTAAACACATTAGGCTTCTGTCTGCTCTTGTGTAAGAGAAAAATTTTCCAGCTCCCTTTGTCACATTTAATAACCATAACCTAGAAAATAAGCACAATTTTTATCGGACAAAGTTAACCAGAAACAAGTGAATCAGCAATATGAGAAATAAAGACTGATTATACATACCTGGGCAATTAGAAACAATACAATCAGTGAATGGAAATCAGTACTAGCACAGTAGATAGAAAGGTATGACCAAGAGATTTTTCTTTATAATCTTTACGATAGTATTTCATCCTGAGATTTCACATGGATATTATTGAAAGTAAAAGAATATCTTCACTGAGGTTCAAAGGTTTTGGATTCAATCAAGAATGTTGCTTAGGATGAGGAGAGTAAGAAATGTGTGTGTGTGTGTGTGCGTGTGCATACATGTGTGCATGTGTGTGTGTGTGTGTGTGTACACATATGTATGTCTATGTGGAATCACTAAGGAATTAAAATAGATTCAGAAATAAAACTTTGTAAATTACTTTCCAAAGGACAAAACTCCTCTTTTGCAGAGATAGAAAGACATTTAATGACCTTCTAGGATTAAGTTCTCTCCTTTCCTATAGAAATAGCTCAAAATCTATTAAGAAACCTATGGTCTTAACACAGTACTGACTCTGGGGTTAGTCCAACATCTTAATGGAACAAAACTGTCATACTCCTTTTTACAAAAATCATGTCCACAGTTTCTTTATATTAGAAAAATATTCTGCATTGTCCAATCCTTTATTTTGGACATTACATTTTGGAATTACAGAATTATTTTGGTTGGAAGGGACCTTTGAAGATCTTCTAGTGCAACCAGCCTGTCATAAGCAGGGACATCTCTAGATCAGGTTGCTCCAACACGCATTCAACCTGGCCTTGAACGCTGCCAGGGGTAGAGGTTCCATAACTTCTCTGACCAACCTGTTCCAGTATCTCACCACTCTCCTCGTAAATCTTTTATTAAGCTCCCTCTAAATCTATGTCTTTCAGTTTAAAACCGTTGCCATTTGTCCTGTCACTACAGGCCTTCATAAAAATAAGCCCCCTTTAAGTATTGAAAGGCCACCATAACGTTTCCCCAGGGTGCTCTCTTCTGCAGCCTGAACAGCCCTAACTCACTCAGGCTTTCTTCACAGGAGAGGTGCTCCATCCTCTGACCATTCTCACAGCCCTCTTCTGGACCCACACTAACAGGTCAATGTCTGCCTTGTACTGGGGACCCCAGATCTGGATGCAGTACTCCAGGTGGGGTCTCACCAGAGCCAAGCAGAGGGGAGATTTACCTTCCCTCATCCAGCTAACCACACTTCTATTGATGCAGCCCAGTATATGGCTGGCTTTCTGGGCTGGAGGTGCACATTGCCAGATTATGTCCAATTTTTCATCCACCAGTTCCCCAAGTCTGTTCCCACAGAGCTGCTCTCAATGCCTTCATCCCACACCTTGTATTGATACCAGCATTGCCCTGACCCTGGTGCAGGACCTTGCACTTGGCCTTGCCAAACTTCATGAGCCTCACATGGGTCTACTCTACCAGCATGTCAAGGTCTCTCTGGATGGTATCCCTTCCCTCAAGCATACCAACTGTACCACTCAGCTTGGTGTCATCTGCAAAATTTCTGAGAGATCACTCAGTCCCATTGTCTATGTCATTAATGAAGATATTGTACAATAATGATTTTGAAATATTCTATATTGAAAAGAAATGTAACTAGTGTGAAAAACAGGGTAATATCAAGTGACTACAGAAACACTGCTTAATGCTGTATAATTACTGACTTAAGAATACAAAAATTATTAAGTTATAATAAATGAAGTAATGGAAATAAATAGCCCAAATGTGTCATCATTCACCTAACTCCTTTTATTCCTGTTCATCCCTTTTAAAATGAAAATATTTTTACTTAAGTTTATATTCATTTTCAAACACCAAAGCTTTTTACAGTCTTTAGTCTTCCAACTTCTCTTTGCAATCCAGTTTTCAGAAATACAAAATAAAAATGTCTTAGCTTGAGTTTTTCACTCCATAAAGGTCTCCTCAACCTCTCTGAATATATATTCTTCATACTAAAATATTTTTGCACTATTGGCAGACAGAATACCCTTCACGAATGAAGCACTACCTGATAAACAGTAGCCATAATGGCACAAATGAAGTGACAGAGGGAAAAAACAGTTGCTCAGTATTCATGAGTATTCATACAAATTAGATTACAAAACACTATCAATTTTTAGTGTACAGAAGACATACATAAGACTAAAACAGACTTAAGCTTCATGAAGCTCATTGAAAGCTGTGTTTAAACTACTTGCAGTGACTAATGATAATGAAGTACATCTAAAGCAATTACAAAAGCCTATTAAGGTTTTGCTTTTATGTCCAAATATAATGCCCAAACAAGCAATATCTAAAACTACTTATAAACGACAGAAACACATTAGCAGGGGGAGGTGAAACCTTTGGACAGTTAATAGTAACATACACATTAAATCTTGGAGTCTAATATGGTAACAAAAATACAGAAAAATATTATTCATCCTCAACACTCTTTCTCCTTTAGTTTCCTTCACCTACAAATATACTCCTTTTTTATGCTTCCATTTTAGTGCTTTGAGAGCTTTATATTATATGAAGGCACCATGGAATCAATATTTCTGAAATAATGGGATTAGAGGCAGACTGTCTGGCTCTGGGTCCATAAGGTACTCTATTTTAAGTAAGTAAGTAAGTAAGTAAGTAAGTAAGTAAGTAAGTAAGTAAGTAAGTAAGTAAATAAATAAATAAATAAATAAATAAATAAATAAACGAACAAACTTCTGGTCATAATTATTCCAAATGTTCAGGTCCCTGAAGAATCACTTTATAGGAGTACACAAAGATCACCTGGGGCTCTAGCACTGAGTCCTGAAATACCTGTCTACATCTTTCCTTGGCTAACATACCCAAGTTTTTATTTGTGCTGGAAAATGTAATCTCTTCATAGTAGTACAGACATGGAATAACATAAATCACAGGAACGTGAAGCATACAGGAATTCTGGAACTACCTGGTGCTAGAAATCCTGAAAATCTGTATTTCAATAGAAGCCAGTAATAAGGAAAAATTGCACAAATTGGTTTTCAACATGTTACAGAACATAGGTGAACACAGCAGGATCAAGACAACACAGACATCACAAAACATACATGTAAATAAGGAAGACTTTAAGTAAAAATCCAGTGGAATGTCAGATAATGTTGACTGGTCTACATACTGACCCACAAAATAACAAGTGATGCATAAGCAGCAGGGAGGAGTAGGAGAAGGTACGGTGGTCACGTCTCAAGAAGGCAAAGAAATGTGAAATTTTAAGTTGGATGTTTAATCTAAGCATGATTAGTTTTATTTAATTAGTCATTTATGACCGTGAAGTTTGGAAAATATCCTATGTAAGCCATTACAGTCTAAATTAAAAGGATGAGATGGAAGATAAGAACTGCAAGAATACCTTGCCTCGTCTGTGGCTAACAAAGAGGAAAGAAAAAAAAGAGTGAAAAGTTACTGAGGAAACAGAAGATTCATAAAATCATGGAATGCCAGATTAGAAAGGACCTCAACAATAATCCAGTCCAACCTTTCTTGA